>NC_045806.1:31812827-32183237 GCF_009873245.2 Balaenoptera musculus | reverse complement strand
CTTAGCTGAACAAATATCTGAGTTTTCAGATTGAAATAAATCCACAGAGTAAAGTACAGAGTTCAAAGTATTAAAAAAAGATCCATAACGAAACATACGCTGATGAAATTTCAGAATCTCAAGTATAAGGCTTTCTAAAAAGATGTCAGAGCAGAAAAACAAGGGACCTACTAAGGAATCAGATGTACATCTAACCCAACAGAATCTAATGTCAACAGAATAATGCCTGATAAAAACTATTTTATACCAATATTTTATACCCAGTCAGATGACCAATTCTGTGAAAGAAGAAAAATACGCAAATGCGAAGAAAATTTTCCCACATGTTCATATTTTAAAAATTCTATTAAAAGTATTTTTACAAAAAACCATTGCTTCAATTTATGTCAAAGAGTGTTCTGCCTATGTTTTCCTCTAGGAAGTTTTATAGTGTCTACTCTTACACTAAGGTCTTTAATCCATTTTGAGCTTATTTTTGTACATGGTGTTAGAGAATGTTCTAATTTCATTCTTGTACATGTAGCTATCCAGATTTCCAGCACCTCTTATTGAAGAGACTGTCTTTTCTCCACTATATATTCTTGCCTCCTTTGTCATAGATTAATTGACCATGAGTATGTGGGTTTATTTCTGGGTTCTCTATCCTGTTCCATTGATCTATGTGTCTGTTTCTGTGCCAGTACCATACTGTTTTGATTACTGTAGCTTTGTAGTATAGTCTGAAGACAGGGCGCATGATTCCTCCAGCTCTGTTCTTTCTCAAAACTGTTTTGGCTATTCAGGATCTTTTGTGTTTCCGTACAAATTTTAAAATTATTTGTTCTAGTTCTGTGAAAAATGCCATTGGTAATTTGATAGGGATTGCACTGAATCTGCAGATTGCCTTGGGTAGTATGGTCATTTTAACAATATTGATTCTTCCAGTCCAAGAACACGATATATCTTTCCATCTGCTTCTGTCGTCTTCAATTTCTTTCATCAATGTCTTATAGTTTTTGGAGTACAGGTCTTTGCCTCTTTAGGTAGGTTTATTCCTAGGTATTTTATTCTTCTTGATGCAATGGTAAATGGGATTGTTTCCGTAATTCTCTTTCTGATATTTCATTGTTAGCATATAGAAATGCAACAGATTTCTGTATATTAATTTTGTACCCTGCAACTTTACCAAGTTCACTGATGAGCTCTAGTGGTTTTCTGGTGACACCTTTAGGATTTCCTTTGTATAGTGTCATGTCGTCTGCAAACAGTGACAGTTTTTACTTTTTCCTTTCCAATTTGGATTCCTTTTATCTTTTTTTCTTCTCTGATTGCCATGGCTAGGACTTCCAAAACTATGTTGAATGAAAGTGGCAAGCATGGGCATCCTTGTCTTGCTCCTGATCTTAGAGGGAATGCTTTCAGCTTTTCACTGTTGAGTATGATGTTATCTGTGGGCTTATCATATATGGCCCTTATTATGTTGAGGTAGATTCCCTCTATGCCCACTTTCTGGAGAGTTTTTATCATAAATGATGTTGAATTTTATCAAAAGCTTTTTCTGCATCTATTGAGGTGATCATATGGCTTTTATTTTTCAATTTGTTAATGTGGTGTGTCAGATTGATTTGGGATACTGAAAAATCCTTGCATCCCTGAGATAAATCCCACTTGATCATGGTGTATCATCCTTTTAATGTATTGTTGGATTCAGTTTGCTAGTATTTTGTTGAGACTTTTTGCATCTATGTTCATCAGTGATATTGGCTTGTAATTTTCATTTTTTGTAGTATCTTTGTCTGGTTTTGGTATCAGGGTGATGGTGGCCTCAAAGAATGAGTTCGGAAGTGGTACTTCCTCTGCAATTTTTTGGATAAGTTTCAGAAGGATCAGTGTTAACTCTTCTCTAAATGTTTGGTAGAATTCACCTGTGAAGCCATCTGGTCCTAGACTTCTGTTTGTTGGAAGTTTTTAAATAACTGATTCAATTTCAGTACTGGTAATCAGTCTGTTCATATTTCTATTTCTTCCAGGTTCAGTCTTCAGAGATTTTACCTTTCTAAAAATTTGTACATTTTTTTCTAGGTTGTCCATTTTATTGGCTTATAGTTGCTCATAGTAGTCTCTTATGATCCTTTGTATTTCTGTGGTGTCAGTTGTAAGTTCTTTTTCATTTCTGATTTTATTGATTTGGGCCCTCTCCCTTTTTTTCTTGATCAGTCTGGTTAAAGATTTATCAATTTTGTTTATCTTTTCAAAGAACCAGCTTTTAGTTTCATTGATTTTTTTTGACTCTATTTCATTTATTTCTGCTCTATTTTTTGGATTCCTCTCCTAAAGTAAAGAAAATATAAGCAAAAATAAACAAATGGGACCTAATTAAACTTAAAAGCTTTTGCACAGCAGAGGAAACCATCAACAAAATGAAAAGACAACCTATTGAATGGGAGACAATATTTGCAAATGATATGACCAATATAGGATTCGTATCTAACATATATAAACAGCTCATAAAACTCAACATCAAAAACAAACAACCCAATTACAAAATGGGCAAAACTGAATAGACATTTTTCCAAAGAAGAAATGCAGATAGCCAATAGGCATATGAAAAGATGCCTAACATCAGTAATCATCAGGGAAATGCAAATATTGGGTGGGCCAAAAAGTGCCTTCAGTTTTTAAGTAAAAATAAAAGACACATCTTTCATTTTCACCAAGAACTTTATTGAACAACATATTCACCCATTTGTTCCACTACCTTCTGCCATTTTTCAGGCAAATTCATGATTCCATCTTCCCATAACATTTTACCTTTTTGAGCAAAGAACTGTTCCAGGAGCCTTTTACAGTCTTCTGGGGAATTGAAATTTTTTCCTTTAAGAGAATTTTGTAAAGACCAAAATAAACGGAAATCCAAAGGTGCAATGTCTGGTGAGTATGGCAGATGAATCAGAACTTCCCGGCCAAGCTGTAACAGTTTTTGCCTGGTCATCAAAGAAACATGTGGTCTTGTGTTATCCTGATGGAAGATTAATGCATTTTCTGTTGACTAATTCTGGATGCTTTTGTTGAGTGCCACTTTCAGTTGGTCTAATTGGGAGCACTACTTGTTGGAATTAATCCTTTGGTTTTCTGGAAGGAGCTCATAATAGAGGACTCTCTTCCAATCCCACCATATACACAACATCACCTTCTTTGGATGAAGCCAGCCTTTGGTGTGGCTGGTGGTGGTTCATTTCGCTTGTCCCATGATCTCTTCCATTCCACATTGTTGTACAGTATCCACTTTTCATCACCCATCACAATTTGTTTTAAAAATGCAACGTTTTCATTACGTTTCAGTAGAGAATCACAGGTGAAAATATGGTCAAGATTTTTTGCACTTAACTTATATGGAACCCAAACATCAAAGCGAGTCACATAACCAAGCTGGTGCAAATGATTTTCATTGCTTGATCTGGATATTTTGAGTATGCTGGCTATCTCCCACGTGGTATAATGTTGATTGTTCTCAACTACTGTTTCGATTTGATCGCTATCAACTTCAACTGGTCTACCTGACCATGGAGCATCATCCAGCGAGAAATCTCCAGCACGAAACTTCGCAAACCACTTCTGACATGTTCAATCAGTCACTGCACCTTCTCCAAACACTGCACAAATCTTTTTCTGCATTTCAGTTGCGTTTTTACCTTTCTTGAAATAATAAAGCATAATATGCCAAAGATGTTGCTTTTTTCTTCCATCTTCAATATTAAAATGGCTACACAAAAATTTACCAATTTTGATAAGTCTTTCTTTATATGCATGCTGATATGACAGCTGTCACATACAATCTAACAAAATTGTTTCAAATAAAGTTAAAGACAACTAAGTGCTACTAGAGCCATCTTACAGAAAAAACTGAACGAAACTTTTGGCCCATCCAATAAAAACCACAGTAAGATATCACTTCACACCTGTCAGAATGGCTATCATCAAAAAGTCAACAAATAACAAATGTTGGTGAGGATGTGGAGAAAAGAGAACCCTTGTACACTGTTGTTGAGAAAGTAAATCGGTGCAGCCACTGTGGAAAACACAGTGGAGGTTTCTCAAAAAATGAATGGCAGAGCTACCATGTGACCCAGCAATTCCACTCCTGGGTATATACCAAAAAAAAAACCAAACAAACAAACACTAATTCAAAAAGATACATGCATCCCAATGTTCAAAGCAGTGTTATTTACAATGCCAAGGTATGGAAGCAACCTAAGTGTCCATCAACAGATAAATGGATGAAGATGTGAGATATATATATATATATATATATATATATATATATATATATTAAAAATATATATATAAATATATATAATGGACTACTACTCAGCCATAAAAAAGAATGACATTTTGCCATTTCCAGCAACACGGATGGACTTGGAGGGCATTATGCTAAGTGAAATAAATCAGACAGAAAGATAAATACTGTATGATACCACTTATATGTATAATCTAAAAATACAGCAAACTAATTAACATAACACAAAAGAAGCAGACTCACATATATAGAAAACAAACTAGTGGTTACCAGTCATGAGGGGAAAGGGGAATATAGGGGTGGGGGAGTGGGAGGTACAAACTCTTGGGTGTAAGATAGGCTCAAGGATATATTGTACAACATGGGGAGTATAGCCAATATTTTGTAATAACCGTAAATGGAAAGTAACCTTTAAAATTGTATAAAAATTTTAAGTACTTTAACAAAATAATTTTTTTAATTATTTATTTATTTATTTATTTATTTATTTATTTATGGCTGTGTTGGGTCTTCGTTTCTGTGCGAGGGCTTTCTCTAGTTGCGGCAAGTGGGGGCCACTCTTCATCACGGTGCGCAGGCCTCTCATTATCGCGGCCTCTCTTGTTGCGGAGCACAGGCTCCAGACGCGCAGGCTCAGTAACTGTGGCTCACGGGCCCAGCTGCTCCGCGGCATGTGGGATCTTCCCAGACCAGGGCTCGAACCCGTGTCCCCTGCATTGGCAGGCAGATTCTCAACTACTGCGCCACCAGGGAAGCCCCCAAAATAATTTTTAACTGAAAGAATAATATGAGAATTTTAAACAGTGGTGATACCATATGATCTGTAAGAAGAAAATAAATCTCCAAAGAAATAAAAATAAATACGTTATCGCTGCAACTAGAGAAAACCCGCGTGCAGCAACGAAGACCTGGCGCAGCCAAAAATAAATTAATAAATAAATTTTTAAAAATAAATAAATTTAATAAATAAATAAATACATTAGACTTTGAAAACTGAGACATTTACCTCTTAAGCAGTAGGTGATTAATATCACAGATTTATATTTGTCACTCTATAGATCCAATTGCAATCCTTGATTTTTCCATGAATAATAACAGTTAGATTTTTATCTCTTTTATGGTGCTTACAACAATGCCCGTGAAAAAGCTGTTTTATAAAGATTTGAAATACAGACAAATTCATCTTGGATTATTCTTTTATCACAGTATTTTTCATGACAGAATTAATTGTTCTAAACATGTTTATTAACTTGTCAAGAGAATATTTATCATTTCCTTTGTTAGATGTAGCTGAATGATGTTTTCTCTCCTTACTAACAAGTATGCCTTAGTTCCTCCTTGTGAATGAGGAATGATAAATGCCTCTTTTGCCTCTGGCTCTTCCTCTGTAAACTGGACACAATATATATTCTTTCTAAATTTCGTATGAAATCAAACAAATAGGTTATTTGTAAATCAATTTAATTTATCTAACATGGTTTTGCATGTTATCTGTCTCAGAATAAACATCCAGTATAATATTGCTATTTCATATAGTATAATTATAATTAGAAAACAGAAGTAAGCTATATTCAATGCATAAAGGGGAAGCAAAAGTCATAGAGATCTCCTTATATCTCACAAATATTTTCATTTATTTATAGGAATATGCTTTAAAGTCTCAAGATATTTAGTAGATTTCATGATGTTTATTTATATAGTAAGAGAATTTTCATAAGGGTATAATTTTAGCTTCCTTATTTAGAAAAATTCTGAGGAACTTTTATAAGAGCCAATGTTTCAACCATTCCCTTTAATAATACTGTAACTAGCAAGCTAATGAGTATTCACTTATCTAGAATATCCTAAAGTTCAACTGGGCAGCTTCAAAATTTTTCATATGATTGTTGATTAAAACTTTTATTTGTACCTTGTATCCATTTCATTTTTTTTACTTTCCAAAAGAATATATTGTATAAAGGACTCATATCTAGGATATATAAAGAACTCTTAAAACTCAACAATGAGAAAACAAGCAACCTAACTTTATATATGTGTGTATATACATACACACACACACACACACACACAATCTATAAGAACAAAAGAAAGAAAAATACATATATACCTATTTTTACCAAAGAAGATATACAGATGGCAAATAAGCATATGAAAAGATGCTCAACATCATATGTCATTAGGGATATACAAATAAAACCACAATGAGATATCACAACACACCTATTAGAATAGCTAAAATCCGATAACTGACAATACCAAATGCTGACAAAGTGCAACAGGAACATACATTCATTGCTAGTGAGAATATAAAATGATACAGTTATTTGGGAAGACAGTTTGACAGTTTCCTACAGAGCTAAGCATAGTTTTACAATAGGATCCAGCAATCATACTCCCCAGTTAATTGAAAACCTATGTTCACACAAAGGCCTATACCCAAATGTTTACAGCAGCTTTTTTTATAATTGTCCCAAACTAGAAATAATCATATCATATTATCCTTCAACAGGTGAATGGATAAACAAACTTGGTATTCGAGATGATGGATACTTCAGGTGATAAAAGGGAAGAAACTACAGATTCACACAACAACATGGATGAATCCTAAATGCATGTTGCTAAGTCAAAGACACCAAATTCAAAAGTCTACATATTGTATGATGCTGTTTATTCAACATTCTGGAAAAGACAAATTATAGGGATGGAAGACAAATCAGCATTCGTCAGAGGTTGGGAGTGATTGACTACAAAGGCCACTCACAGAGAATATTTTAGGTTGATGAAACTGTACTGTATGGTACTAGGCATAAGATACATGAGTACGCATTTGTCAAAACACATAGAATAGTACATCACAGGGTGAACTTTAATGTATGCAATTTTTAATCAGAGTATCCTGGATGTAATGCATACTGTGACAAATGAATTTAACTGTATTCATTAATGGTGGAGAAAAAGGAACTGACGTAAGTGACTTTGGAAAATGATGTTTTGATTGGTAAATATAAAACTAGGCTCAAAAATAACTGTACATAAACACAATTTTAGTTGGTAAGTTTGTTTCTCACAGGAATACAGTTAAGAAATCTGAAAACATTTACACTAGTGTAGAAAAAATAAGTAAATAAATGGTAAATAATTTGAGTCAGGTTTCTCACTGTCAGTAAAAGAAGTTACAAATTAGCAAGGGGCAAAAGCTAGAATGAACCATGTGATACTGGATTAGAGTCTTAGACATTAGTATGAACTCATGTTTAGTTTAATAGGTATAGAGATAGACACCTATAGAAATGATTACAGATATGTGTGTATATATTGGTTAATATACATGCATATATTTCATAACTCTGCGGAGAGACTAGAAACAATGACACCAAGTAGCAACAAACACATCTAGCATCCAGGCCTCAGTTTCTAAACATGGTTCTCCAAAATAACAAAAACCAGACATCCTTGGAGAAATGACTAACTCTAGGCCTGGGGCAATGAAAACACAAGATGGGCCTGGAGCATTATGTAGTGCCAGGAAATAAGGCAGCACTCAAAAATCAAAAGGATAGAGGCAGATCAAAGGGACACAAGAACCCAACTGAAGGAGCACCTGATGGCCTAAGCTGAAACAATTTGAGTAATAAAATTAATTAAACTTTAAAGTTATAGAGAAATATAAAATAAATATTCGTGAGTCCATACTGATATAAATAACTGAATACATAGGTAAATGCGGAAGAAGGTACAAATCTTTCTTACAAAGAATTTCAAATAACAAGTAAATACTCTTCCCTCCAGGAGATGGGGCTTAAACTCCCTCTTAGGAGTACTGGCTGGATTCCAAAAGATAGAGTATGGAAAGGGAACAATAGTAACTTCACAGTGAAGAAATCTGGCAGACCTCACCTTAACCAAGTGATCAAGGTTAACATCACCAGTAAAAAGTCATTACTGACACAAGGTGATGAGAAAGACATTTCACCTCTGTGGTAATCTTCCCCAAAACCCAAAAAACCCTGGTCTGTCTAATCATGAGAAAAACACCAAACAAACCCAAATTCAGAGCCATTCTACAAAAGCCTGGCCAGTACTTCTCAAAACTATAAAGGTCCATGGGAAACAAGGAAAGGCTGGGAACCTGTCAGAGACCATAGAAGAGAGATTATAACTAAATTCAATGTGATATACTTGATTAGATCCTAGAACAGAAAAAAGACAGAATTGTAAAAAAAAAAATCGATAAAGTCTGGAGTTTAGCTAAAAGTAATGCACTGCTGTCTTTTTAGTTTTAACATATGTACTATGTAAAATAGTAACATTAGAGTAAGATGGGTGAAGAGTTCATGAGAACTCTCTGTACTATTTCTGCAACTGTTTGATAAATCTAATATTCTCAAAAAAAGGTTTAGTTTTTTTTTAAGTGCATAGTTGCATTGCATTATGATCAATCCACACAGAATAGCTATTAAGCATAGTAGAAACTGTAGCTCCTGTAAAATGCAGATTTGCAGACCCCCCTCTCTCCATATAAATTGTATCAGAATTTTCTAGAAATGGAGCCAAGAATCTGCATTTCATATAGCTATAGGTGAATCTTATGCACACCAAAATCTGAGGATTCCATTTCTAGAGCCCTGAGCCTTTTATAGTCCCAAAAGACTTTTAAAGGGTTTAAAAACCAAAGTAGTAATGGTATTATCCAAGGTAACCAAATTTGAAGAAAGTCAAAATTCAGCATATGCAACATAGGTAAGGAAAGATAATATGTATATAACTGGTGGGCACACAGGATAACAGGGTCATGATAGTTTGGCAAGTGGATTCAAAGTTTGGTAAGTATCCAAGTGGCAGCTGAAAGACTAAAAGTGGAAGCAACCTGCTTATTCAAACAACCCTTCCTGGGCTGAAGAAAAGTGATATTGCCATGGAGTGCAGAGAAATTACAACGGGCCTGTTCAATCAACAGGCAACAACTGCCTTAGTATGAAGTGATACTACTCCAAAAATGAATAGTGCAGTACTGACAACCAAAACCAACACCACCAAGCTAATAAACAAATGCTCAAGCAAGTTGAAAGGCTCTGACTGGAGTATTATATAACGAACAGATGAACAAGGGAATGAGAATAAACTATGAAAATCAACGTGATGAAACTCACTGGTTAAATGAAGCCTAATTGGTCTCAAGTATGACATCCTATGTGCCTCTGCCTACCCTCAGTTGCCTACCACATTTACTGTGGTAGACTTCACGCTGGCTCAGGGCACCATTTTTGAGCCCCAACAGATTCAAGTAGTCCACAACCTTGCTGCCTCCTCCACCCACACAGCATATGCCAGCCCTCCTCTGATACCCAATCACATTCCCTCTGAATGAACCCACTTCGGCATCCTTCTGCCTGCCTCAGCCAGCCCTCACTCATATTTACCATTTATGATGGTTAATTTTACCTGTAAACTTAGGCTATGGTGCCTGGTTTTTTGGTCTAGAAGCTGTTGTGAAGGTATATTTTAGATGTGATTAACTTGTAAATCAGCAGACTTTGAGAAAAGCAGATGATCCCTCCATAGTGTGCTGGACATCATCCAATCAGTTGAAGGCCTTAAGAATGAAGACTGAAGTCCTCCCATGAATAAAGAACTATGCCTCCAGACTGCAATATAGAAATTCTGTCTGAGTTTTTAGCTTTTGGACTCAAGACTGCAACATGAACGTTTACCTTAATTTCCAACCTGCTGACCTACCCTGCAGATTTCTGACTTGCCAAGCCCCACAATCACATAAACCAAAGCCAATAGCCAATTCCTTAAAAGAAATCACCCCTCCCCACATATAAACATTTGATCCTTGGACAACATGGGGGTTAGGGTGCAGTTAAAAACTGCATAATCCGGTTCTGCATCCACAGATTCAACCAACCACGAATCGTGTAGCACTGCAGTATTTACTGAAAAATATCCGTGTATAAGTGGACCCACACAGTTCAAACCCATATTGTTCAAGGGTCAACCGCAATAGGATATTTTACCCTATTATATAAAATACAATAACCTATTATATATCCAATCCAATCCAATATAATATAAATATCCTATTAGGTCTGTTTCTCTGGAAAACCCTAACTAATACACTATTCTGATCATTTTTCTACCAGTAACACTGTAACCATCTTCTCTTACAATGAAATACACTGCACCTATTTTACCATTGCTACACCCAATGATATTTTTTCTTAGTAAGGTATGAAATTTAGACAAGTTATAATCAATATATAGAATTAGAGATTCCCATTTTGTTCTTCGCACCAAATAGCATAGAATCAATATTCCATATCCTGGCTGAGTATCAGAATCACTTGTGGCACTTCTTAAAAGTACAGTTGATCCTTGAACAACACAGACTTGAACTGGGTGGGTTCACTTAATCTACAGTACTACTCAATCTGGGGTTGACTGAATATGAAGATGTGCAACCATAGATACGGAAGGCCGATTATAAAGTCATACCTGAATTTTCGACTGTGTGAGGGTCCACACCCCTAACCCCAAAGTTGTTCAAGGGTCAACTGTACATATGCCAGAGTTCAACCCCGAACTTGCTGAATCAGAATTTCCTCAACTGATTTTGATTCACAGCCAACGGCTGAAATCCCTGGGCATAAAATCATTTGACCACAGTATCTGCAACAGGATCTAGTCCAAGGTCACTTTTTTAAATAGAGAACTTGAGGTTAAGGGAGAATAAGTTACTTATTCAAATTCCCAAAAAGGGTAAGAATGAACAGTATCAGGCTGCTATTTTTTTCATATTTCTAGAAAGTACCTTTTATTTTCTTATATAGACATTTCCAGAATAAAGATAACAAGTGGCATTCCTATCACTCAGTGCACACAGTTATGCATATCTTATCACCTGATCCACAGCTCCAGTTCACTAATATAGATAGATTATAATATTTAGGAAATAAAAAGAGGCAGCTCTATTTTATAAGGTAGTTCATGCCATGTACACATGAAATTATCTGGTATATAGTTAGAAGACCTTGTAAATAGCTAAAATCTTGGCTATTAATTGTGTTGTAATAAAACTTTGAGGACATGTAAATGGTACTATGTTATGTCTGATGATTTAATCAAAGAAGGGTGACCTCACTTTCCTAGTGATGGTACTTCGGTAGATACCTTCAAAGAGCTAGCATAAATCTTAGCTTACTTTCTAGTAGCTAGCAAAACACTTCCAAAATCACTTCATATTGTGGATATGAAAACACAAAATAATCAATAACCTCAGTTTTCCACTACCGCTGACTTCTAATACCCCATGGCTTCTAATACAATATTTGTATTTTTTAAAGAATTAAAAATTGACAGAGTATATACATACACAATCAGCTAAGATGCATGTTTCCACTAATGTCTACTTTACCTAACTAACGTCCAATATTGGAAGGGTAGGAAAAAATATTCAATATTATTATTATTTTTAAATTATACCACTCTAACCCTAATTATAAAATACAGAATACTATTCTATATTAATAATCATATCTCTTTATAATAATTTACTACATATATATTCATACTACAATCCACATTAAGGTACAAATTTTAGCGAACATTAACATTAGTGATCAAAGCCCAATATGTACGTACAAATGTGTGCACTCCATACATACGTACACACAACATGGTTTTCTAAGATGTCACTGAACCTATCACAAAACAGGAATTGAGATGTTATTTTGTAGAGAGTTCTAATATTATATTATTACCTGTTTTCTCTTGTTCATTTGACCCAACAGCATTCTTTTGCAAGAAGATAGTCTGAGGGATGCTCTACATCATCCAGCTATGAAACAGAGTTTTATAAACCCAAGTGTCCCACAGAGACATTTACTCCAATGAACTGGTATAATTCAAAATGTAATCTAACCAAACATGCCTAATAGTCTGGCTAGGAGAAGCAATACCATGGTTTATAGAATAGTGTCTCTGGAAAGAAAAGGAAGTGGACTCTTGGTTCTGCATAAAATCTTGTTAATCCTATTTCCATTTCCCCCTCCTACATTTGTAACAACTGAATAAACTGATTATGTTTTTTTATCTTGTAGCTGCAATCTCTGTAGACAGACTGATTAAAATACTTACACTGATGTGATCAATATAGTTATCAATCAGTAACGCTCCAGGAATTGATTTTTATAATTTGAGGAATTCTGCACCTTGATTCATTTATATGCTATTGTCTTTTTTCTAAAAATTAGGGATTGTTAATGTGGAAAATAAAAAAAAGAATTAAGGGGGAAGGGCCACATAGGGAAAACTGCTGTTCTCTACAGCATAACTGAGGAATACACATGATTAAGGCAAAAAGTGATGATTTGGGGGGAATAAAAGCATGGATAATTGATAGAGAACTCGTGAAATAGGGAAGCAATTGTAAATAGATTATTGTGGACGTGGAACTGACATTTCCAGTTATCATTGTTGTTTTTTGTCCTTGACAGTTAAGATCTGAGGAATGTTAAGCAATGTTTCAATAGCTGCATGTATAAGAAGATAATATTCCTGCCACCAGAAGCTGCTCTAGTACAGCTTTCCCCTTCTACTCCAGGCCACGGACTCTACCACACAGACACTCAAAGGCAAGAGTGTTATCCCTTAAAATTGTCAGTAGTTCTCTTCCCCTGAATTCCCAGTTCCAACAGCCTCTTCCCTTTCTAATAGGCTGCCTTTGGCCTCACCTTCCTTCCCAGATCCAGCAGTTACTCCACAACACATCTGCATTGCACGTCCTGTAAAGGAATGAGAGGTTTTGTCTTGGCGTTCAGTCTCTCTTCCAAGAAATATATATACACACACACACATACATATAATGTATAAATTCATATTACTGCCAATGGTTTCAAAGAATCAGCACTTTTCTGGCAGAAGAAAATCAAGGGATTACATTACTAATGGAGAACTGAGTCATACAGCTGACAGTATTTGGCAGATTATTAATGAGCCTTTAATCATGGGTTGTTTGTCATGTATGAAATCAGAACTTAAGAGCACCATCTACATTAGCAAAAGCAGGTTGATAATCTTTCTATTTAAAGAATATATGCCAATCTTTTAATTCACTTTATAATAAATGAGATTTAAAATCATTTGGGCAGAAAGTTACTAAATATCAGATATTTCCTAGAAATTTGAAACTCTGAATAGGTTTAACTGACCTTAACTATTCAGATATATTTGGAAAATGGCAAAAGACTTCAAGAAAATAAGTCAAAAGGACATTATTTATTTTTGATGTATGTACTGAAATATCAAAAGCTCAGAGGAAAAGTAATAAATGTGAATAATACACAGGAAACACTTTACAAAACATTTAATTTGGAAATTGTGCTTTTTGCTGAGTTTAACAGTGGTTGGCTGAGGTCATTATCATATTTTTATAAAAAAGGAAATCGGCAAATAAGTCATTGAGAATATGGTATAAAAGTTTAGAAAATTAAAATGTGAGAGCACATTACTCATGTCAAATTATGAAGAATAATGATTACATTAAATATAAGCTTATTAACACATTGGGTTAATAGTATAGTAAGGTATGGAATCATAAGGAACATTTTATAAGGATTTTGCATTTTTTTCCTAACTTGTTTGGAAAAACTTACACTTGATTTTAGTGAAACAAAGTATCTACACCTTCAACCAAGACATTCTGGATTTGTAGGTTGACTAACACCATTCCACCAAAAATATTTTCCCTAAACCTAATTGCTATGTAGGAAAAGGTATGAGAACGTCTGTAGCAATTTCTGTATCTGTGACAATAGTGGTAAAGATTTCCAACAAAATATTATTGAATATATATGAATATTTCAATATATATATACATATTCTATTATCAACTCATTAGCATCTAATTTTACATTCATCACATATACATTCTGTCAGTGAACACAGTGAACTGAAACAGACTCTAGGGCCCATGAGATTAAAGTCAACGCCTGTTGCAATCATTCAGCATTTAGCACAAAGCTGGAATATATTAGGTCCTAAATAGTTATTGACTAGATATATGGTGTGTCCATGCCATTCTAACTCAGTGTTCTCTACCTGTATTTGTGAATTCCATGGATCTGTTCTTGTGTTTACATCCAAATGAAAAATTACTGGAAGCATTTTCAGAACTATCTTGATCTGTCTATAGCTCAACGCAGCAGCACAAACTCACCGTCCATGCCTGCATGTGTGTTTTGAATCACACTGAGTGTGACTGCTGCTAGGCTGGCATGTTCTAGTGTAAAAAGGCCAACTGTCGCATGTCCACCCTTATAGTCACATTTTACCAGCTGCAAACACTAAAATTTCCTTTTAAAGTGATGACTGGGAAGCGAAAAATAGTTTAATAGAATGAAACTCAAAGGAAAGAGTGTTATCCCTTAAAATTCTGTCAGTAGTTCTCTTCCCCCTCAATTCCCAGTTTAAACAGCCTCTTCAGTTACTGAAGTTCCTGAGACTTTTAATGGTATTTCATGAAATCAACAAACTGCATCAGAATTACTATTCACAAACTAATAAAAAAGAACAAGGACAGACAATATTTGAATGATGACTTCCACTACCTGAAAGCAAAAGTACATTATGAATCATCATATGAGCTAAAGTGTGCCATGTCTTCAGTAAAGAAGGGTGGTAGAGAACTGAGATGTTTCATGGATATCAGGGCACAGGCATGGCACGCTCAAAAGGAAACTTGCATCTCGTCAACTAGTATGTTCTCAGTGAGAAGGGACTGTGTTTAAGACAAAAAGCATAATCTGATGCATAACTGGAATTTCTTAATTTTAATTTTAGTAGTTTTATAGTTGTATTTGCATATATTTACAAATTGTTAGGTTTACAGTTATAAAAGCATACCAATTTCTATGCCTGGTTTTATGTTTATGCATATTAAAGTAAAATTATAATAGTAATTTATCACCATTGGGTGTCTGATTTTTTTTTCTTCTAAAGGAAACAGAGTTTAAATATATATTCAACATCCACTCCCACTCATTTTTTTAATTTGGAGAAATAATGAGACTAAAGCTTTTAATAGGCCACTCAATATTTTAATTTATATTTTTGAGCCCCTACTATGTGAAATTTAGCATCACAAGTTGACCAGTCTTTGTTCTAAAGGAGCTCATGGTCCAGCCAAACTTCCCAAACTACCTAGAGAGGAATCCAGTTCAGAGTGTCACTCTCTGCTATTTACAAGCTCTGTGTTTGATCATGTTACATACTTTAATCCACAATTTCTTTATCTGTAAAATATGGGTAATAATAATCAAATTTAATTCAGTATCTGTAATAATGAGGTAATGCAGAGTGAACAGCCCAGAGATATATAATATTGATGTATCACTTTTCACTACCTCTCATTAAATGATTTATTTATACATATGTATACACACACACACACACACACACACACACAACACAGAGAGTGAGATAAGCCACCAACTGTTGCTACTTATGGTCTACTTCCCTAAGATTATACCATTGATCCTACTTCATGTATTAATTTTCAAAGAAGGAATTACATGAAACATTTACTAGCACTTAGCTACAAAAGAAATACAAATATGAGGAGCTTATAGAACAAGTTTTTATGTTAGTACCTATAAAATACCTGTCATATAATAGGTGCTCAATAGAAATATACTGAATGAATGAATGAGAGCTAATCATTGACATGGAGTCAGAACTTATTGTCTAATATCAGTTGTGTAACTATTAGTTCTGTAACATTTTTAAATTAATGAAGGGAACTGAAAGTCAAAACAGTTTTTGCAGATTATAGCATGAGAATTTTTATTTGTTGACTCTGCATTTATCATGAATAATACTGTGATAGCTAATTTTTATATGTCAACTTGAAAGGGCCAGGGGGTACCCAGATATTTAGTCAAATATTATCATTTGTGCCTGAAAGGGTGTTTTTCCATGAGATTAACATTTGAAATAGTAGACTAAGTAAAGCAGATTGCTTTCCTTAAAGTCGATGAGCCTCATACAATCATTTGAAGGCCTGAATAAAATAAAAATGCTGACCTTCCTCTGAGTAAGAGGGAACTCCTCTTGCCTGACTGCCTTGGAGCAGGGACATTGTTTTTTCCTGCCTTCAACTTGAATTTCCTGGGTCTTGAGCCTCCTGGCCTTTGGACGGGACCTACACCATGGACTCTCCTGGGTCTCAAGTATGGCAACTGCAGATTTTGAGACTTGTCAGCCTCCATATTCACGTGAGCCAATTCCTTATTTTATATAATATACAAATATATCTTCTATTGGTTCTGTTTTTCTGGAGAATCCTAATATAATACCAACACTGACCACAAACATTTCAAAGAAACCTTCATCTTATAGTCCTATATTGATATTTTAAAAGACATTATCTTAGCACAGACCAAGTTATAAACTATAAAATTTGATTATCAAATTTTTTTAAATTTGGGGGCTTCCCTGGTGGCACAGTCGTTAAGAAACCGCCTGCCAATGCAGGGAACATGAGTTTGAGCCCTGGTCCGGGAAGATCCCACATGCCGCGGAGCAACTAAGCCCATGTGCCACAACTACTGAGCCTGCACGCCACAACTACTGAAGCCCACGCACCCAGAGCCCGTGCTCCGTAACAAGAGAGGCCACCGCAATGAGAAGCCCACGCACTGCAACAAAGAGTAGCCCCCACTTGCTGCAACTAGAGAAAGCCCGCATCCAACAAAGACCCAATGCAGCCAAAAATTAAAAAATAAAATAAATAAATTTAAAAAATAAAATTTTAAATTTTTCTAAAAACATGATCTGCTCTGAAGTTTTTTCATTCTGTGTTTGTATTTAGCTTTACATTCCTCATTAAAGAAAAACTGGACGCAATGTTTTTGTTTATACATATGTATATTTCCTTCATGGAAATTTGAGGTTCCAGTTCATGCTAATTTATTGATTTCCCTTAAAAAAGTTAGATTTTAAACCTTAGGTTTCTCTTAGTTATAACATGTACTTTAACATTATCTTCTAACCTAGGAAGTAATGATGAGGGATAAAACATCTGAGAAACACCACTATCACCCCTTAGTACACATATAACCATTCAATAGTATTATTTTAATAGTTGAAGAGTAAAGTTGTCCAGATAAATTAATTATTAAATAATCTTGGGACATAATGAGAAAATGTTCTACAAAATCACGATTTCTTCTATTTAAATAGATTCTTCCAGTGAAGTCTACAATGGACTCTTCCAAGGAAATTTTTGAAAGATTGCAATTATATTAAGACTAAACACTGGTGTTAAGCAAACATAGAATACAATTTTATCTCACTGAGAAACTAATCATGTAGTTCTTTTCCATCTCTAATGTATGATTCTATCATTAAAATCAACTTATCAAATAGACATTGTTATTATTCTATTTCTTTACAGACTCAACAATTAAATGCCTCTAAAATTGCTTAGATAAGTTTACAATGTGACAGTTGATATTTGATCCTTTGCTTCCTTCATAAACAATGATTATAGCATAGCATGAGCTTTCAAAGAGAAATAAAGAGACCCCCCCCAAAAAAAGTACATTAGTCAAAGCCATGGTAATAAAACTTTAAGTGAAAACAGCTATTTTATCCAAAAACTTTAAAACCATTGAGAGCACTTAAAACAGTCCATCACTCTTTCTTGTACCTTGAGAACAGAGACCATGTTTGATTCTTCTGTGTATCTCCAGAGTCAAACAGTGACACATATTTGGAGTACTGTATATAAATGGCTGTTGAATTAATGTTGAATTAATTAATTATAAATACCTAGATTGGTCTTATGTCTTCCACTATAATATCCTTAACTTCTAAGAAAATATTGACTTTTAAATTTCATATACATGTGTAATACCTTATACGTATTTACTTGAGACAATAAAGGGAGAAAAACAGCAGTTTTTTGTTTTGTTTTGTTTTGGTCTGCTTCTCCACTAGAATACAAACCTCATGGGAACAGACTTTGTCTCTCTTTGTTACTAATATATGCCCAAATCCCATACCAGTGCCTGGGCCATATTAAGTAATCAATAAATATTTATTGAATGAATGAATGAAAGATAATTTGAGATCAATGGTATTTCCTACCACTCTGGCTCATTCCATACAACATAATTGAGGGGTTAAAAAAAATGCTTGCTGAGTGGCAGTGAAAGGACAAATGAGGTTGGAGGGGATAAATACATCCACACAGTTAAGTTCTTTCTCTAAGAATGCATCTAAGCCTTTTGTTTTCTGATAAAGAAAAGAGAAGTCTGCACTTACCCAGAGGAAGGAATTGGTAAATCAGGTGAAAGGGGCTGTGTTTCTAGGACTGTGCTGAAAGATTAAGAGATGAGAGACAACAAAGGGAGTGAAGACCAAGTTCAAAACGAGTGAAAGCTGGAGAGGTGGAAAGATTCACTGAGACTTTGGAGGTGGTGCTCTGCTGTCAGACAAGTGTGAACGTGACCAGAAACAGAAAGAGAAAAGTGGAGCTCACTGGAGTTAATAAGGTCCAGGAACCCAGCGAAGAGGCTATCAGAAGTGTCATTAGTACGGGTGTTAAAGTCACTGAGGAGAGCTAACTTCAAGTAGAGCTCTGTGATAGTAAATATAACCAATGATACCACAAAAGAACTGTTTAATGAAAGAATCACATTAGGGCACTATTCAAATAAGAAATCACGCAAGTGATTAACTCAAAACGGCTGCGCTTATATTCGTGAATAACATTTAAAAAGATTAGGCCAGAAGCTCAGCGCAGTCTCCCTGCCTCACCCAGGCCTGGATGGAACCTGGGACACAGCGTCCGTGCCCCGCCCTCCGTGCACATCCCCCCTCCCATCCCCCCTGTAACGGAACCGGAACCTCCTCTCCCCACTCCCAAACCCGGGTAATGGACCCGCCTTTCGGTCCATCCCAGAGCGGCCGCCCTCTTCGACCACATGAGAGCCCTCCGAGGCAGCTACCGCAGGCCCCGTGGCTTCGCTTTCACCTTGGCCTTCAGGCCCACGATGCTGCCCGTGCCGCCCGCCAGGCTGCCCGCGCCGCCCGCCAGGCTGCCCGCGCCGCCCGCCATGCTGCCCGCCACGCTGCCCGCGCCGCCTGCTGTGCTGCCTACCAGGCTGCCCGCGCCGCCCACCAGGCTGCCCGCCAGGCTGCCCGCGCCGCCCGCCATGCTGCCCGTGCCACCCTCGCAGGTGCGCCAGAACTACCAGCCCGACCGCGAGACCGCCGTCAACAGCCATTTCACCCTGGAGCTCCACGCCTACTCCGTGTGCCTGGCCGTGGCCTTTTACCTCAACCGCGACGACGTCGCCTTGAAGCACTTCACCGGGTTCTTCCTGCGCCGCTCCCACGAGCACAGCGAGCGGGCCCAGGGCCTGATGCGCCTGCAGAACCAGCGCGGGGGCCGCCTCCACTTCCAAGACATCAGGAAGCCAGTCAGTGACGAGTGGAAGAGCGGCCTCAAGGCCATGTGGTACACCTTGTGCCTGGAGAAGCGCGTGAACCGGAGCCTGCTCGACCTGCACCAGCTGGCCACCGACAAGAGCGACCCCCACCTGCGTCTCTTCCTGGCAACTCACAACCTCGGCCAGCAGGTGGCGTTCATCAGAGAGCTGGAGGGTCATGTCACCACCCTGAGCATGATGGGGGCCCCGGACGCCGACCTGGCAGGGTACCTCTTTGACAAGCTCACCCTGGGCGACAGCGACAAAAAGAACTGAGCCTGGACTTCCCCAGAGCCACGGGGTGACCAGAGCCCTGGTCACCGTGCCTGCCATGCAAACGGCAATAGTGCCCTTGCAGAAGAAGTTCACTTAAGTTTGTTTGGTTTTTTTTTGCAACAAGTGCAGGATTCTCTTTTCCTGGACTTTATCACTTAAGTTTTTTTCTTCCAGTTTTTCCGTTTCTTCCAGTAAAGTTATTGGTTCATAAATAAATAAAGGTCTCTGGTTGATTCATGTGGGCAAATCTCTCACCTTTTAAATTTTAAAGCAGGTATACAGGAGTCTCTGAACACACCCAGGCTTGGTCCACATGCAGCTCAGGATCACCACAGAGGGAGGGAGATGGTCTTCCTTGGGACCCTGGAAAACACAAAATCAATCTTCCGCTTATGAACAAAATCAGTGTAGAGGGGTGGGGTGGGGTGGGTCTTCTGAGCCCTAGTCTATGTGGGTACCTGTGCATGGTAAAATTATATAGCAATATATAAAAAACCTTAGTATGGAATACAAAATACTGGTTGCCTCTTAGGAAGAAGTGAAGAATGGGATTGGACAGGGAGTAAAATAAAGGGTGCCTTCAACTTTTCCTGAAAACTTTTAGCTCATTAAATTATGTGAATGTGAACATTTATCGCTTCTGGGTAGCAGCCTGGGGTCCTGAACAGGTATGGCAGGGTCCCTCTATGACAATGTCATCCCGAACAACAGTGATAATGGTAACTGAGCCAGAGGCTGACTTTCCCATAGGCATGGGAGTGACTTCCTAGGTCACATGCTAGTCATGCAAATTGCCCTTAAAAAACATCCATATGTATATATACATATATATATATATTTTTTTCCCCCCTTCCACTGTACCCTTTCTTCCATTAGACTAACACGGTACCAAAAAAAGCTCAAATTACCTGATGAGGAGAGCTGAAAAATATGTGCTCACTGTGAAGGTCAAATTTTTGATACTGAATATAAAATAGAATAAAACTCCCTGAATGTTAAGCCAGTGATTCCGACTGCTTTGAGGAATGTAGGGGAGTGAGGGTGAGTTGAGACTGGGAGACAAGTTAGGAGACATTGTAGCAGGTCCAGAGAGAGAGTGGTGGCTTGAAATATAGTGGTCACTGAGGAAATGAAGAGACCTGCACACATTCCAAATGGATTTTGGACAAGGCGACAAGATTTGCTTATGGGCAAGAGGTGAGGAATGGGAAATGAGGGGAGATAATCTACATTCCAGTGTTTGGACTTGAACACCTGGGTTGAAGGTGTTGCTATAAATTAATCTGGGAACATTAGCAGCGATACAGAAACGATGGGGGAAAGCCTGTCATGTAAGTCTGAGATGCCTATTAGATATGCAAGTGGAAATGTCTTGCACGTAGTCAGAAAACTGAATGTGAAGCTCAGGTTGAAATCAAGCACTACTCTGCAGGTCATTTCTGGGGATAGGACCCCGTATGCCCCCCTCCCACCTCTTGTTTGTAGAAAAGCTTAGAGCAAATTGAATCAGAGAAGTGAGAATGTGCAGAAACAAATGAAAACAGTCAACCAAGACAAAATAAGAGCTTAGCCATAAAACAAAGTCAAGGACCTTCAGTTTCTTCTCCAGGGCTTTAGATAATATCCTGAGGCATATCCTTGAGTTGTTTTGCAGATACTAAAACCCAACCAGGTAGAAAAAGTTAACTACATGCTGACCACAAGAATGTATAACCCAGACCTGCTGAAACCAGAAGGCTGATGATTGAGATTCCTGAAAACATCACCCTGTTACCTAACCATCAACCGATCAGAGACTTGAGCACAATCTGATCATGCACCCCAAGACCCTCTCCCTCACACTGTTGTTAAAAACCCTCCCTGTAAAGCAGCTGGAGAGTTCGGGTCTTTTCAGCATGAGCGGCTGGTTCTCCTTGCTTGGCCTGTAATAAAAGCTGTACTTTCCTTCACCAAACCAAAGCCAGTAGATTGGCTTCACTGTGCTTTGGGGGAGTGGACCCGAGTTTGGTTGAGTAACAAGGTGGAATGTCAGGTTTGAAAATAAACATGGGGAGACATCATCCTTTTGATGGTTCTGGGGTCATAAGAGTGGATAAACTCACCAGCAAAAGCGTGGAGAGAGACTATGGCACAGGCGGCCCCACACCCAGGGCAGCTAACACTCAGAGGATGGGATGAGGTGTTGGAACATCCGGAGGGCTGCTGGCCCCACCTGGACCATTACCTCATTCCAGACTGTGGCCACCTGTGTCTGCTCAGAGCTTGTCTCAGAATAAGCCTGTTCCTAACTTCAGTGTGGCCTCTGGTTTCTCCTTTCTAGATGTGGAGAGGTGTTAGCCTATTACCTTGTCTTGGCTATGGGTAGAAAGACATTATTTCCCAGTAAAAAGATTTCCCAAGGAAACAACAGACCTGCTTCTCTGCTGTAGGGTTTCTTAACCTCAGTTTGCTTGGGTTCACATGCCAGTTTAGCCACTCATCTTGAGTAACTGTGGTTAAGGTATTTAATTTCTCTGTGCCTCAGTTTCCTCACATTTAAAATAAGGATAATAAAAGTGTCAACTCCACTGGGTTCCTGTGAAGATTAAACGAGTTAATGTTTGTGAATCTCTTAGAACATCACCTGGCACAGTAGAAGTACTTTATGTGTTAGCCGTCTATCTGGTCTTCATCATTACCATAAACATCACCATCTTTATCATCAGTCTCTGTCACTTTTAAGTTCCATGTTGTACTTTACGCTTTGGGGGAAAAGACCGCATGTCTAGACCTTGCCATTGGAATTCCCTCTTGCATTTTGGCCAACCGTGTCACCTTGCGTATTGAGAAGGAAAAAAAAATCCTTTGCAGCTTCTCTGGGTGTCAGGCTCAGCCAGGACTCAGGAAGGACGATTTTTGTCTATGTTGCCCCAAGCCAAGCCCGGAAATGAGTTTTACTGTGACAAATTTCCGTGGTAATCCTCCCATTTTGTCTCAACCAACCTTCCTTGTAAAGAGCCCCCTAGACACGATTAGCTTATTCTTCTCCAATCCAGCTTACCTGATCCTTCTCTTTCCATCTTGAACTACTTCTCATTCGTCAGAGATGGACAAGAGCAGAAGGATAAAGGGCTCACTCTGATTCCCACCATATATATGGATGTTTGTCATGAAGAGTGTACAATAGGGCAAGAAACGGGCAAAAGGGACCATATTAGGGCCCCCAATAATAAAAAAATTAAAATTTATAAAACATCATGCACTTTAGCACAAAGGTTCTTAGCTTTCTCTGCCATTAAAGTCGCCTGTGGAGCTTTTAAAATTCTTGATGCACAGGCCACTTCCCAGACCAAGTACATCAGAGTCCCCTGGGGCAGGACCCCGATATCCCAGGCAGTGGAAGCCAGTGTGAGCACATTGCTACCCAAAGTATATTCTATGGATCAGAAGCCACTTGGCCACTTGTTAGAAAAGCAAAATCTGAAGCCCCACTCTCGACCTACTGAATCAGAATCTATATTTCAACAAGATCTCAGGTGACGAATATGCACTCTGAAGTGTTAAAAACATGGATTAACAACCTGGTACTCAAACATGGCTGCACTGTGGAATCACCTGGAGAGCTGGAAAATAATAATGATGCCTCGATTTACACAACTCACTCAGTAAGACCATCATGCAAGTCCTGGACCAATCACACTAAAAATTTACTTTAACTTCAACAATTATTGAATCAACAGTTGCTGATTAGACACACACACACACACACACACACACACACACACACACACACACAGAATTTTGTCCATTCCGCTATTTTATCACAAACTGGTTTGTTTTATAACATGAGTTGTCAAACTACAGCCCACAACCCAAATCCAGATTTTTGTATCTATATTCATAAGGGATATTGGTCGGTAGTATTGTTGGGATGCCTTTTTCTGAATCTGCTGTAAGAATTACCTCAGGGAAATTGTTAGAAAATGTTTCCCTGTCGTATTTTTCAGAAAAGTTTGCAAAGAATAGGCATTAATTCTTCTTTAAATACGTCATAGAGTTCACCTGTGACATCATTTGGGCCTGGGCTTTTGATTGTGGGAAGTTTTAAAATTACCATTTTAATCACTTCACCTAGTATAGGTCTATTCACATATTCTAGTTCTTCTTGAGTCAGTTTCTGTAGTTCGTGTCTTCCTAGCAGTTTCTCCATTTCATCTAGGTGGCGTACCTAGTTCTGGGTCATAGTATTCCCTTATATGTAATTATCTAACGCAGATAAACTCCTGATTTTAATAATTTGTCTTCTCTTCTTTCTTCTTATACAGTCTACCCAGAGGCTGCTGTTTGAGTTTATAAAGAACCTCCTTTGATTTTGTTGATTATTTCTATTGCTTTTCTGTCCTACATTGCTTCTATTTCTGCTCTAATCTTTAACATTTCCTTACTTCTGCTTCCTTTGAATGTAGTTGGCTGTCATCTTTTTATTATTTTTTTTAATTTGGAAAATGATGTAATGTGACATCTTCTTTCTTTTATATAAGCATTTACAGCTATACATTTTTCTTTAACCACTGCATTTGCTACATCCCATATGTTTTGGTATACTGTGTTTCTTTTTCATCCATCTCAAAGTATTTTGTAATTTCCCATGTAATCTCTTCCTTGACCCATTGGTTATTTACAAGTTTGTTGTTTAATTTCCACATATTTGTGAATTTCCTTATTGATACACATATCATATGATTTCATTTCCTTACTGATACACATATTTGTATATTCTCTTATTGATTTCTAATTTTGTTCCATTTTGCTCAAAAAATATTATTTGCAAGAGTATCATCCTCTTAAATTTATTGAGGCTTGTCCTAATATATTATATCAACTGTATCTTGGAGAGTATCTCATAGGTGTTTGGGTAGAATGAGTATTCATCTGTTGTTGGGTGCAGTGTTCAATAGATATTCGTTAGGTCTAGTTGGTTTATAGTTTTAGTAAAGTCTTTTACTTCTTTGTTGCTTTTCTTCCTAGTTATTCTATCTACTAGGGAAAGTGGGAATCGAAGACTCCAATCATTATTTGTGACTTAGCTATTTCATCCTTCTACTGTGTCAGTTTTTGTTTCATGCATCTGAGACTCTTTAGTTATGTGTATGTTTGTTTATAATGTTATCTCTTCCTGATGATTTGGGCCTTTTATCATTATAAATTGTTTCTTTTTGCACCTAGTAATAGTTTTTGTCTTAAAATATATATATATTTCTTCCTGAAATGAGTATAGCTACTCCCACTCTCTTTTGTTCAGTCTTTGCATGATATATCTTCTTTATTCTTTACATTTTCACACAGTTTGTATCTTTCAATATAATGTGTATCTCATGTTGACAGTATGTAATTGGCTCTCCTTTTTTATCCCTTGTGACAATATCTGTCTTTCGACTAGAGTGTTTATTTACTTTTAATATTATTATTGATATGGTTGATTTATGTCTGCCATATTGCTATATGTTTTCTGTACATCTCATGTCTTTTTTGTTTCCCTGATCTTCCTCTACTCTGTTTGTATGAAATAGATATTTCCCTATTTTACCTTTTTAATTCACTTGTTGGTTTGCTTTCTTATGTTTTAGTTATTGTTTAGTGAGTGCTCTAGGGATTACAATGTGTATCTTACCACAAGAAGCAGCTTACCTATGCTTCACCTTAATACTAATACCTTCCAGTAAAACCCGGAAACTTTCTTCCAGCTTCCTTCCACTCCTTACACCCTCTTTGTGCTGCTACTCTCATAGACATCTATATATGGTACATATCCAACAACAAAATGCTTTAATTATTATAATTATGAATTCTCTTTAAAAACAACTAAAAAAAGGAGAAGAATATTTCTACAGTGTTTTATATTTAATTAACTTTATCTGTGGTCTTTTTTTCTTTGTGTGTATTCTACTTACTGCCGGGTGTTATTTCCTTTCAAATGGGGTAAATCTTGTGAACTTTTTTAAAAGACAAGGTTCCGGACTTCCCTGGTGGCGCAGTGGTTAAGAATCCGCCTGCCAATGCAGGGGACAGGGGTTCGAGTCCTGCTCCAGGAAGATCGCACATGCCGCGGAGCAACTAAGCCCGAGCGCCACAACTACTGAAGCCCACGTGCCTAGAGCCCGTGCTCCGCAACAAGAGAAGTCACCACAATGAGAAGCCGGCGCACCACAATGAAGAGTAGCCCCCGCTCGCCGCAACTAGAGAAAAGCCCGTGCGCAGTAACAAAGACCCAATGCAGCCAAAAATACATAAATAAATAAATAAATTTATATATATAAAAAAGACAAGGTTCTTAGCAATGATTTCTGTCAGTCTTCATTCATCTGCAATTGTTTTTATTTTGCCTTCATATTTAAATGATAATTTTGCTTACTAAAGTATTCTTGGTGGACAGGTTTTTCTTTCTTTTTTCCTTTCTGCCATTTGAATATCTCACAGCCTTCTGGCCTCCACTGTTTCTGTTGAGAAGACAGCTTAGGGTATATTGTGGTTCTCTTCTACGTCTCAGGTAATTTTTTCTTGCCGTTTTCAACATTTTCTCCTTGTCTCTGTGTTGGAAATGAAACTATGATGTGTCCAGAGGTGGATCTCTGCATTTTTCCTAACTGGATTTGGTTGATCAGCTTGGATGAGTGATGTTTATCAGCAGATTTGGGAAAATTTCATCCATTATTTCTTCAAATACTTCTGCCCCTTCCTCTCTCTCCTCTTATTCTGGGACTCCAATTATGCATATGTTCATGTGCTTGAGGATGTTCTACTGGTGTCTGAATCTATGTTCGTATTTCATTCTTTATTTCTTTTTCTGTTCCTAGGATTATATGATCTCTAGTGATTTAACTTCGACTTCATTGATTTTTTTTCTTTGTCAGCTCAGATCTGCTGTGAAGACTCTGGTGAATGTTTTCATTTCAATTAGTGTACTCTTCGAGCCCAAAATTTCAAGTTTGTTTCTTTTAAAATTACTGTACGACTCTACTTGACAAATCATTTTACTCATACTGTCATTTTAGTCTTTAAATACGTTTCCCTTTAATTTTTTGGCATGTATGAATAAAAGCTGCTTTGACATCTTTGTCTTCTGGGTCTACTATCTAAGCCCTTTCAGGGAGTTTCTATTTACTGCTTTATTTCCTGTGTATTTGTCAAAATGTCTTATCTATTTGCATATCTCACAATTTTTTCTAAAAAGTGAACATTTTCGATCCTGTACTGTAGCATCTATAACTTCTGCCTGGATTTCTTCTGTAGAGGCTGTCTCCCTTGTAGTGTGTGAATGCTGATGTATGCTCATTTCTTTATTCTTATCTTTATTTTCAAACCTGGCTACCTAGAGGTCACCCAAGTGTCAGTATACCTAAGTGGTCAGCCTTGATTGGGCAGATTTTGTGCTTGAAACACCCTTAGTCAGCTGGTGCTGCCATAAGAAAATACCGTCGATCAGGTGGCTAAACAAAGCCACCGTTCTGGAGTTCTCACAGTTCTGGAGGCTGGTAGTTCCAAGATCAAGGTGCTGGCAAGGTAGGCCATTCTGAGGCTTTTCTCTTGGCTTGCAGATGGTGGCCTTCCTGCTATGTCCTCACATGGGGGAGAGGGAAAGTAAGGCTCTGGTTATTCTTCTAAGGTCACTAAACCTATAGGATCAGGGTCCCACCCTTATGATCTCATTTAACCTAACTGCCTCCATAAAGATCTTATCTCCAAATACAGTTACATTGTGAGTTCCAGCTTCAACAAATGAATTTTGAGGGGACACAGACTTCTAGTCCATAATACAACCTGAGCCAAGAAGGAGTTCTGCCTTTCCTGATGGATGTATCTCATGAATTGGGGAAGGCACTCAAAGTTCAGGAAGTTTACCAGTCTGCCTTGGCTTTTACTTCCTGGGTATGCAAGGCCTCATGTTCAGCCAGCGACGGGTAGCTACCTGTGGCCTTGTCTGGTCCTTCCTGAGTGCACACAGACTTCCAGAATGGCTGTGATATGTGGGAACTTCTTAAAGTGTAGGATAGTTGCCCTGTTGCCAGAAGTCTCTGTTAAATTTATGGCCGATTTTCCCATTTGTAGTTCACACCAACCCAGACTGCACCCCCAGGGTAGCTGTGATGTAGCTCTTCCCAAAGGGTTTGGCACAGAGATATGTACTGTTCTCAGTAACACCCCTCAGCATAGATTTTTCCACATGTAAATGAAATCAACCCTCTCCATCATCCAGGCCATTGTGCCTCATGCCTCCTATACCTTAGTGGAACTACTATACCAGTCCTGGGGCGGGGAGGCAGAATAGGAGCAGCTTAGGCTACGAATGCCACAAATTCTCACTGTTATTCTTGCATAAACATTCTTCGTTTGTTGTATGCTTTTTATCAACTTCCGGAGTACTGAAATGGTTGTTATCTCCAGTTTGTCATTACTTTTTTGGAAGAGAACTGGCTGACTACCACGCTCATTCATTTGACCTCATTCAGCCACGCTCAAAGTCTGTGTTCTAGATGGCTACCATGATAAGGTTGGAAGGGTGGAAACAGTCATTGTGGGTTGACCATTGTTACCACATGCAAGTGCATCTAGGTGATTCTAATTTGGATACTTCCACTTTCTGTTCTTCATTTATGTATTTCAACAGGTCCTCTGGAAAACAAATACTTTAACAAAATTTGTTGGAAAGTACAGACTAAAAAATGATCAGGAAATGTCTGTAATGTGCCTTTCTCAGTCTTAGAGTTTATAAGATTAAGAAATCTTCTAAACCCTTTACATTAACAGGGATTAAATGCTGGTGGCATTATATTTATGCCTGCACACTAGAAATATTTGTTAGAGTTATGTAATTGAATTATAGCATATATTTACTTGTATAGAAAAATAAAAAGAATTCCCCATAAGTGTGTGTGTGTGTGTGTGTGTGTGTATGGCCTTTTTATTGCATAGGCTATCTTGGGTGTGCATCTTGATTGTGTGCAATATCTCTATAGATCAAGCAGAAGAACTTTTTTTTTCTGAAGGTGAATGGAATGGGGTTAGATATGTTAAAGCATCACACTATATACTACTCAAGTACTTTTAAAAAAAATAATTAGTTCTTCCTTGATATACATATGGCCACATTTGTCTTAACTCCTCAATGCTGTTTTGTTACCTCTTCTTTTCATACAGCTAAGGGTCTCGGGGTTTATATTAGGTCAACTGGAGTTTTATTTTTTTTTAGTTAGGGGGACAAAGACTGATAGTCCACAGACTGGATTTTGATTTCACTGCTGCTGTCCAACAGCAGAACGCCTGGGGGCATCCTCTTACAGTAATGAGCACAAGTACTGGTATCATTATTGCTCTATTTAAACACCCATGGTTGGCAGGAATGTGCTAAAGTCTGGATATAACATCGTTAATCATGTCACTGTCCCTGCCCAGGGCAACTGCTACTGAAAGGACACACTCACATGATGAGGAAGACAGCAGATGTGGTGGTTGAGAGCTGAAAGTCACTTCATTGCTGACTTAGAGAAAGAGGTTTAGGGTGTTGGCTATGTTTTCTAAAGAGCATTTAGTAGATTTCATCTTATAGATTAATTTTCCACATGGTTCTTTATTATATTTTTTATGCTTATAATAATAGCTCTTTTTAGTTTTCTTCACAGGAGAAAAAACCAACTCAGTATTAAAAGGCAACTTAAGAGCTAATGAACTTCTTGAAGACATAAGACAGGGAAATATTGAGTGTGAATGCAAAGAAGAAGACTGCACATTCGAAGAATCAAGACAAGTTTGAAAATAATGAAAAAAACCATAAGTAAATTGTCAATTTTTTAAAAAATGTTCACAGATTTGCCTACCTTCATGGTGCATATTTGAAATCTGCATTCCCAAATTGTGTGCATTGCTATCAGTTAAAAACTATCCTCTCAGAGGACTCTGAATGTGGCACCTAAGAATACTGTGTGGGTGACAGACCTAGGTTCACTTCCCCGTGTGATGGTCTGTCTTTGAGGGCTCCATTTCCATAGGACCCTGCTGAGCTGAGATCGATCATCTCAGCAAGGTGGAAGCATGTTTTACACAAGGCTTTGTTCGGGAAAGTTATAGATACCGTCATGACCACACCATGCTTGACCATAGACAAAGTGCAGAGGGAGCTAATAGATAGTGACACTGTATTAAAACATTTTACTTCTCCTACAAAGGAAAAGGCGTATCAGAACACCCCTCCCCACTCTGAGAAGACACCTCTCCACCTCTCTTTACTTTAGACCAATTGCTGTTCAAGGTGAACAGAGATAGGAAAGCAGAAGGCACTGGTGCAAATTCTATGGAACTGCTCCACACTTGCAAATGACATTACCAGAGGCAGCCTTTATAGAAAGATCCATTCCTGTGCACCAGCCATGAGACTAACACTATATACGAAACAAGTGATGTCAGATGTACTAAAGATATTCAAATACATCTTGATTCTCACTCTCACACTGCTTCAGATGATTGTGTGTGAGTGTGTAGGTCAATGTGTGTGTGTGTGTGTGTGTGTATTTTAACATAACTGGCTTTGTCTTAAAGTAGCTATATTCCTAGACCAATCACGAGCTATGAAATCCTCTAAATAGAATAAAGTGCTGTTCGTAATTGTGACCTACATGCTATTTAGAACCTTCACTACCTATACCAAATATCACAGAATGTTTGGAGTATAATCTTGCTCATGTTTTTAAAACATAAACAAAATCTGGTGTTCATATTGTGTTTTTTTCAAGGAAAACACATTGCAGATATTCTAGAGTTTTCACAAAGCTAATGACTTTTCATCCTACTTTATCATTTTCCTTTAAAGGAAAGGAAAATCCTCCTTTGAAATGCACTGGGCTGAAAGTACTTGATACCAGTGAACAATATTATTTTTAAGTTGAAAAATTTTAATGGTTTTAAGTTACAGAAAACGTGTAAGTATAGTACAAACAATGCCATTTACCAGTACCTGCCAATTGCATTTTGCCACATTGGCTTTATTTTTTCTCCCCCTGCAGGCGCGCGCGCGCACACACACACACACACACACACACACACACACACACACACACACACACACAGTTTCTATCATTTCAGAGAAAGTTGGGTATATTGTGCCTCTCTACTCCTGAACACTTCACTGTGTATTTCCTAAAAAGATAAAAAATAAAAAGTAAATAGTTTACTCACGCACTATTAATGATCAAAATCAGGAAATTTAACATTGATTAATATTATCTAATATCCCTATTTGAACTCAAGAATCATTCCAAAAATGTCCTTTAGAGCATTTTTATTTCACTCCAAGATCTAATTCTGACATCAACTGTCTGAGGAGCTCTCACAGTGAAGATCCATTTGCAGCTTCCAGCGCTGGCTGAATGAGCCGCAACTTTCCAGGCTTCTGTGAGTAGCTCCTGGAGAAGAAAAAGAAAGTTCTGGAGGACAGAGGAGGCACTGGAGTGGGAGAGAAGGAGGGGCACCTTGCAACCAAGGACAGTGTCACCAAACAAGGAAAGGAAATTAAGCCTGTTCCTTACCCCACTCGCTACATCCCTCAGAAACTTAAGGATGTAAAATCCAAGCTTTAACTCACTGGGGAAAATTCTGGATAAAGTGGAGTAGAACAGGCAGAAACGGGGGCACTAGGTGGTAAACTCAGGCAAACTCTTTCTCGAGAGAGGAGGGAGAAGTGAGTGGGGAAGGCAGAGAGAACCCACAGCATCCTGGTGGGAGTTGGGGCGCTTTTGCTTGTGTCTTTTTTAACGCGGGTGTGGAAGGCGTTGCATTTTCAACACAGCCACATGGTTCTCGCCTTAAATGATAACAATTACCCAAAATAGCATACGTGTTACTCCAGAGCCCGAGGAATGGCCACGGGAAGAGAGGGCGTGGGACATTGCACTGGGTTTGGCGACCGGGACTGGGGAGAGGTGAGGGGTGGAGGAGATCAGGGAGTTGGCTGGAGCCCGAGGACCCGCGAAGGGCCAGGATGGAGGGGGCGGACTAGGGTGGGGGACACACAAGGGAGAAGGGGAGGCGGGTAGAGGCGGTAGCTGTCCAGGCAGCGGGGCGCGGGGTGGTCCGGGGCGGGAGGCAGGGGTCGCGGCGCGCCGGGCCCTCACCGCTGCTGAGTGTGGACTCGCAGTGCCAGATGTCCAAGCTGGCGGGTTTCCGGCAGGACTCCCACAGGGACAGGTAGTACTGGTGGTCGGCCGTGACCCAGGCCGGGCTCAGCACGGCCCCCAGGTCCAGACACAGTGCCAGGAAGATGCACACCAGCCCGACCAGCTTCAGCGGGGTCAGCACCGACACGCGCACCTCCTCCATGCCGCTGCCCGCCGAAGCCATGTCCCGGGCGCCGCAGCCGGCCCGCCCCGCCGGAGACGAGGACGCCAGGCGGGTCCGGAGAGCCGGGAGCCCGACCTCCCACGGAGGGAAGCAGCCGAGCCGCCGCGCGCGGGAACTCGCTCCCTCGGGGATCCGCGCGCTTTCCGCTGCGCCACGAAGGTGGATCTGCGGGGCGGCCGGCCGGGGACCGGGTCATGGGCAGCCGCAGCGACGCCGATCCCGCCGTGGACCTTCGTCGTCGGCCCCGCGCAGCGCTCTGCCCGCGCCCGCTCCGCCCCGGCGCTGCCCCGCTCGCTCGCTCGCTCCGCCCCGGCTCCTCCCCGGCTGCGGGAGGTGTTGCCCACCGGGGAGGGTCTGCAGTTCTGCATCCTGACGGCTCAGGGTCCAGCTCTGGCTCCTGACTGGAGAGGCTCATGCTTGCCCCGCCCCTACCCCTTGCTCCTGGAAGTGGTCCCCCTCTCGTGTATCTCAAATAAGTGGATTCGTAAAAATACTTTGGCTTAGTTCACTTGGCATAATGTTTTCAAGGCTCATCCAACTTGTAGCATGCATCACAATTTAATTTCTTTTTAAGGCTGAGAAATATTCCATTGCGTGTGTGATACACACATGTCACGTTTTGTTAAACCATTCACCTGTCAGTGGACATTTGGGTTGTTTCCACCTTTTGGCTCTTATGAATCTTGCTGCTTCGAACACTGGTTTACAAGTATCTGATCAAATCCTGATTTTTACCTGTTTTGGGTATATACTCAGAAGTGTAAAGCTTCCATCATATGGAAATTCCATTTCTAATGTTTTGAAATATTACACTGTTTTCCACAGCGACTACACCATTTTACTTTCACTCCAGCAAGGGTTTCTATTTCTCCACATCCTCACCTACACTTATTATCTGTTTTTTCCTCCCTCCCTCCCTCCCTCTCTTCCTCCCTCCCGAATGCATGGGAAGTGGTATCTGGTAGTTTAACATCCATTTCCCTTATGATTAGTGCTGTTGAACATTTTTTCATGTGCTCATTGGCCCTTTGTTTACCTTCTTTGGTGAAACGTCTATTCAACTTCTTTTCCCGTTTTTAAATTGGGTATTTTTGTTGATTTCGTTATTGTTGTTGTCAAGTTTTAGGTGTTCTGTATATATTCTGGATATTCATCACTTATTAGATATATGATTTGCAAATATTTTCTCCCATTCTATGGGTTGTCTTTTCACTCTCTTAATACTGTCCTTTGATGACGACAGCTTTTAATTTTGATGAACAGCAATTTATCTACTTTTTCATTAGTTCCCAGAGTTTTTGGCACCTTATCCAATAAATCATTGCCAAAGCCGCTGTCATGAAGCTTCCCCCTATATATTCTTCTGAGTTTTATAGTTTTAGCTTACATATAGGTCTTCGAATCGTTTTGAGTTAATTTTTTATATGACATAAGGTATAGGTCCAGCTTCATTCTGTTGCATATGAGTATCCAGTTTTCTGAGCACTGTTTGTTGAAAAGATTGCTTTTCCCCGGAAAAATATAGTTTTGAATTACTAATCTTGACGACTTGCGAAGTCATGAGGAAGGGGTTCTACATAATAAAGAGGAAAATCTTCACACCTTGCTTGTCCCATCAGAATCCACATCTGTCCTCTCTTCTCTGTCAGTGCCATCCCTTCCTCCACTCTCCATCTGCTCATTCAGTGGATTCCATCCCTAGGGCTCTAAATCCTTGCTACTCAAAGTAAGGTCCACAGACACCAAGAGTACTGGCATCCTTGGGGAGTTTTCTAGAAATGCAGAATCCCTGGCCGGACCCCAGACCAACTGAATCATAATCTGTACTTTAATGGGATACGTAGTGATTCATGCACAAGGTAAAGTTTGAGAAGGACTGATCTACAGAATCTTCTCAGGTCTCTCTATCTTCAACTTCTACTAAAAGAAGCCAATTCAAAGCAGTTGCTAACAGAATAAAAATTTACCATTTTGTACCCTACTCTTCAACACATTACCTGGTGACCAGGAGAAAGGTGTTTATTTCATGTCAACTTATCAGCACGCTCTACTGCCACTGACTTGGTCCAGTTGGAAATGGTGAGTCAGCTTTGTTTGTTTTATCTGGTATCAGTGTATTCTAGACTCAGTGGTTCTCAGCCACCTTGCTTTATTATGTTCCCACTTCTCAGTGCTGTTATTCTCATTGAAGCTCATGCATCTGGTGATGGGATAACTGATGGATAAAGATAAATAATGATGCCTTTCCAAGGGCACTTCAAATACCCACCCTTAAGATTCTGAGCAAGGTTGGATTTCCAGAATGGTGGTGTACGGAATTTGGGGGAATCTTCTCCTTGGAGAAATGTCTGTTAAGCTGGTAAAACTGGCATAGACACGCATTTAAAGTCTTTCATTGGGGGGGGGGGGGGGCTGGGAAAGATGGCGGAAGAGTAAGACACGGAGATCACCTTCCTTCCCACAGATACATTAGAAATACATCTACACGTGGAACTGCTCCTACAGAACACCCACTGAACGCTGGCAGAAGACCTCAGACCTCCCAAAAGGCAAGAAACTCCCCACGTACATGGGTAGGGCAAAAGAAAAAAGAAATAACAGAGACAAAAGAATAGGGACGGGACCTGCACCAGTGGGAGAGAGCTGTGAAGGAGGAAAGGTTTCCACACACTAGGAAGCCCCTTCGCGGGCGGAGACTGCGGGTGGCAGAGGGGGGAAGCTTCGGAGCCACGGAGGAGAGCGCAGCCACAGGGGTGCAGAGGGCAAAGCGGAGAGATTCCCGCACAGAGGATCGGCGCCGACCAGCACTCACCAGCCCGAGAGGCTTGCCTGCTCACACGCCGGGGCGGGCGGGGCTGGGAGCTGAGGCTCGGGCTTCGGAGGTCGGATCCCAGGGAGAGGACTGGGGTTGGTGGCGTGAACACAGCCTGAAGGGGTTAGCGCACCACAGCTGGCCGGGAGGGAGTCTGGGAAAAAGTCTGCAGCTGCCGAAGAGGCACGAGACTTTTTCTTGCCTCTTTGTTTCACGGTGCACAAGGAGAGGGGATTCAGAGCGCCGCCTAAACGAGCTCCAGAGACGGTCGCGAGCTGCGGCTATCAGCACAGACCCCAGGGACAGGCATGAGACGCTAAGGCTGCTGCTGCCGCCACCAAGAAGCCTGTGTGCGAGCACAGGTCACTCTCCACACCGCCCCTCCTGGGAGCCTGTGCAGCCCGCCACTGCCAGGGTCCCGTGATCCGGGGACAACTTCCCCGGGAGAACAAACTGCGCGCCTCAGGCTGGTGCAACGTGACGCCGGCCTCGGCCGCCGCAGTCTCACCCCGCCTCCGTACCCTTCCCTCCCCACGTCCTGAGTGAGCCAGAGCCCCCGAGTCAGCTGCTTCTTTAACCCCCTCCTGTCTGAGCGAAGAACAGACGCGTTTAGGCGACCTACACGCAGAGGCAGGTCCAAATCCAAAGCTGAACCCCAGGAGCTGTGCGAACAAAGAAGAGAAAGGGAAATTTCTCCCAGCAGCCTCAGAAGCAGCGGATTAAAGCTCCACAAACAACTTGATGTGCCTGCATCTGTTGAATACCTGAATAGACAACGAATCATCCCAAATTCAGGAGGTGGACTTTGGGAGCAGGATATACTAATTTTTCCCTTTTTCCTTTTTTTGTGAGTGTATATGTGTATGCTTCTGGGTGAGATTTTGTCTATATAGCTTTGCTTTCACCATTTGTCCTATGGTTCGGTCCGGCCGATTTTTTTTTTTTTTTGGTACTTAAAAAATTTTTTTTCTTAATAAAAGTTTTCTTAATAAATTTTTCCTATTTTCTATTTTTAAAAATTAAAAAAAATTTTTTTCATAATAATTTTTTTCATATTTTTTATTTTAAAAAATTAAAAAAATTTTTTCTTAATAAATTTTTTCTTATATTTTATTATAAAAAATTAATAAATTTATTCTAAAAAATTAAAAAAAATTTTTTTCTTAATAAATTTTTTCTTAATAATTTTTTCTTATTTTTTATTATACTAGCTTCATTTTATTTTATTTTATTTTATCCTCTTTCTTTTTTTCTTTCTATTTTTTCTCCCTTTTATTCTGAGCTGTGTGGATGAAAGGCTCTTGGTGCTCCAGCCAGGCATCAGGGCTGTGCCTCTGAGGTGGGAGAGCCAACTTCAGGACACTGGTCCACAAGAGACCTCCCAGCTCCACGTAATACCAAATGGCGAAAATCTCTCAGAGATCTCCATCTCAACATCAAGACCCAGCTTCACTCAATGACCAGCAAGCTACAGTGCTGGACACCCTATGCCAAACAACTAGCAAGACAGGAACACAGCCCCATCCATTAGCAGAGAGGCTGCCTAAAATCATAATAAGGCCACAGACACGCCAAAACACACCACCAGACGTGGACATGCCCACCAGAAAGACAAGATCCAGCCTCATCCACCAGAACACATGCACCAGTCCCCTCCACCAGGAAGCCTACACAACCCACTGAACCAACCTTAGCCACTGCGGACAGATACCAAAAACAACGGGAACTACGAACCTGCAGCCTGTGAAAAGGAGACCCCAAACACAGTAAGATAAGCAAAATGAGAAGACAGAAAAACACACAGCAGATGAAGGAGCAGGGTCAAAACACCTAACAAATGAAGACCTAACAAATGAAGAGGAAATAGGCAGTCTACCTGAAAAAGAATTCAGAATAATGATAGTAAAGATGATCCAAAATCTTGGAAATAGAATAGACAAAATGCGGGCTTCCCTGGTGGCGCAGTGGTTGAGAGTCTGCCTGCCAATGCAGGGGACGCGGGTTAGAGCCCTGGTCTGGGAAGATCCCACGTGACGCGGAGCAACTGGGCCCGTGAGCCACAGTTGCTGAACCTGCGCGTCTGGAGCCTGTGCTCCGCAACAAGAGAGGCCACGATAATGAGAGGCCCGCGCACCGCGATGAAGAGTGGCCCCCACTTGCCACAACTAGAGAAAGCCCTCGCACAGAAACGAAGACCTAACACAGCCATAAATAAATAAATAAATAAACTCAAAAAAAAAAGTTAAAAAAAAAAAAGAATAGACAAAATGCAAGAAACATTTAACAAGGACGTAGAAGAACTAAAGAGGAACCAAGCAACGATGAAAAATGCAATAAATGAAATTAAAAATACTCTAGAAGGGATCAATAGCAGAATAACTGAGGCAGAAGAACGGATAAGTGACCTGGAAGATAAAATAGTGGCAATAACTACTGCAGAGCAGAATAAAGAAAAAAGAATGAAAAAAACTGAGGACAGTCTCAGAGACCTCTGGGAAAACATTAAACGCACCAACATTCGAATTATAGGGGTCCCAGAAGAAGAACAGAAAAAGAAAGGGACTGAGAAAATATTTGAAGAGATTATAGTTGAAAACTTCCCTAATATGGGAAAGGAAATAGTTAATCGAGTCCTAGAAGCACAGACAGTCCCATACAGGATAAATCCAAGGAGAAACACACCAAGACACATACTAATCAAACTATCAAAAATTAAATATAAAGAAAACATATTAAAAGCAGCAAGGGAAAAATAACAAATAACACACAAGGGAATCCCCATAAGGTTAACAGCTGATCTTTCACCAGAAACTCTGCAAGCCAGAAGGGAGTGGCAGGATATACTTAAAGTGATGAAGGAGGAAAACCTATAACCAAGATTACTCTACCCAGCAAGGATCTCATTCAGATTTGATGGAGAAATTAAAACCTTTACAGACAAGCAAAAGCTGAGAGAGTTCAGCACCACCAAACCAGCTTTACAACAAATGCTAAAGGAACTTCTCTAGGCAAGAAACACAAGAGAAGGAAAACACCTACAATAACAAACCCAAAACATTTAAGAAAATGGGAATAGGAACATACATATCGATAATTACCTTAAATGTAAATGGATTAAATGCTCCCACCAAAAGCCACAGACTGGCTGAATGGATACAAAAACAAGACCCATATATATGCTGTCTACAAGAGACCCACTTCAGACCTAGGGACACATACAGACTGAAAGTGAGGGGATGGAAAAAGATATTCCATGCAAATGGAAATCAAAAGAAAGCTGGAGTAGCAATTCTCATATCAGACAAAATAGACTTTAAAATAAAGACTATTACAAGAGACAAAGAAGGACACTATATAATGATCAAGGGATCGACCCAAGAAGAAGGTATAACAATTGTAAATATTTATGCACCCAACATAGGAGCACCTCAATACATAAGGCAAATACTAACAGCCATAAAAGGGGAAATTGACAGTAACACAATCATAGTAGGGGACTTTAACACCCCACTTTCACCAATGGACAGATCCTCCAAAATGAAAATAAATAAGGAAACACAAGCTTTAAATGATACATTAAACAAGATGGACTTAATTGATATTTATAGGACATTCCACCCAAAAACAACAGAATACACATTTTTCTCAAGTGCTCATGGAACATTCTCCAGGATAGATCATATCTTGGGTCACAAATCAAGCCTTGGTAAATTTAAGAAAATTGAAATCGTATCAAGTATCTTTTCCGACCACAACGCTATGAGACTAGATATCAATTACAGGAAAAGATGTGTAAAAAATACAAACACATGGAGGCTACACAATACACTACTTAATAACGAAGTGATCACTGAAGAAATCAAAGGGGAAATCAAAAAATACCTAGAAACAAATGACAATGGAGACACGACGACCCAAAACCTATGGGATGCAGCAAAAGCAGTTCTAAGAGGGAAGTTTATAGCAATACAAGCCTACATCAAGAAACAGGAAACATCTCGAATAAACAACCTAACCTTGCACCTAAAGCAATTAGAGAAAGAAGAACAAAAAAACCCCAAAGCTAGCAGAAGGAAAGAAATCATAAAGATCAGATCAGAAATAAATGAAAAAGAAATGAAGGAGACAATAGCAAATATCAACAAAACTAAAAGCTGGTTCTTTGAGAAGATAAACAAAATTGATAAACCATTAGCCAGACTCATCAAGAGAAAAAGGGAGAAGACTCAAATCAATAGAATTAGAAATGAAAAAGGAGAAGTAACCACTGTCACTGCAGAAATACAAACGATCATGAGCGATTACTACAAGCAACTCTATGCCAATAAAATGGACAACCTGGAAGAAATGGACAGATTCTTAGAAATGCACAACCTGCCGAGACTGAACCAGGAAGAAATAGCAAATATGAACAGACCAATCACAAGCACTGAAATTGAAACTGTGATTAAAAATCTTCCAACACACAAAAGCCCAGGACCAGATGGCTTCACAGGCGAATTCTATCAAACATTTAGAGAAGAGCTAACACCTATCCTTCTCATACTCTTCCAAAATATTGCAGAGGGAGGAACACTCCCCAACTCATTCTACGAGGCCACCATCACCCTGATACCAAAACCAGACAAAGATGTCACAAAGAAAGAAAACTACAGGCCAATATCACTGATGAACATAGATGCAAAAATCCTCAACAAAATACTAGCAAACAGAATCCAACAGCACATTAAAAGGATCATACACCATGATCAAGTGGGGTTTATTCCAGGAATGCAAGGATTCTTCAATATATGCAAATCAATCAACGTGATACATCATATTAACAAATTGAAGGAGAAAAACCATATGATCATCTCAATAGATGCAGAGAAAGCTTTCGACAGAATTCAACACCCATTTATGATAAAAGCCCTGCGGAAAGTAGGCATAGAGGGAACTTTCCTCAGCATAATAAAGGCCATATATGACAAACCCACAGCCAACATTGTCCTCAATGGTGAAAAACTGAAACCATTTCCACTAAGATCATGAACAAGACAAGGTTGCCCACTCTCACCACTATTATTCAACATAGTTTTGGAAGTGTTAGCCACAGCAATCAGAGAAGAAAAAGAAATAAAAGGAATCCAAATTGGAACAGAAGAAGTAAAGCTGTCACTATTTGCAGATGACATGATACTATACATAGAGAATCCTAAAGATGCTACCAGAAAACTACTACAGCTAATCAATGAATTTGGTAAAGTAGCAGGATACAAAATTAATGCACAGAAATCTCTTGCATTCCTATACACTAATGATGAAAAATCTGAAAGTGAAATTAAGAAAACACTTCCATTTACCATTGCAACAAAAAGAATAAAATATCTAGGAATAAACCTACCTAAGGAGACAAAAGACCTGTATGCAGAAAATTATAAGACACTGATGAAAGAAATTAAAGATGATACAAATAGATGGAGAGATATACCATGTTCTTGGATTGGAAGAATCAACATTGTGAAAATGACTCTACTACCAAAAGCAATCTGCAGATTCCATGCAATCCCTATCAATCTACCAATGGCATTTTTCACAGAACTAGAACAAAAAATTTCACAATTTGTATGGAAACACAAAAGACCCCGAATAGCCAAAGCAATCTTGAGAACGAAAAATGGAGCTGGAGGAATCAGGCTCCCTGACTTCAGACTATATTACAAAGCTACAATCATCAAGACAGTTTGGTACTGGCACAAAAATAGAAACATAGATCAATGGAACAGGATAGAAAGCCCAGAGATAAACCCACGCACATATGGTCACCTTATCTTTGATAAAGGAGGCAATCATATAGAGTGGAGAAAAGACAGCCTCTTCAATAAGTGGTGCTGGGAAAACTGGACAGCTACATGTAAAAGTATGAAATTAGAACACTCCCTGACACCATACACAAAAAGAAACTCAAAATGGATTAAAGACCTAAGTGTAAGGCCAAACACTATCAAACTCTTAGAGGAAAACATAGGCAGAACACTCTATGACATAAATCACAGCAAGATCCTTTTTGACCCAGTTCCTAGAGAAATGGAAATAAAAACACAAATAAACAAATGTGACCTAATGAAACTTAAAAGCTTTTGCACAGCAAAGGAAACCATAAACAAGACGAAAAGACAACCCTCAGAATGGGAGAAAATATTTGCAAATGAAGCAACTGACGAAGGATTAATCTCCAAGATTTACAAGCAGCTCATGCAGCTCAATAACAAAAAAACAAACAACCCAATCCAAAAATGGGCAGAAGACCTAAATAGACATTTCTCCAAAGAAGATATACAGATTGCCAACAGACACATGAAAAAATGCTCAACATCATTAATCATTAGAGAAATGCAAATCAAAACTACAATGAGATATCATCTCACACCAGTCAGAATGGCCATCATCAAAAAATCTAGAAACAATAAATGCTGGAGACGGTGTGGAGAAAAGGGAACCCTCTTGCACTGTTGGTGGGAATGTAAATGGATACAGCCACTACGGAGAACAGTATGAAGGTTCCTTAAAAAACTAAAAATAGAACTACCATACAACCCAGCAATCCCACTACTGGGCATATACCCTGAGAAAACCATAATTCAAAAAGAGTCATGTACCACAGTGCTCATTGAAGCTCTATTTACAATAGCCAGGACATGGAAGCAACCTAAGTGTCCATCATCGGACGAATGGATAAAGAAGATGTGGCACATATATACAATGGAATATTACTCAGCCATAAAAAGAAATGAAATGGAGGTATTTGTAGTGAGGTGGATGGAGTTAGAGTCTGTCATACAGAGTGAAGTAAGTCAGAAAGAGAAAAACAAATACAGTATGCTAACACATATATATGGAATCTAAGGGAAAAAAAAAAAAGGTCATGAAGAACCTAGTGGCAAGATGGGAATAAAGACACAGACCTACTAGAGAATGGACTTGAGGATATGGGGAGGGGGAGGGGTAAGATGTGACAGGGTGAGAGAGGGCATGGACATATATACACTACCAAATGTAAAATAGATAGCTAGTGGGAAGCAGCCGCATAGCACAGGGAGATCAGCTCGGTGCTTTGTGACCACCTAGAGGGGTGGGATAGGGAGGGTGGGAGGGAGGGAGATGCAAGAGGGAAGAGATATGGGAACATATGTATATGTATAACTGATTCACTTTGTTATAAAGCAGAAACTAACACACCATTGTAAAGCAATTATACTCCAATAAAGATGTTTAAAAAAAATAAATAAAAATAAAGTCTTTCAGGGATAAAGATGCATCAAAGGGCATACAACAAAGAGAAAAGCATTTATTTAACAAAACCTATGAAAACTACGTAAGAATAGTGGGAAGCCATGGCATTCAAACTAGAGATGGTACCCAGGCCTCAGCAGTTCTGCCTTGCATAAGAGCTGTTCCAGTAGACTCAGCACCTGAGGGCAGCTCCCATCTCCCCAATTTATTGGGTGGAAGAGCTATTCTGAATGGAATCTAGAGAACTGGAAAAGGGAGAGAGAATTAAGATGAAAGACAAAGTTTGCTTTTGATAAAATTCATAAAGGCTCAATTTATATGAATAGTTGGTAGGTCATGTAAAAAATATAAGAGGAATAAGCATTATTGATTATTAGGGTTGACAGTTACGATTGAAAGACAAGAGGATAACCCTTGTAGGGAGCAGTTTTTCGTGCCTGGCATAGAATCACAGTGATGAAGAGCAGAGTCTTTTGTTTTTTTTTTTTTTTTTTTTTTTACGATTGTCTTGGAGTACAAAAAGGAAAGCTGGAGTTTCTTATACCTCAGTATCTTTACTTGACAAGCTGTCACAAATTTTAATAAAGCAAGAAGGATAAAGTGAATCATGATCACATTCAGATATTTTCTCCCCTGAATATATTCTTTTTGGTACCTACTGAAATAAATTTTTTAATGGTTTGAATGTTTTTACCAATTCACTGTCACTTTTGTTTTAGTCTTGGAACACTCATTTGTTCATATGTTTTAAGATTTAGTATGTGCCTCCTAGGGGGGCACATCGTCTTCCATAAACTGAATTGATGGGCACCCCTAATACTCATGATAGTCCTGGAATATGTTTTTTATTTTTTATATCAGAGACAGGCTTCATCCGAAGAGAAAGAAGCAAAATGCGCACACAGAAAACCCAAGTTTGGTTTTCATTTATTGTTCCAGTTTCTGAGTTCACTGTAAAATATTGTATGAGAAAATAAATAGATGAAAGTTTTCCTTTAAAATACTTTATAAAATAAGTTATTCCATGCTTCTTAATTCTACATTCATTTATGATGTATTTTAAGTTCCTAGTCTTTTCTAATTTCATTTATTTAATGTTTATTCCTAAGCCCTTCTATGAAATGGAGAGGAAGGGAGGGAGGAAGGAGGGAGAGGAAGAGGTAGAGGAAAACAACAGAAATTTTTAAAAAAAGGCACTTTAAAGTAAAGTATACATGATTACTTTTTCTTATTTAAAACTGGCTCTTTTTCTTGCTTTTTGTTTGTTTGTTTCTCTCATATATAGTCTCTCACCTGATCCACTTACAAACTGTTTTGGGAATAAGAAAGCAGTGACTCACATTTTCTGAAAACACACACACACACACCTCATTCAACCCATTTTTTCCCTGATGTCAGAAATTTCTCTCCACCATGAGACTTAACCTTTCAGACTCCGCCATCTTTACCAAAAAAACACATACTAGGTTCACATTTTGTAGAGCACGATCTCAATAATAAAACAAACAAACCTGTATAATATGAGTACTATATTAACCAGGGTTGAGTGAAGACATCTGGTATGCAGGATTTTTTTAAACTTTAATTTGTTATAATCAGTTTAAAAATGTCATTTGTCTTGGCCAACTGCTGTGTGGTAAAAGTAATCTTGTTTTACAGAAGAAGGCTTTTAATTTGCATTGATTAAAATAAGGACCTTAGACTTGTGTGGTCTAGAGAGAACCCTGTGTTCTGTAATATATGCAGAGGTCGTGAAATGCACTATAAATGTGCATTTCCTCTCCCTTTTCCTCTACCACCCCCCCAAGGAATCCCAAGAGATTCCCTCATCTAGGATAGCCCTTCCATGGGTAACTCCGTTCTCACTATTGTACAAGGAATTAACTGAAGTCCTGGGAGACTGAGAGATCATGTGTCAGGCCACCCGTGCTTTCTAGTTCAGATTTCTTTTGTACGGAAATACTTTATATGGTATTTAATGTATCATGAGCTCATTTAGCAAACCTATGTCTATTCACCCAGTTCACCTAATGAACAAGTGCTCTCCACTGTCTCTGTACAGCAAGCCAGCTGATGCGATGGGCATACTCAAGACTCAGCACTAGTAGGCTGCTCTGTTGTAGGCCCTCTCCCACAGGCACATGAAAGTTTTCCAAGAATAACCTGTGTTTTTTATGATACTCCTTATATTACTTGACATGTTCTGATAACTGGATAATTTAATTAATAGTTAAAAGCAATACAAACGATATAAGAGAGAGTAGCTAGTATGAAAACTAGGTTGTGTACTTTGGTGTGATCCTATAAAGGTGAGAAGAAACATCGTCAAAATAAATATGGGAAGAGCAATGTTAAAACTTATAAATAATCTGAAAAAAATGTAGGTGGAGTCTAAATCCAGGTTGACTTCTTAGTATCTTGAGATTATTTTCTAATTAAAACTCATCAAACAGACAATCTGAATAGGCCTACATCTATTAAGGAAATAGAATCAATCATTAATCACCTTCCAAGACAGAATGCCCCAGGTCCAAATGGGTTCACTGATGAATTCTACCAATTTATTTGAGGAACAAATTATATCAATTCTACCACAACCTCCCCCGGAAGTTAGAAGCTGAGGGGATACTTCCTAACTCATTCTATGAGGCCGGCATTATCCTAATGCCAGAATCAGACAAGAACATTACAAGAAAACAACAGATCGGGCTTCCCTGGTGGCGCAATGGTTGAGAATCCGCCTGCCAATGCAGGGGACACGGGTTCAAGCCCTGGTCTGGGAAGATCCCACATGCTGCGGAGCAACTAAGCCCGTAAGCCACAACGACTGAGCCTGCGCTCTAGAGACCGTGAGCCACAACTACTGAGCCTGCGCTCTAGAGCCCGTGAGCCACAACTACTGAAGCCTGCGCACCTAGAGCCGGTGCTTTGCAACAAGAGAAGCCACCGCAATAAGTCCACACACCACAACGAAGAGTAGCCCCCGCTCGCCGCAACTAGAGAAAGCCCGTGTGCAGCAACGAAGACCCAACGTAGCCAAAAATAAATAAATTTTTTAAAAAAACCAGAAAACAACAGACCAACATCTCTCATGAGCATACATGCAAAAATCCTCAACAAATATTAGCAGATTGAATTCAACAGTATATTAAAAAATTACACATCAAGACCAATTTGTTGTAGGCAGGCCCTTAAAGGGAGTTGTGTCCAAATCACTGTAAATGTTGTAAATGATGTCCTCTACTCTAGAGAAACAGCTCCGCACCAAAGTCCGCCTCTTAAGCAAACTGCCAACCCTAAAATAAATTTATTTCACAATCACATTTTCTATTATGAAAAACTGCACACTTATAAAAAGGCATATACCAGTTGAAACAATGACAATTAAAGGAGTGCTCATGTACCTGGCACCAAATTCAGAAGAGAGTATTATCAGTACCTCAGAGTCCCCTGTACGCTCCTCCCTGACCTCCCCTTCCTCTCTTCAGTCTAGAAGTACTCACGGTCCAAATGCATATTATTTATTCTCTTGCTTTTATCTTACATGTTGAACACATAAACAATTTGTTTTTCAATTTTGCCTCATTTAGTGGTATATGAATATAATCCTAGAGCATGTCTTTTTCTGTCACTCTTTTTTGAACTGCATAGTGATGCATGCAGCTGCTGTGCATTCATTTTTTTCTGTTGTATAATATCCCAGTGCATATTCCTCCAATGAATAAATTAGTCCATTCTCCCACATAAGGCCATTTGGGCTGATTACATATTTTTGCCTTTAGGAGCGATGCTGCTCAGGACATTCTGTAAGCATTGCTTAGCGCATGTGTATAAGCCTTACTTACTAAACAATGAACTGTGGGTCATCAACTATGCTCTTGTTGGTTTCAGTGGACATACCAAACTGTTCTCCAATTTAGACTTCTGCCGGCGCTCTGTGAAATAGAGTTTGGGTTGCTCCATCCCTTCACTTGGTATTTTCCAAATGTTTAATTTCTACAGTTTTTTTTTTTTTTTGAATATTTAGCCTCTATCCTGGCATATTTGGACTAGCAGACTGTCAGAACAGTGATGTTGTAACATCATCCTATTTCTATTTACTAAGCAGAGTTGTTATTTTGGCCTCATTCCACTTTTAGAGCACTACTTTCAACCTAGAAAGTGACAGCGAGTGATTCTGTGTGGAAATACCAAATTATTTGATGTTAGTACAGCCTGTTAAATTGAACATTCCTAGCTGAAGGGACCACTGCCAGAAGATAGCATAAATATACTACACAGGAGTGAGAATAACTAGTTAGAGACACTTTACTGGTTAAGGATTATAGAGAGCAGAGCACTTTAAAATTATAGTGCACAATCCAGTTTTAAAGTTTTTCTACCTCACTTATATTCTCACAGAGCACTTTTGTATTCTAAAGGCTGGATGTCTTATATAACATTCTAATATGTTATTTTCATCTACATTAATACCTATAAGTAGAATTTTTAAAAGGTGAAAATGTGTTTCACTCTGGTCTGGAAAAAATAACATCTTTATTTCAGTTGATTTTTTTCCATACGAAATAACTACTTTATTGCCACTTTAATGTAAAGAAACATTCATAAATATGCTACTAACATTTAAGGGCTTTTCTGTAATAATTTATTATAAAAAGTGTTTATCACATTCAAGAGCCATGCGAATAATCTTTGCAGTGCCTTTTTATACATGCTTTATAACAGGCCCACAGCACAGTATTAGAACCTGCTTCAAGCATGGAGAAGGTAAAAAAAAAAAAAATTAAATTAAGGCTCCTATGACTGACTGAGAATCCGTGTTCTCATTATTCAAGTTTCTTAAATCATTTAGAAATGTCACCTCAGTTTAAAATGCAACATCCATTTCTTATTCAGATTTGCCCTCGAGTAGGGATAGAACAAATCTACAGCACTCAACCTGGAGTGAGCGGTAGGCAGAGAACTGTTAGCTGCAGTGGTAAGAAAAAGTGCTAGCGCATTACCTGTCAGTGAAACCCAGAATGTTCTGGTACTAATTTTAGACAGATTTTTAATTAAGAGATGTAGTACGATCGAGTTTATGACAGATTTTTTTCTGGTCAACGTTTCAATTTAATTTACTGATACTAAACCTTGCTTAGAAATGAATGTCACTTTTCATCAGAAAACTTGAAAATGCCGACCACATGTGGCAATTTCCTCCTCTTTAGATGGAAATTTAATCTCAGTTCTGCCATTGCAGATCCATGGACCCTAAGGACCACTTCCAGAAACTGTGATGAGGAGAGAACTGCCCACTGGCCTCTCCTGGAGGTAAGGAGTCAGGCAATCGTGGCTCACTTGGGTGGGGTGGGGGGATTCCTTAGGGGTTGGATCCTCCTTAGCCACTGGTCACAAATGACATTTAAGGATTTTAAGAATGTATTTTTATTGTAGATCCTCTTCTGCCTCCTGCCCTTCATCTGCATTTTTTTAGGGATAGTGGCTAAGTTCGTGAACATGTACCGTATTCAGATAAAACAGGAAAATACATTTGATACGCAGATCTTCCTCGATTTATTATGGGGTTCCATCCTGCTAAACCCATCATGAGTTGAATATATCGTAAGTAAAAAATGTATGGAATACACCTAACTACCAAAATGAACATCATAGCTTAGTGTAGCCCTCCTTAAACATACCAGAACACCCACATGAGCCTACGGGTGGGGAAAGTCTTCTAACACAAAGCCCGTTTATAAGAAAGTGTTAAATATCTCATGATATTTACTGAACACTGAACTGAAGGTGAAAAACAGAATGGTTGTGTGGGTACAGCATGATTTAAGTGTATCGGTTGTTTGCCCTCATGATGCCACGGCTGACTGGGAGCTGCTGTGGCCCAGCGTCACAAGAGAGGACCAGAGGGCAGATCTCTAGCCTGGGACAAGACCAGAATTCAAAATTTGAAGTATGGTTGGTTTCTACTGAATGCGTGTTGCTTTAGCACCATCCTAAAGTCAAAAAATCCTAAGTCAAACCATCATAAGTTGGGCACTGCCTATATGTTCAGGGAAAACAAACCAAAAAGTAAGGAAACTCCTACAGTGTTACAGTGAACACTGGTCCAAAATTTGACAAAAGCCATTTCGCATGTAAAAGATGTTTTGAACTCTGTATTTGTTGTGTTGTAAATAGGAGAGAGCTGTCTAGCCAATGTCTCCAGCCCTCGTGCCTTCTCCCTTGGTTTTCTCTTTAACCTTCGTCTTTCTCTCCTCACCACCCTCCTCCCTGCTCAGGTCTGCCCTCCCTGCCTCTATCTCCTCTTCTCTCCCCTTTATCCTACTTGCTGCTGCAGGATCCTTTTCCTCAACATAAGTCTGTCCTTCCTTACATTAGCAAGTCTCATCCAGGACTCTCAGTACACACATGTCTGTGGACATGTTACATGGTGTTGGATGAAAAGAGGAATCTGTGATCAAATACACCTGAAAAATATAGAGATGAACCCAGTGAAGTGTTTCTCCACTTCCTATAACCTTTGGTATCTCCCAAACTCAGTGTGAATTTGCAAATTAGAAGTGCTTCCCAACTTATTTGTCCCATGACATTTTCTCAAGAGTTGCTTTCCTATGTTTTGCACATGAGTTACTTTTCTTTGGGTGTGCAGCAATGTGATGGAACTATTGGCCATCCTTTACTCTTGATTTCCCTTGCAGAAGATTGACTAGCACAGTCAGTCACTGGAAAGCAATTTTTATCACCAAAAAACAGCTGCATTTTTCTCTTGATTAGCAGCCCTGCTACAAGTTTTTCGGCAGAAATAGATCATCCATAAGCACGCAAATATTGTCTCTTCTGTGTTACTCTATTAGAACATAGATAACCTATGTCACAGATCATCATCGTTGTGCTAGACAAACATTTTGACATCCCAGGTGGACAAATGATCAGTGAAGCTGTCCATGCTGCCTCTTGTTTCTGTGATTTTCCTCTTTTATTTAGAGAACTGGGCCTTCAGTTTTCCTCATTTCTGCATGAATCTTTGTATCTTAGAGGATACACATTTGCCTGTGATCTGTGCAAAGAACGGCATCATGCCTATTATGTATCAGTATCACAAACAGATGACTCCTAATTTCTATACATGTTCTGTGACCCACACGAAAAGCCATGTCTATCTGAAGAAATAAGTCAAAGGACATTCAATTGAACCAGATAATTGTCTGTTTGCTGCTTTAAATTATGTACTTTATGTGATAAAAACTGGTACTCCAGTTTTTATTTTTTTCCCAGCTTCAGTGAGATACAGTTGACATATAACATTGTACATGTTACCAAACGTCACCCGTTGCAGATGCAAAACCAGTCTATTGACATTGGGTTGTGGTGAAGGATAGTGCAGGGTTTATTTGCAAGGCAGCAAACAAGCAGAACAGGCACCTAAATCTCGAAAGACCTGAACTCCCCGATGGCTTTTAGGTAAGAGTTTTTAAAGGGAACATAAGGGGTAAGAGTTGCCAGGGTACATGATCAGCTCATGGACATTCCTCTGATTGGTTGGTGGTAAGGTGGCAAGGTGATATTTCAGGATTCTCAATCATCAGCCTTCTGGTTCCAACCATTCTGGGGTCTGTGTGCTTGTGGTCAGCTTGTAGTCAACAACCTTTACCTGGTGGGGGTCTTAGTTTCTGCAAAACTCAAGGATATGCATCAGCTTGTTATCTATATCACTTGAGGAGGAACTAGAAGTCCTGTGACTCTCTCTTACAGCTGAAATGTTGTTTAAGCTATCATTACTTTTCTTGCTTGACTGCTTTTCCTTTCCTTTTTTTTTTTTTTTTTTTTGGCATTCCCTCATTCCTCTAATTAGTAACTGCTTGAGTCTGCTCTTTGGAACCTGGGGAAGGCCTAGGAGACTAAACCTTTTTCTGCAAACAATAAGCTGGAGACACAGAGGGGTTTCTACCCAGAAAGGCCCCACAGGGTCCTACTTGGTTTCATAAATTTAAGGGGTACAACATGTTAATTTGATACACTTATATTTTGTAAGATGATTAATACCAAAGCATTAGCTAATAGCTCCATCCTGTCACATAATTGCCTTTGTGTGTGTGTGTGTGTGGTGAGAATATTTAAGATCTATTTTCCTAACTACTTTAAAGCATATAATACAACATTTCTAAGTATAATCACCATGTCATGCATTAGATCACCATGTTACCAAACCAGGCTTGTTTGCCTGACACACAGCAAGCCAAATGCTGAGATGCCAAGGTTTGTAGCCCAGAAAGAGTTTATTCCCAAGGCAGGCAAGCAAGGAGACAGGAGAATAAGTCTCAGATCTACCTTCCTGAATTGAGGGGCTTAAACTATTTATGGGATAAAGACAGGTGGTCTTAGGCATGGAAAAGGGGATTGGAGGTAGGGAAAAGGTGAGGTAATCTGTATTCTGTGCAGGCATATCTGGATTACATACTTCTTCATGAGATACGTGTTCAAAAATGGAGGCACTTAGCATGATTTGAGGGTGGAGTTTTCAGCCCTCAGATGTCACAAGTTTGTTCATCGGACACCTGCACAGGCCCAGTTTTGGAGTCAATGGTCCCAACCAGTCTTGGCCATCTTAAACTGGACAGGAGCTGACTCCAAGTTCCTGGAAAACAACTTAAGCCCCCATATTATTTTAGTGACCTGTAAGTCAGAGGCATTATCTCAGTATGTATTAAGGTAATCAGAGAACACATGTGCATTTTTTGTAGAGCGGCCTGGATGTTGATGAGCCTCGAATTCATTTGGGTCGTCTCTACCTGTGTAGTTTCAATGACGACAGCTCTCCTTGCCCCCTGGTTGAGGTCCAAAGAAGAGACACTTATGCGATCCTGGACATGAAATCGTACAAGTTTGATAACAGTTCCCCTTGTTTGGAGTTTGTCATAAGTACCTAATTGTTTAGTCAGAGGAGCCTGATGCCTGATGGGGAAGTGTCTGAAGTTTGGGTTCATTTCTTCACTGTGCTGCCCTGCCCACCTGTTGGCACTTGGAGGATGCTGTAGACTCCGGCTTCGTTTCCTTTTTCAGTTTCCAAGCCCTACAGGTACTGTCAGTCTGGGAAGTGAGGCTAGTTTTCTGATTCCTAAGCTGGGTGATCTTGTTGGAACAGAACTGTAGGCTCCAACCAAAACACAAAAGAAATCTGGTTAAGAAATCTGGTGATATATTACCTAGGCTATGGGAAGCTTGGAGGGTATACAATTAAAGAAAGGAAATAACAACTAAAGCAGGCTTAATTAGTAAAGGGAGGTTCCAAGCAGAGGGGTTTTTAACGAACTGTTCCCTTATCTGCTGTTCTGTAAGACACACTCAATCACGTCTGTTAAGGCGCCAGCTTCTGTTAACCCTATGGAGTATGTTATCATTCAGAGCTTGTTCATCTTATAACTGGAAGTTTGTACCCTTTGACCAATATCATCCCAGTTCCCCCACCCTCCAATTTCAATTTAAAACAAGTTTAGGGAGCATATATATTCATGTTGGGAGCAGAATGATACAAAATTACAATAGTTCTTCCTCCTAAAGCTTAATGTACTTTGTTTGCTCAGAGGAAGAATGCATGGGGAAGCAGCACGATAGAGGGAATGGTAACAGATTTGCGGTTCATACATATCAGGTGAAACTCTCCAGCAGGCCCACTTAGTAGCTGTATGGCTTTGAACAAGACAATTAACACTTCTGAACCTCAGTTCTCCATCTGTAAAATGGGCTCAATAGTATCACTTTGTCAGGGTTAGAGATATTGTATACAAAATGCCCAACACATAGTAGGTTCTCAATAAATTTATTACTGTGAAATAAATTTCATATTTTATGAGAAGACAAGAAAAACTTAAGCAAAATAAAAAATCTTCTTTGCCCTTTGGCCTCCTCTCTCATCCCACTGTGCATTGTGTATCTGCATTATGCATCAACCAGACCTCCCCCATAGGCAGAAATAACTGTGCCTTGACTTCTAACAGTTGGAACAATTCTCAGAGCTTTCTGAGAGGCTCTTCCCAGGTTATAATTCTCAAATGTGGCTCAAATAAAATTTTCCATTTCTTTCCTAGATTGACTGATTAACTTTTCATATATAGTACCTACATCTATGTCTATTTATCTAGCTTCTTATCTATCTATTCATTTATATAGAAAGAAAGAAAGAAAGAAAGAAAGAAAGAAAGAAAGAAAGAAAGAAAGAAAGAAAGGAAGGAAGGAAGGAAGGAAGGAAGGAAGGAAGGAAGGAAGGAAGGAAGGAAGGAAGGAAGGAAGGAAGGAGGAAAGGAAGGAAGGATGGGAGGGAGGGAGGGAGGGAGGAAGGAAGGAAGGAAGGAAGGAAGGAAGGAAGGAAGGAAGGAAGGAAGGAAAAAGGGAGGGAAAGAAATAGAAGCCTAAGTTGTGTTGACTTTAAAAAGTGCACATCGTGAGAGTTGGGAGTGAAGTTTTATTTGGGGCAAAATGAGGACTGTAGCCTGGGAGACAGCGTTTCAGATAGAGAATATCTGTATCAGAATTCCAGAATGGTGGCTGTTTAGCCACCTGGTTGATGGTATTTTCTTATGGCAGCGCCAGCTGACTAAGGGTGTTTCAGCACAACATCTGCCCAATCAAGGCTGACCACTTAGGTATACTGACACTTGGGTGACCTCTAGGTAGCCAGGTTTGAAAATAAAGATAGGAATAAAGAAATGAGCATACATCAGCATTCACACACTACAAGGGAGACAGCCTCTACAGAAGAAATCCAGGCAGAAGTTATAGATGCTACAGTACAGGATCGAAAATCTTCACTTTTTAGAAAAAATTGTGAGATATGCAAATAGGTAAGACATTTTGACAAATACACAGGAAATAAAGCAGTAAATAGAAACTCCCTGAAAGGGCTTAGATAGTAGACCCAGAAGACAAAGATGTCAAAGCAGCTTTTATTCATACATGCCAAAAAATTAAAGGGAAACGTATTTAAAGACTAAAATGACAGTATGAGTAAAATGATTTGTCAAGTAGAGGATAAAAATTAAGTCGTACAGTAATTTTAAAAGAAACAAACTTGAAATTTTGGGCTCGAAGAGTACACTAATTGAAATGAAAACATTCACCAGAGTCTTCACAGCAGATCTGAGCTGACAAAGAAAAAAAATCAATGAAGTTGAAGTTAAATCACTAGAGATCATATAATCCTAGGAACAGAAAAAGAAATAAAGAATGAAATACGAACATAGATTCAGACACCAGTAGAACATCCTCAAGCACATGAACATATGCATAATTGGAGTCCCAGAATAAGAGGAGAGAGGGAAAGGGGCAGAAAAAGTATTTGAAGAAATAATGGATGAAATTTTCCCAAATCTGCTGATAAACATCACTCATCCAAGCTGATCAACCGAATCCAGTTAGGAAAAATGCAGAGATCCACCTCTGGACACATCATAGTTTAATTTCCAACACAGAGACAAGGAGAAAATGTTGAAAACAGCAAGAAAAAATTACTTGAGACGTAGAAGAGAACCACAATATACCCTAAGCTGTCTTCTCAACAGAAACAGTGGAGGCCAGAAGGCTGTGAGATATTCAAATGGCAGAAAGGAAAAAAGAAAGAAAAACCTGTCCACCAAGAATACTTTAGTAAGCAAAATTATCATTTAAATATGAAGGCAAAATAAAAACAATTCCAGATGAATGAAGACTGACAGAAATCATTGCTAAGAACCTTGTCTTTTTTTTTTTTTTTCCATCAAAGCCTGGGCGAGGCAGGATGACTTTGGCCTGAGCAGCTGGTATCTATTACGTTTTTAATTTTGCATTAATAGTTTTAATTTGCAAGAACTTTATCTTGTCCTATCTTGTCCTCTGCTTGTTTCCTTCTATAGCAGCTTTTCCTTATTTCATAAATCCATTTTCTTCCCTTAAAATTTGAAGAATATGAATTTGAAAGTTTGATCATGTTCTCTTCTGTTTTCTGTATTATATCTGGGTGTTTTTTTTTACCCCCCAGAAATAGTTCATTTTGTTCATCATGATATTCTCTTTTATTTTCCTCAATATCTGGCAAGCCTTTGTTCATTTAAACTTCAGAATAAAGGACCCATTTGATTAGCCTCAGTAATTAGCATGGAATGGCTCTAGAGTTGTGATGTCCATTTCACTTATAGTCTCCTCCTCTGTGTGGGAGGGCAGAGCGTGTCAGTTATTCAGTGGTCTCCTCTGGGGGATACATGGCATAGAGCTTTCAGGTAGGCTAATGACCCTCACTGTTGCCAAAAGAAAGATGTAATTTCTCACATCAGAAGAAAAATGTTTTTCCCTTCGAGGTAGCTGTGTCCTGATGTTTCCCTTCTGTGCAGGTCTACAGGTATCTTAAGCTCATTCACTGTCTCTGGAGTGCAGTTTTGGGAGATTAAAGGTGGTCAAATGGCACAGGTGCTTATGCCCAATGTAAGTAGGGGTGGAGGAGGCTCAGGGCCGGGCAGGATGAAGCATGTGCTGTTCACGGATTAGCTCTTTCATCTCACAGCTGACCTAGGATCCTCCATGGTGCTGCAATTTCATTTACTCTGATATAGAGTGTTTCTGAATGTGATGGGGTTTTCTGTTGCAGATGTTTCAAGTCCTTTGAATTAAACAATCTGAAAGCCTCTGCTTTTCCTGTCTTTCAAGAACTTCTGGTCTCGGGACTTCCCTGGTGGTCCAGTGGGTAAGACTCCATGCTCCCAATGCAGGTGGCCTGGGTTTGATCCCTGATTGGGAACTAGATTCCCACATGCATGCACAACTAAGAGTTCACATGCCCCAACTCGGAATCCGCGTGCCACAGCTAAGAAGCCCACATGACACAACTAAAGATCCTGCGTGCTGCAATGAAGACCTGGCACAGCCAAAAAATAAATAATAAATTAATAAATAAAATATTTAAAAAAAGACCAACCCGTTAAACAAAATGAATTTCTGGTCTCCTCACCGCCACCTTTTCTAGTCTGTGTCTCTGTAAATAATTTTTATTCACTACCAGGATTCAGTTTGTTTTTGTTTTTTACTATTTATAAATGAAAATAAGTAGTCTGAATATGCAATACTTTTATGCAGTTTAAAAACCATGGAGTTCTCTCTGTAGGGAACTGTTAGGCAGCAGTATTTTTTTTAATTTTTAAAAAATATTTTCTTGGCCAAGCTGCATGGCATGTGGGATCCTAGTTCCCCATCCAGGGACCAAACCCACGCCCCTTGCATTGGAAGCACAGAGTCTTAACCATTGGACTGCCAGGGAAGTCTGTAGGGAACTATTAGGTATTATTTGTTATAATTAGGTGGAGATAAAGGATAAAAAAGATGAAATCATACTAATCTTAAGAAAAATCATGACTTCAGAGTGTACTACAAAGCTATACTCATCAAAACAGCATGGTACTGGCACAAAAATAGAAATAGAGGTCAATGGAACAGAATACAAAGTCCAGAGATAAACCCATGCACCAATGGTCACCTAATCTATGACAAAGGAGGAAAAAATATACAATGGAGAAAAGAGTCTCTTCAGTAAGTCATGCTGGGAAAACTGGACAGCTACATGGAAAAGAATGAAATTAGAACACTCCTTAACACCATACTCAAAAATAAACTCTAAATGGATTAAAGACCTAAATGTAAGGCTGGACACTATAAAACTCTTAGAGGAAAACATAGGCAGAACACTCTTTGAAATAAATCACAGCTAAATCTTTTTTGATCCACCTCCTAGAGTAATGAAAATAAAAACAAAAATAAACAAATGGGATCTAATGAAACTTAAAAGGTTTTGCACAGCAAAGGAAACCATAAGCAAGACGAAAAGACAACCCTCAGAATGGGAGAAAATATTTGCAAATGAAGCAACCGACAAGGGATTAATCTCCAAAATATACAAACAGCTCATGCAGGACCATATGGTCCAGCAATCCCACTCCTAGGTATATACCCAGAGAAAACCATAATTCTAAAAGATACATGCACCCCAATGTTCATTGCAGCACTATTTACAATAGCCAGGACATGGAAACAACCTAAATGTCCATCAAAGGGAATGGATAAAGATGTGGTACATATATAAAATGGAATACTACTCAGCCATAAAACAGAACAAAACAATGTCATTTGCAGCAATGTGGATGGACCTAGAGATTGTCATACTGAGTTAAGTAAATCAGACAGAGAAAGACAAATATCATATGATATTGCTTATATGTGGAATCTAAAAAAATGGTACAAATGAACTTATTTACAAAACAGAAGTAGAGTCACAGATGTAGAAAACAAACTTATGGTTACCAGGGCATAAGGTGGGGAAGAATAAATTGGGAGATTGGGATTGACATATACACACTACTACATATAAAACAGATAACTAATAAGGACCTACTGTATAGTACAGGGAACTCTACTCAATACTCTGTAGTGTCATATATGGGAAAAGAATCTTAAAAAAGAGTGGATATATGTATATGTATAACTGATTCACTTTGCTGTACACCTGAAACTAACACAACAGTGTAAATCAACTATACTCTGATAAAAATTTAAAAACAATGACGTCAAAAAAAAAAAAAGAAAAATCATACCGTCAATGTGATGGATTTTTAGTAACATATTCCTTAATAGAACATTGTTTCAAGTGGACATAGAACATTGACCAAGACAGACCATATTCCACGCCACAACACATCTCCATAAATATAAAATTATTCATATCATGAAAGGTATTTTCTCTGATCACAATGAAATTGGATTAGAAATCATTAACATAAAAAATCTGAAAAACACTCAAATATTTGGAAGCTAATGACACATTTCTAAACAACCAAGGGTCAGAGAAGTGATCAAAGGGAAATTAGAAATTATTTGGAACTGAATGAAAACAAAAACAGCATATCAACATTTGTAGGATATAGCTAAAGCAGTGCTTGCATGTTAATTTAAAGCATTAAATTTCTATATTAGAAAGGAAAAAGGTTTCAAATCCCTTATCTAACCTTCCACTTTAAAAAGTAGAAACAGACCAAAATATACCCAGTTAAGCAGAAGGAAGGATTTTTTAAACATATGATCAGAGAAGAGCATAAAAGAAAACATAACAACAAAAAAGAACCAATAGATGAAATCAATTAAATGAAAGCTTTTTCAGAGAATTAAACAAACAAAAAGATAAATCTGTATGTAGACTAATCAGGAAAAAAAGAGAGAAGAAACAAATTACCAGTTTCAGGAATGGGAGAGAAGACATCACTACAGATCATATACTCAGTCAAAGGATAATGAGGCAAAGTAATTGTGATATTTTTACATAATAGGAAATATATATTTTGAATTTCATCCCCAGCTCCTAGCTAGAGGCCCTGAATCTAGTAATTTTCTAAACGATAAGAGCCACAGAAGCATCTTTGTTATAATACTTGTCCCGTCTCCACCCCCCCAACACCCCTCCCCATTCCTGAAACAGGTCTGGAGTGATAAAGGTGAAAGGAACATCTTTTGTTATTTATAACAAACCCCCTTAACTACACCTGAGTTTTGGGAAGCCCCAAATCATGGAATGTTGGTTGCCAGGGGTACCAATCAAGTGATTAGAAGGGTGGAACATTCAGCCCTTCCTCGTGACTGCCAGAGGGGGGAGGGGCTAGAGGTTGAGTTAATCACTAATGACCAATGATTTAATCAATCATAATTAGGCCTCTGTAAAAAATCTAATGGAAGGGGTTCAGACATCTTCCTGGTTGGTGAACACATGGGGGTGCTAGGAGCATGATGTAACTGTGAGCAGATAGGTTTGGGGGTCCCTGGAGAGAGAGAACCGGAAGGACTTTGACATAAGAGAAACTATTTTGGTCTAAGTCAGTTTGTGATCTAAGCCTGACCTCAGTGCTTGCCCTTGAACAGGTCTCAGTAATTAATGCGCTTAAGGGAACAAGGAATGCAGGAACAGAGAAAAGGTGGTCAAACAATAGTGCAGTGATAAAGCAGAGTCCTAGTTCCTCCTCAAGGGATATACATGGTAATGTATCTTTGAGTTCTGCAGGAACTAAGGCCCCCACCCAGGTGGAGGATGGAATGATGATGTTGACCCTCCTGACTTCAATCAATTAAAGCTTCGACTCTGTTGACCTTTGTCCCAATTCTATGCTAAATTCTCCTCTGCTTAAGCCCCTTCATGAATATGCATGTACCCTTAGCTTAAAACTTCCCCAGTTTTGCTGTTCAGGGGGACACTGCTTTGGGATAGATCCCTGGTGTTCTCCTTACTTGCTGCAAGTAATAATAAATCCTTCCTTCTCCCTAGCTTTGGCTTGGTTGTGTCTATTGTTTCAACACCCACCAAGAGGCGAACCCGATTTTCGGGTAACATAACTAGGGAGTGCATGGAAGCTCTGTGCCACTTCCCCCTATACCTTGCCCTATGCTAGTCTTTCATCTGGTTGATCCTGAGTTGTATCCTTTTATAACAAACGGGTAATCTAGTAAACAAACTATTCTCCTGAGTTCTCTATGCAATTAGACAAAATTATCAAACCTGAGGAGGAGGTCACAGGAACTCCAGTTCCTACTGATCAGAGCACAGGTGACAGCCTAGACTTGCAACTGGTCCTTGAAGTATGTGTGTGGGGAGTGGGGTAGGGTGGAGGTGCCCGTCTCGTAGGATTGAAACCTTAATCTGTGGGATGTGTTCCAACTCCAGACAGTTTCGTGATTGAATTTTAGGACACCCAGGTGGCGTTTGGAAAGTTTGCGAATTAGTTGATGTGGGAAAAAAATCCCACACATTTGATGTTAGAAGTTGTAATATGAACAACCTTTATGCCAATAAATTCAAAACCGTAGGTGAAAATTAAACTGCAGGCTAATCTGATGTATAAACATAGATACAAATATCCTAAATAAAAATTTTAACAAAACAAATCCACAGTAAAAATGCTGTGTGTGTGTGTGTGTGTGTGTGTTGTGTGTGTGTATATATATGTACCTATGTTCACTCAAGAAGAAATATATACCCTGAATAGCCCTTATCTATTAAATAAATTGAATTTTTAGTTATAATCTTTCCACAAAGAAAATCCAAGCCCACATAGCTTTGCTGATGAATTCTGCTAAACATTTAAATAAGAAATACGCAAATTATAAAAACTCTTCCAGGAAAGTGAAGAGGAAAGAATATTTCCCAACATCCTATGAGACAAACATTAACTTGATACCAAAACCAGGCAAAAAACTGCAAGAAAACTACAGACCAGTATCCTTCATGAATGTAGGCACAAATATTCCTAACAAGTTGAAAATGGAATCCAGTAATTACAAAAGAATAGTATATCATGGCCAAGTGGAGTTCATCCCAGGAATGCTATACTAGTTCATCATTAGAAAACCGATTGGTATAATTCATCATATTCACAGACTAAAAAAAGAAGAATCATAAAAGCACCTCACTAGATGCATAAAAAGCATTTGACAAATTCAGATAGCCATTCCTTATTTTTAAAATGTCTTAGCAAACTGGGAATTGGTGTGGGGAACTTTCTCAACCTGATATAGGGCTTCTATGGAAGATCTATACCTACCATCATACTTAGTGGTGGAAGACTGAATGATTTCCACCCAACAATCAGGAACAAGGCAAGGATATCCACTCTCACAAGCCAGAATCAACACTGAGCTAGAGGTACTAGCTCATAAAATAAGAGAAGAAAAGAAAAGACACACAAATTGGAAATAAAGAAATAAAACTGTCTCTATTTGCAGAGAACATAATTGTCTACACAGAAAATCTTGAAGTGTGTACAAAGAAGCTACTGCAAGAAATAAATGAGTTTAGTAACATCTCAAGATATAAGGCCAATATACAAAAATCCATCTTATTTCTATATATTAGCAACATATAGTTGAAAAAGGAAAAAAACACCATTTAACATAGCACCCAAATAAGCTCTATGAAATACTTAAGTATAAATCTTAGAAAATGTGTGAAGACCTGTACACTGAAAACTACAAAACACTGATGAAAAAAATCAAAGACTACCTAAACAACAGGAGCGATAAAGCGTGTTCATGGATTGTAATACTCAATATTGTTATGTCAATTTCCCCCAAAACTGATCTATATATTCAATACAATTCCAACAAAAATCCAAGCAGGACTTATTGTAGAACTAGACAAGCTGACTACTAAACTAATATATTGTAGAACTAGACAAGCTGACTAATGAACTAATGTCAACAAAACTAGAATATCCGAAAGAAATTTTTTAAAAATATCAACATTTGAAGACTCACACTGTCTGATTTCAAGCCTTACTATAGAACAAGTGTATTCAAAACAGTATGGTACTGAAAAAAAATTTTACATAGATGAATGGGACAGAAATATAGATGAATAGTACAGAAATGAACCCATATCTTTATGGTCAATTAAACTCTGACAAAGGCGAAAGACCATTCAATGAGGAAAGACATTCTTTTCAGCAAATAGTGTTGGAACAAGTCAACATTTATCTGCAAAAAATAAAAATAAAAAAAACTTAATTTCTTTCGGGACATAAAAATTAACTCAGTGTGGATCATACAACTGCATGTAAAAATGAAACTATAAAAGTTCTCAGGAAAATATAGGAGGCAATCTTTGAGACCTAGGGTGAGATAAAAATTTCTTAAGACACTGCACCAAAACATGATCCATAAAAGAAAAAAATGATAAATTGGATTTCATTAAAATTAATAACTTAACGTTCTTAAAAAATCACCATTTAGAGAATGAAAAGACAATGCACAGACTGGGAGAATATATTTACAAATCACATATCTGATAATGAACTTGCATTTAGAACACATAAAAAACCCTCAATAATAAGGAAAAAAGGGAGAAAAACTTGGTGAAAGCTTTGAACACACATTTTACTGAAACAGGAGATATATGGATGACAAATAAGGATAAGAAAAGATGCTCAAAATCATCAGTCAGTAGAGAATTTCACATTAAAACCACAATGAGCCATCACTATACAACTATTAGGATGTCTAAAATTGAGACACTGACAAGGATGCAGACCACCTGGAACCTTCATATAATGCCGAGGGGAGTGAAGAATGGGATGGCCACGTTGGCATATGGTTTGGCAGTTACCTATAAAGATCAACATACATTTACCACATGACTCAGCAATTTTAGTCCTAGGTATTTATTCAAGCAGAATGAAAATGTATAGTCATACTAAAACCTCTATGTGGGTGTTTATACCAGCTTGTACTTGTAAAAAGCAAATATCCTTCAACTGATGAATGGAAAAACAAACTATTATGTTATACCCGTATCATGGAATTCTACTCAACAATAAAAAGGAATGAATTACTGACTCATGCAATAATGTGGATGAATCTCTACTGCATCATGTTAATGAAAGAAGTCACATTCGAAAGGCTCCATACTCTATGATTTCATTTAATGACATTCTGGAAGAGGCAAAACACTTATAGACACAGAAAATAGGTTAAGTTTTCTGGAGGTGGGGGGAGTGATGAAACTATTCTATATCTTGATTGTGGTGGTACTTAACACAACTGTATGTTTTTATCAAAACTCTCAAAACTGGATGTCAAAAAACTTGAATTTCATTCTATATAAATTATACCTTAATTTTAAAAATCAACTAGGGAATTCCCTGGCAGTCCAGTGGTTAGGAGTCAGAGCTCTCACTGCCGAGGGACCGGGTTCGATCCCTAGTCAGGGATCGACTAAAAATCCCACAAAGCCGCATGGTGTGGAATGAATGAATGAATCAATCAATCAATCAACCAACCAAGTAAATCATAGAGATAGAAGAAACTAGGATTTTAGTCAGAGAAATACAATAGACATCAACACGAACACACACATATACATACCTACACACACACACACACGCACACATAACCTAAGAGAATTTACAAAGAGTCAACTCAGTATCCATTCATGTACAGTAATATGAGTCACATCTACAGGTGCCCCAGGAAGATATTAAACCAATGGCAAGTACTTCTTGTAACAAAAATCATATCATAACCGTGGAGAACTACTGATAGTCTGGCTTAATTCTTCCCCAGTTTCTGTGTAAAAGTGTCATGTGATATAGACTAAAAAGCCTAACATATTTCACATCAAAATATGGATAAAGAATACTTTCAGGATATATTTTTCCTTTTAAAGTAATACATGTTGACTCATTGAAAGTTAGTGACATATAAAAAGTATTAACTTCAGTTTTAGAAAAAAAAGAAACAGTGACTAATGCATATTTTCTATTTTAATGACTTTTGTGTAGTCTTTCTGGCCTTATCCTCACTGTTGGTGGGGAATGATATGGGGATTTGATGACTGATTTTCCTTTGGGGAAGGAGATTATACTATTTGTATGCTTATGTTTTACCCTCCCTGTATAGAGAAAATGAATTAATATTTCCTCTGGACTGGGAGAAAATCTGTAGTGTAAAATAAAACCTGAAACAATTAAATCAACGGTGCCTGTAGCATTTTGTAAAATTCTGGAGTGGCACACGGGCTAAAAACAAATTAACCTAAAGGAAAATTCTGTATCATGTAAATTATTTTCATTTGCATGAGACTCTTGAATATATAGTACTGTTTATTGGAAATCTTTTTTTTTATGGAGACTATGTAGAGCATTTTAGAGAACAGTCTTGTGCAAAGAACACATCAGAGACAAGGAGCTGCACACGCCCTAAGGAGACTTAAGATTTGAAAAGTCCATTTGGTACCTCTAAAGAGATTTAGGATGAGGAGAGCTACTAAGGACCTACCTACACTTGGCAGGCACTGAGGTGTACACAAACTTTATCTTTTTTAAACTTCAGAACAGCAAATCTATAAAATGGCACCATGTGTACAATAAAACTGATAGGTATTAATGGTCCCATTTTACAAATAAAGAAACCAAGACCCAACCAGATAACTAAATGGCCTCAAGTCATATAGCCAGTGGCAGAACTAGGAAATGAATCCACATCTACCCGATGCAAACTTACTTTGTCACTGAAAGATACAATTTCTAAAGGGGGTGTCTAGTTATTAGAACTAAGAGGGTCTAGAATAGCACTGTTCACTGGAAATATAATATTAGCCACAAGTGGAGGCCATATATGTAATTTTAAATTTTTTAATATCCACATTACAAAAGGTAAAGAGAAATAGGTGAAATTAATTTTAATTATATATTTTATGTAACACAATATAACCAAAAAAATTAAAATTTCAACAAGTAGTTGATATAAAAAATTAACGAGATATTTTACATGCTCCTCTTTGAACTCTTTGAAATCCAATGTATATTTTACACTTACAGCACACTGTAGCTGGACTTGTCACTTTTCAAGGGCTCAATTGCCACAGTGACTAGTGCCTATCGTATTGGACAGAGCACTTCTAGGGGCCAGCATGGACCTGAGAGCACCTTCTAACTGGGTTGGAGGAGAAAAGCTGACACGGGCACTGGCAAAGAAGAAGCTTGTATCAACTCCAAGAGACTACTTCCTGGTATATAATGAAATTGCATCTAAAATTTAATAGTGTTGATCACTGAGGTAGTGTCTTGATGTCTGTCACAGAATCCTTAAAGATTAATTCTAGAGGTGGGAATTTCAGGCATGAGTCTTGCCAGTGAAAAGTTTTGTCTCCAAATTTCGGGCCTGCCTGTGTGAGGCAATGTTATGAAATGAGCCCCCAGGGCCTGGCAGCATCCCCGGGGTTCCTGCGGCAACACTCAAAATGAGATTGCGACACCGGGCAAAGGTCATGACTCCTGTTCTTCCTTCGACCGTCCATTCAGCAGCCTCTCAGCCACGGGCACAGTGGAAACGTCTAAATTAATAGGACCGCAGGGTCAAGCATTTTAGAATAGAAAGCGATTCTATAGATCTTCAGTTTCAATGCCTCATCCAGTCTAGAGACACATGTTCATCCAACTGTGTGAATACTTGCATTGGGGAAGACATTCTAGCCCAAGTCAGCTAATTCCGTAGCTGGGCTGTTCTAATTCCTTTTTATACTGTCTCCGTATCTGTCTCCTAAAGCTGCCTCCTTTGGTCTCAATTCTGCCAAATGGAGCAAAAGAGAATCTCCCAGACTCATTTCAAAATTTGAAACCCTCATTTCAAAAATGATAAGAGCGCTGATATATCATTGTCACTTTAGCGGCCCACACTATCTACTGCACTTCCCTTATTTATTCATATCTGCATTAGAATAAGAACCTCAGAAGTACATACATTTTCCAAATGATGTTTGATCGTTTCAGAATACTGTGGGAATTCTATGTCCATTGATCTGGATATGACACTTCCATTAATTTATAATAAGATTCCATTAATTTTTCCAGTGGCTCAGTTAACACTGTTAATTCAGATTAAGGAGCAAACCCTCCTGGGTGTTTTTCACATTAATTGCCATCATGCTGGGTCTCCTGCATCCAGTATAGTAATCCATCTTTTGCACTTGAATGCAAGGCTCTTGTTTTCCCTAGTAGGTTTCACCTTGTTGCCTTCACCTCATCATTCTCTCCCAGTAGGTTCCTTAAAACCTCTGTTTCTATTATTTGAGTTCTAAGTCAACTGTCCTCTGCAGAAAAGAGTTAACATAGCAGGCCTGAGACTAGTATCCTTAGAAAGGTCACCAATTTGCAAACTTGGCCCTTGGCTGGTATGTGGGAGTTTCAGTTTCAGGGGATTTTTTTTTTTTTCTTATCTGATATTAAGATTTTTTATAAGGTTATCATAGTTAAGACAGTGTGGTATTGGTGTTGGGACAGAATACTTAGGGCGAAAAAGGAATGACTATTCCATTCCATAGGATAGTAAATAACCAATATGATAATTGGTTATTCATATGCAAACAAAGGAATTGCCTCTCTATCTTGCTCCATATATAAACATAGATTCTATGTGGGTTAAAGACTGAATGTAAAAGGTAAAACTTTTAAACTTTTAGAAGACAATATAGGAGGCTATCTTTATGAATGTGTAGTAGGAAAATAATTATGAAACGTGGTCCACAAAGCACATATCATAAAGAAAAAAACTGATAAATTCAACTATATTAAAATTAATAATGGCTGTTTATCAAAAGATACCTTAAAGATAGTGAACAGATAAGCTACAAATGAGAGAAGATATTTTCCACACATATCACCTAGAAAGGATTGTTTTACAGAATAAAGAATCTCAAAAAGCTGTATGATAAAAACATAAGCAACCTGATAGAAAATTAGGCAGAAGAAAGGAACTGTAAGTATTTCTTAGGGAGGTACTTTGAGACTTGAGTTCCTATAAGCTGGCTTCTCTGTCCTTTTGACATGGCTTTGAGTACTTATTAATGCTACAATTTGATGTTCCAAGCTCATTTGCACTTTCCCTTTCTTAGCCCTAGAATCAGCCAAGGAACCCTGATTCCTTTTAGGGGAGAATAGTATTTGGGAACCAAGATCTGCATTCTAGGTGTAATTATTACTATTGTGGTGTCACTGTTCCCATTCTCCCTCTGTGGACAGATGGGAATATTTGCACATACACACATGTGCACATGTACACATTTACATTTATGTTTATTTCCATGCATTTCTACAATACTGAAAACTGTTAAGTTCACACCAACATCTCCAATTATAATCCATCACCAGGTAGTTCAATCTCATTTTCTCCTCTGATCTCATTATCCTTAAAACATTTACTTATTTGATCAAGTCCCTTAGGTGCACCAATCTCCCTCTGCAGCCACCACCACCTCCCTTACAGCAGTGACTTCCTTACCCCACTTGGACCCCAGGGCTGCTGCAGGTGGACACCACCGCTTGGACTCCCTCTTCATCCGACGCAGTCCCGACACCCTGAGCCAGGCCACCCGTCATGCCTGGGCTCCCTATTTACCCTGCTCAGGCCCCAGCACCCACGCCAGGCCTTCCTCCTATGCAGATGCTCATGTTACCTCACTCTGGGCCACCGTGGCTTTCCCTATCCTGGTGCAAACGCCTGTCCTGCTTGTCTATACCTCACGGCTTTATGATTGAGTTATTCGGGAAAAGAAGGGAAGAGGAAGAGAAGAGCTACCTCTAGATCTTTATGGTTTCACTTTTTATAATTATCTCTTTAATCCATGGAAATATGTTATGATTTAAAGAGGGAAAAGAGGTTTGGGGGGCAGTGAAGGGGATTAGGAGGTACAAACCTCCAGCTATAAAATAAATAAGTCACAGGGATGTAATGTACACATAGGGAATATTATTGACACACAGTAACATTTCAGTAACTTCGTATGGTGAGTTATGGTAACTAGAATTACTGTGGTGATTATTTCATAATGCATAAAAATACCAAATTACTATGTTGTACACCTGAAACATATACTGTATGTCAAGCATAACTTAGTAAAAAAGATAATTTTACTTATTTCAAACCATCATTTACTAAATAATTCTTTATATTCTCATATAAATATCTTTTGATTAGTATAATATACAATGTTGAAATAAAGGACAACTTTTATTGTTGAAGAAAGTCATAGAAAGACAACCCTAGGAGCAAGAAAGCTAATTTGTTCACAATTTCACCTACAACTGAAAGAAGAAAAATAAAGTTGAATTTTAACAAGGCTGAATTTCCCTTTTAGGAAGGCAGTATGTAAAGTCCAATCTGGACAGTTTTAAAATTAAACAGAGAAAACTATTCACTAAAATGTGAAATTTCAGGATGAATAGATGTAATCATGTCTGGGCTCTGTGACTACAATACATTAGTTCCTCATGAGGGGTTGTTCTCTACTATATTTTGGGGTGGCAAAATTCTGCCCCCCTTCACCATTAAATAATCAGCCCTTTCCATGTAGTTGCATATTATTTTGGGGATATTTTTGTATTCGAGGTGTTAAAATCCATTATACTTTTTGATGCCTGAATTGCCCCAAGTTTGTCCACTTGGAGCCCCTTCAAGCTGGTTCTTGGGTTTTAAATTTTTTTATTAAATTCTGAAATAATTTCTAAATAAATTTTAGACTTGCAGAAAAGTTACAAAAGTTAGCAGAGACTTTCTGTATATCCTTCACCAAGCTTCTCCTAATGCTAACATATGATTACATAACCATAATGCAAATTATCAAAAGCAGAACATTAACAATGATACTATACAATTAACTAAACCACAGACCTTATTTGAATTTTGCTAATGTCTCACTAATGTCATTTTTTTAGTCTACTAGCCAAAACAGGTTCCCACATTGCCTTCAGTTGTCATGTCTCCTTATTTTGTGACAGTTCCTCAGTCATTCCTTGTACTTCATGATATAGACACTTTTTAAAAAATATATTTATTTATTTGCCTACGTTGGGTCTTATTTGCGGCACGCGGGATCTTCGTTGCCATATGCGGGATCTTTAGTTGTGGCATGAGGGATTTTTCAGTTGCAGCATGTGAACTCTTAGTTGTGGCATGTGGGATCTAGTTCCCTGACCAGGGATCGAACCCGGGCCCCCTGCATTGGGAGCACGGAATCTTAGCCATTGGACCACCAGGGAAGTCCCTATAGACACTTTTAAAAAGTACTGGTCCGTTATCTTGTAGGATGTTCCTCAGTTTGGGTATGTCTGATGTTTTCTCACAATTAGAGTGAGCTTATACATCTTTGGCAAGAACACCAAAGAAATAATTTGCCCTCAGTGCATCATATCATGGATTCATGATGTTCAAGTGTCTTACAGGTGCTGTTAAACTTGATCACTTGTTTAGGTGGTGAAGGGGTTCAGAACAGGCCTCCCTAAAATATGCCACCTTGGCATGTGAATTATTTTGAGCTGCAGGCAATCTAGACCCTGTGAGCTCAAGACAAACTTTTACCTTTCCCTTAAAAAATTTAAATTGAGGGTCTTGCCATAATAACAGTTATTACTGGAAATAACTTCTTATGACCTATTTGTATGGCAGGACAAACATCTAATTATTAAAAATATACTCTTCTTATCGTCCTCTGACTTACTCTCCTCCCCTCTGAAACTCCATACCCTTAATTCCATTCCTTAACTCAGGATGGCACATATACCTCATTATACCTTCCTGCCTCTGAACCTCTCATGTATGTGGGGTTTCTAGACGTACGAAATTAATTTAGATTTTCTCCTGTTAATCTGTCTCATGTCGATTTAACTCTTAGACAAGCCAGAAGAATCTAGTGGGTAGGAGAAAGTTTTCTTCCTCCCTGACAGTGGTGTCTGCTTGGATTTCTCCACTATAAAGTTACTGGTTTTCCTTTTGTAATTAACAAATGTCTTGTGGGCACAGCTTTTGAGACTACACAAATACCTTGTTTCTTTCCATACTTTCATCCACTAGTTTTAGCATCAACCAACAGTTCTTGCACACACTAGTTTTTTCTGTGATGTTTGACCAAAGGTGATTTTCCTATTTCCTTCATTCCTTCTTCACTTATTAACTGGAATTATTCTGTAAAGAACAGGTATACTTTCTCCCCAATTTATTTGTTAATTCAATTATTTAGTTGAATTATTTGACTACTATATTATATTCATATGAACGCTTTTGATCTTGGAGCATCTTGTGAGTCTAGTTTTCTGGAACTCTCACTTTGTGAAATAACACTAAAAATATGTTGACATCCACCAGGAATGGGCTAGCAATGTAACTAGAGACTTAAATTCTAACTAGTTTTAAGCCTTTACTAAGCATCATTACTTTTTGACTCTGAATGTACATTGGCATAAATAAATAATAGTCATTATTTTGCACCATCTACATGGCATTGCAACATAAGTCACTAAAAATGCTGCTTAAAGGGAGTAATTAATTCCAGTTCTTCTGTTTGGTACCACATATGCTACAGACAACTACTTATAATTTTTTTAATAATTGGTATTTGATAGTATTCCTGATAAACAGAAAAATAGCATACTTTCTTAATATAATGCTTTTATGATGACAAAATGTTTTTCCCAGGTAATTTTTAGATGTTGATATTTATAAATTCACTTAAATTGGTGTTTGAAGTGAAGATTATGTAGTCCAACTCGCCATGTAGCCATTGTTTCAAGCCATCCCTACTGAATTCCGCTATTAGCAGTCAATAATGTCTTAAATGCAAAGGGTCTGGGACAATAAAATGGTTTGATCAACACATATGTCTATTTTTCTATCATCTATCTATATATCTATCTATCTTTGAGAGTTTCTCTAATAATTGTGATTTATAGGAAAGTTTAAGAATCTCTCTATTTAAGAAATACAATAATACATGATTTTGTCTGATACTCCAGTACATGATTTTGCCTGCTTGTGTTCCAAATTTCTCATGTTCCCAAACTCTGTTACGTTTGTTTATTTATTGTATTTCTTCCATAAACCTAGGATGGTTTAAACTTTCCTTCTTTTCACGCTCCTTGGGTATAAGCCAGTGATGATGAAATTTAGACATATAGCCTAAGATTAGATACTATATAAATTAATTACAGCTTCTGACCTGAAAAAGCTTTAGGTATACCAGTTACCATTGTAATAGGGAGCCTCTGAAAAATATCATCAAAAGGGTGCAGCTGAGGTATTATAGTTTAATGGAAAGAGAAGTGCTTTATGGAAACAGAGGCTTTTGACAGGATTAAAGAAGAGACAAACTTTAGATATGTGGATATGGGGAGAAGCAGGGCATTCCAAGTAAGTGGATAATGTAAGCAATAGATTGGTGGGGTATGAATGGAGGTAACAGACCAATGCTGATGTGGAATCAAGATCATATTTATATAGACACTGAGTAACAGAGAGATCCACACTAATATCTAAAGCAAAGAGAAACTGGTGACTGGACAATCACTTTTGGGTAAGAGATAATGATAACTTGAACTAGAAGCAATGGAAACTGAAAGAAAAAATGATTGGGCCAGCCTTGGAACTCCTAGAAACCTCATATCCTAATCACTGCTTGCAGCTGAAGGATGAGGAAAAGGAAAAGGTAGATGTAAAAGATGAGTGAAACTGGTGACCTGTGCAGCTGACATAGGCATGGGAGACGGGCAGTATCATTCATAGGAAGAGGAAGTTAAGACAAAAAGCTGGCAGAGAGGCACGTGCTGGTGTGAAATACACCCGATATTAGCTCCTGATAGAAGCCTGGGACTTCACAATGCAACAGTCTACACACACAGATTTTAAGAAGATAAACTAAGCTGGAGGCTACAGAGAGGTTGAGAGCTGAGTAATGTCGGTAAACATTTAATTAATTTGATTATACATAAAAACATCACACTATTATTGCATTATTAATAAGGGAGATGTATCTTGTTGACTCATGCATAGAAATACACACATAAGTACATATTAGCTTTAACAATGCAAGTCTTTTAAATGTTCTTGTTTTATTTCTATTCACAGTCTTTATCATCTAGAATCATGAAGAAAAAATGAAATAGTAACTGAATGTTTGTTAGAAAAATTTCCAGTGTAGGTCAAGAAACTGGTTAGCCCATGGATGGACCTAGAGAATATTATGCTCAGTGAAATAAATCAGAGAAAGACAAATACTGTATGATATCACTTATATGTGGAATCTAAAAAATAAAAGAAATGAATGTATATAGCAAAACAGAAACAGACTCACTGATAGAGAAAACAAACTAGTGGTTACCAGTGGGGAGAGGGAAGGGGGAAGGGGCACGATAGGGGTAGGGGATTAAGAGAAACAAACTACTAAGTATAAAATAAATAACAGGGGTGTATGGTACAGCACAGGGAATTATAGCCATTATTTCATAATAACTTTTAATGTAGTATCAATATAATATACACAAATACTGAATCACTATGCTGTACACCTTAAACTAATACAATAAAAAAAGAAACTGGCTATTCATGGAATAAATGTCTACTGAACATTAATTATATCTGACACCGAAACAGTCATGGTGAAGACGTAAGTAAATATAAGTTCATCTCTCTCTCTCTCTCTAGTGACTTATAATCTTGGTGAGCTCAAATAGTATTCTCATCTGAATCCTGATTAGAGTATTATATTTTCATTTGTTACATCACCATAGATTATGTCTCATACTGGACCATAGGCTCCTTGAACTAAAATGTCTTCTACTTCATTTTAGCAGTAACAGACATTATTGACTATTTGTTCAAATTACTAATCACACACAGTGAGTCAACATATTCTCGTCCTGAAAATCATAGTCTTCAGATAGAATTTAAAAATAATAGGAGCTTGGGCTTCCCTGGTGGCGCAGTGGTTGAGAATCTGCCTGCTAATGCAGGGACACGGGTTCGAGCCCTGGTCTGGGAAGATCCCACATGCCGCGGAGCAACTAGGCCCGTGAGCCACAACTACTGAGCCTGCGCGTCTGGAGCCTGTGCTCTGCAAAAAGAGAGGCCGCGATAGTGAGAGGCCCGCGCACCGCGATGAAGAGTGGCCCCCGTTTGCCACAACTAGAGAAAGCCCTCGCACAGAAACGAAGACCCAACACAGCCAAAAATAAATAAATTAATTTAAAATAAAATAAAATAAAATAACAAATGTTCAAGTACAATTGGTGTCTAAAAAAAAAAAAAGAATTCCCCCACCATTGGTATCTAATCAAGTTCCTTTCTAAAAAAAAAAAAAAAATAATAGGAGCTTGAAAGATATTACAGAGACCCTTTATAAAAACAGGTAAAAATATTACCATGTAGGAACTAACATAAACAGTAAGTTAAACTTAGTTGTTAATTGTCTCTGCCCTTTTTGGAGGAACTTTGTCAGAAACGGATTGACTTTATAGTTCAGTAGCTGATATCAACACAAATGGATCCTTTTGTTTCAGGACTTAACATATATTGACAGTTATTTTCTAGAATGAGGTAGAAAATAATACATAAACATCAGCCATTAATTATTAACTTCAGCACTTCAGCACTCCCATACAATGTGCTAAAATTCATTAATAGGGTTATGTTTAAGGAGGGGGAGGGATAGAGAAAACAACCCCAAAATCAAGTAGGCAGGTGCCATAACTTTCTAACCAACCAAATTATCATGACTTTCTTGAGTGTCTACTATGTGAAATATACTATGTGAGGTGCCAGATAACAAGAAACATAAGAGGTAACGTACCCTGACCTCAAACAACTTCCAACCAAACTGGAAGTAAACCACCACCCCCTGCATATAAGAACACAACAAAACACACTCAGAGACTAAAAGAGAACCCTCTTATAACAGTTTTTTAACAAGTTATATGAAGAGTAATGCAAAGTCCTTAAAGTGCAATTGCCTGAAATAAGAAATGAAAATAACTACAGTTTATGTCTATTAAAGGCTAACAACCTGAAAGGTAGGCAGATGAGAAAACTGAGGCACAGAAAGATGAAGTAACTCGCCCAAGGCCACACACCTGGAATCAATGGGACCCAAAACAAGGTCCAAGTCTTTCCATATGTCATGCTACTTTTCTTCTATGGACTGAATTGTGTCTGCACCAAATTTGTATGTTGAAGCCTTAATCCCCAATATGACTATATTTGGAGACAGGGCTTTTAAGGAGATTAGTAAGGAAAAATAAGGTCACAAGGGTGGGGTCCTAATCCAATAGGACTGGATTACTTATGAGAAGAGGAAGAGACACCAGAGCTCTCTCTCTCTCTCTGCACACACACACAGGGAAAACCACGTGAAGACGCAGTGAGAAGGCAGCTATCTATAAGCCAGGAAGATAGGCCTCACCAGAAACAAACCCTGATGGCAACTTGATCTTGGACTTTCAGCCTCTAGAACTGTGAGAAAATAAATTTATGTTTAAGCCACCCAGTTTGTGGTATTTTACTACAGCAGCCCTAGCAGACTAATACACTCCCTGTAAAAGAAAAGACATGAATCCTTCCTTGCATTAACAATGGGGAAACACTTAGTGTTTTTACATAGTTTAGAACTCTTTTCTTTACCTTATTCCCAAGTTCTCCACCTGCACGCATGGGCACAAGCACACACACCTTTCAATCAGTAGTTGACATTTAGTTAACTATGCAAATGTATTCCAGTGGCTAATTGTGGATTATCTCACTAAACCCAGAGGAGCTTCATACTTACACAGTACAGGCTCATCTCTTTTAGGAAGAAAAGAGAAGGACAAGAAGAGTCTGGGATGTACTGAAGAGCTCCCATAAGCCATTTAAAAATACTTAACCAATGTTCATTTAGAAATCTCTTATTTTAAGTTTCACACACATCATCAGTTTTTCAGCTAACTGCCTATGGCAACATTAATGCTTTAATAAACTAGGTAATAACTGATTTAATGTGTAGTATCATGTAGGTTATTGCCATTATAAACCATATTTAACAGTTTAGAAAATCAATGACATATTAAACTAAGGTTAGTGCTTCTGGGAGAGTTCCTTGGCAAACAGTTGTTCTCTGACAGATTGTGACTGAGTCTTCTGCTTCTTGGAAGGTAGCACATGTTCTGCTGCCTTAGTAACTGTTAAGGGTTGTGTCTATGGAATAATCACATACACACACAAACCCAGACACCAGTGAACCATGGAAGCACATCTCAAGTTCCATCAGTGGAGCTGCTCTTTTCTAGATCTGAAGATGGGGGAGGAGACAGGGAAGGGGGGCGGCTAAAATCCAGGCCTCATGCTTGTCTCCTTTGCTGTCTCCACACACAAACCCATTTACCGGCGTGGGGTAATTAAAGGGAAAGCAGGGAGTAGCGTGACACATTTGGCAGTGGTCTTTAAATGCGAGTTTGCTGTCCCCAGCTGTCAGGGGGCATGCTAATCTGGTGAAAGAACTCTCCATGCTGTGGCTATTTACTTAACATCGCTGCTTCTAAACATCGTCTTGAAGCTGACAGAGAGAGAAATGGTCGCTGCTTCTAAACGTCATCTTGAAGCTGCCAGATAGAGAGAGAAATGCAGATTCATGGGAGACTTAGTGGCAGTGGTTCCCAGGGCAAGATCGTCTGTGTTCTGTCAGAATATATTCCCCTACCTGAGTTTCTGGAGAGTCAACTTAGAGAATAACTGGGAAGTATCTGTGAGGACAATAAATAGATGGCATCATGCTGACTAATCATTCTGGAAAGAATGAGTTCGTAGCCTATATATAAATGTGTGCTATTTTCATTGGAATCCCCATCGCCACACTCCAAGGCCCTTCATTAAGCATACCTCTATAGGTTTTATGCTTTATGCATAAAATCTCATTTTATGTTTACTTCTCCCTCTTCCCTACTACGTGTTCTACAGCAAAAAGTTACTATTGGGTTGGCCAAAAAGTTCGTTTGGGTTTTCCGTAACATCTTAACGGAAAACCCTAACGAACTTTGGCCAACCCAATAACATGAATGCATATCTTATTGATGCAGCACGGGGCAAAGCTCCAGTACATTATTTGTAAAAGGATAAAAGAGATACAGTGTAATGTAGAATGAAAAGCATTCAACTGGGAGGCAGGAAACCTGTGTTCCTCTTCTGAGCTTGTGATTAAACTACTGGGTGACCACGAGGAAATGACAACATCCCAGGACGTCAGGTTTCTCATATGTACCAGGGAACTGGCCGAGATCTCATCTAGGTCCCTTCTAGTGCAACATTATTCCAGTGATTACTGCACAGTTTCTATGTGCTAGTCACTACTCGGAGCATTTTCCCATCCCTTTGATCTTCACAACACCCTTGCGAGGTAGGTGTCTTCATCCCATTTCATGACTGGAGATCCAGAGCCTGGAGAGAATAAGCAAAGTGCCAGAGACACAGCCTGCAAGTGGCTTGGCCAGAACTCTGTGTTGGAATGACTACACTGCACTCTTCACATGGACCAAAATGCTATGAATGGACAAAGGTACTTTTTGTCATCAAAGCTCTTCCTCAAGGATCTTGGATTTAGGAGCTAATACCTGAGAGATGGGCAAGTTATATCAATATATTGAGGTGTTTGAGTACTAGCTGATTATCAGCCACTTCCCTGAGCTTCCAGACGTCCTCTTTGTCATTGCCCTAGACATCCCCCCTCACTACCATATGATCCATTCAGCAACTAAGGTGGCACACCTGGAACTGCCTTCCAGGACCCTCTTCAGCATTAGGACCTGTCTCCATTCTGCTTGGACACTACACTGTAATACTGGTTGTGAAGAACTTTAAAAAGTATCCCTGAAATTACTATCATAGCCACCCTCCCTTCCTTTTACCTGCAGGCCGAGACAGAATGAAGTGACTTCTGCCCCAAGACATTTTTCAAAGCTCCTAGTTGAGGGTGAATGTTGATTTAGAGTTAAGGTTAGCTTGGCTGAGTTGTTCCACATCTGCTTCTTAAGTTTTCTGGCTGAGTTCTGTCCCCTATTCCTGAGGTCCTGTTTGGGGATCTGGTTCCCAATTACCCCTACCTATCTCTGAGCTCCTAATAGGAGACTGTCTTCAGTTTGTCCTCTCTTATGTCTGGCCTTATCTTCAGTACATGCCTGATATTTCCTCCTCTTCTGATTGCCAGGTTTCTAGATCTATTTCTTGCTTTTATTTGCCTATGGCCTTACCTAACATATCCTCTGATCTTCAGTAGAATTCACTCCCTCTCTGGTGGATTTGGCTGGTTTGAGGCCCTCAACTTCTGTTCTACCTGTGGCTATAGGCCACTGGGGAGTCGTTGCCCGCAGATGAATCTGTCCATGTGAGAGACTTTCCTTCTGCATGCAGTGTTTTCCCAGCCTTACTAATGTTATATCTACCCCTCCACTTTAAAAGGAACAAAAGTATTTCTTTCTTTGTTGCTATTTAAAAAAAAAAAATCCAATCTCTATCACTCTCCATCATACCCTATATTTTACTTATTTATCTTGTTTATTTTATTTACTTTATTTTATTTTTATTATTTTATTTTATTTTTGGCCACGCGGCATGCAGGATCTCAGTTCCCCGACCAGGGATCGAACTCGGGCCCCCTGCAGTGGAAGCACAGAGTCTTAACCACTGGACTGCCAGGGAAGTCCCTATCTTGTTTATTTTCTATCTGCATAGAAGGTAACCTCTGTTACGGTAGGATTTTTTTTTTTGGTTTTGTTCATTGATGTATCTCAAGCACTTGAAACAAGGTCTACCATAAGGAGGTCCTTGGAAAACATTTGTTAAATGAATGGGTGAATGAATGAATTCACCCGTGTCTTGTTGTCTTTAACAATTGAGTTACAAAAGTTATCTCCTCATAGTTTTAAAACGAACTAAGAAGAAATAAATCATTGTACCAAAGTAGACAATAACTTGGCAATAAAGTTATGCCCTAGAATAGACAGCACTGTGCTTGGTCAGCAGAGTGGTGGAGAACTGGTCTGTGTGGGTAGATGAATTGTGTGAGCTGAGCCAGAGCAGGGGCTAAAGGCCAGAGTAGCAAGTGTCCTGATTACTCAGCCAGCAAACCTCACAGGATTGGCCTGTACATAACACCCTCCTCGGCTCCACAGACCTCTCTGCACAGATGCTTTCATTTGAGTTTGAGCTCTCATGCCCCTTTCTAGGAGGTTTACGTGCATGTTGTTTGGCATGCCTGCCTGCTACGTGAAGCCCATTTACCCTCAGGAAGATGTTCACCACACAGGCAATGGCAGACAGAGTTCACGTTAACTCTGCCCACTGCCATGTCAGACGCTGACTGCTATGAAGACAGTTTCATAGAAACAATTTTACTTTGTATTTCTAGAATTGCCTTTGAATTATTATCATTGTATTGATGATCTTAAACTACAACAGAAATTCTCAAAGTAAATAGGCTTAAGTAAAACGCAGGTGTATACTACCAGCCAAACTCATCAAAACCAATAACAAGCATTTACCATGATTATTTCTGATATAAAGAAACATTGGTTCAATATTGTGAAAACCTGCATTTATAAATACTTTCTTTCCAGGATGCTGATCAATACCAATCAGGCCTGCCTCTCCTTCAGGAAACTGCTTCCCTCATAGCCTTTGCTTCTTTGATAGGCAGGTTTTGTAACCTAAACTCATGTCCAGGCCATGGTGAGGCTGTCAGGAGAGGGCATCTGACTGAAGACTCATTAATCCATGGACAGCCCTGTAGCTGTGTGGTTTGATAGGACAGTTATGCCAACCTGATTTTCTTTCTCAAGAATTTGAACACAGAGAGTCAGAAAATAATTTATCAATCAGAACTGGAGGCAGAAACTGAAGGGATGAAGTGAGAATGTAAAAAGCTAACATTTACCGAGTCCCTACTATGTGCCTGAGACTATCTAGCACATTACATGGGCTATCTTTTAAATCCCTATAATAACTCTATGACCCAGGCACTAGTCTTAATTTGCAGGCCCAGGGAAGGTAAATTACTTGACTGTGCAATAACTCGTGGGGTCATGGTTGAAGCTGAGGTCTGTGTGATTCCAGAGCCTCTTCCCTTTTTTATTTTTTAAAATTTATTTTATTTATTTACTTTTTGGCTGCATTGGGTCTTCATTGCTGCGTGTGGGCTTTCTCTAGCTGCGGTGAGGGGGGCTACTCTTTGTTGCGGTGCGCGGGCTTTTCATTGTGATGGCTTCTCTTGTTGCGGAGCATGGGATTTAGGCGCACGGGCTTCAGTGGTCGTGGCTTGTGGGCTCTAGAGCGCAGGCTCAGTAGTTGTGGCACACGGGCTTAGTTGCTCTGTGGCATGTGGGATCTTCCCGGACCAGGGATCGAGCCCGTGTCCCCTGCATTGGCAGGTGGATTCTTTTTTTTTTTTTTTTTTTCTTCTTTATCGGAGCATAATTGCTTTACAATGGTGTGTTAGTTTCTGCTTTATAACAAAGTGAATCAGCTATACATACACATATATCCCCATATATCCTCCTTCTTGTGTCTCCCTCCCACCCTCCCTATCCCACCCCTCTAGGTGGTCACAAAGCACCGAGCTGATCTCCCTGTGCTATGCGGCTGCTTCTCACTAGCTATCTATTTTACATTTGGTAGTATTTATAAGTCTATGCCGCTCTCTCACTTCGTCCCAGCTTACCCTTCCCCCTCCCCGTGTCCTCAAGTCCATTCTCTACGTCTGGCAGGTGGATTCCTAACCACTGCACCACCAGGGAAGTCTCCCAGAGCCTCTTCTCTTAATCACTGCCTGGCACTGACTACAGAGGAGAGTGAATTTTGTAAAGGTCATGTTAAATTTAAGAGGGAAGAAAACCCATGAGCAAACAGAGAATACCAGTTGTTTGAGAAGAGAAAATAGAAATGGAATGGTCCGAAGACAACCAAGAGTAGCTTGTGGAAAAACACATTTCCCAGGAGAAAAGAGAGAGAGAGCCTGGACTCAAGAATTGCCTTGAGTTAGCACGGCATTCTGCTATATATTGCTTGAGAATTTCTCTGTACTTTGCCAGAAAAAGAATGTCTTAAAAAGTTGTCTGTACTAATTAATACCATAAAAGTCTATTTTGGAGAGAGAACAAATATAATCATAACAAGTGTGCTGCAAGAGTCCAGTTCTTTCCTCCTGTGTCTATGCTCAGTTGCCAGCCTGTCTCTCTCAGGAAGACCGGCATGGAGGTGGACCCCAGGGAGCCAGGGCCAAGAGACCTGAAGCTCATTTCTTGTTGGGATGTCCCCTCACTGGATGCGTTCTTGACAATGAGCAATACTGTAGCCCCAATAAAGCCAGTTTCTCTTTCCTTTTATGCCAGAGGACTTCCTTCAGTGCCTCATTCTGATGACCCAAGCACTTCACAGAAAAACTAGTCTTTGAGATAATCCTGAGGCTACAGAAAAACACAGGTCTGCACATAAGGAGGCCTGTATTCCCTGACCTAGCAAGGGAAATGAATCACTTATGCATATATGCCATGCACTTCCCAATGCTCCTGGGAGTTACGGTACTGAGGATGGGTGCTTCCTCACAGTATAATACCCAGGCAGATCTCCTTTGTAATGACCGCTGCTGGACCCCAGGATCTGAGGAAGCCAAGAACTTCTTAGCTGAACTCCTGGCACCCATGAACATAAGAGCCTTCTGTACTCATGGAATAAGATTCTCATCTCCTACACTAGAGTTGTCCCTAGGAATTCGTTTTCTTCATCTTTGGATCCCTTCACTTTGTTCTTTGCCTTCACTTTGTTCTTTTGACAAGCCTTGGTGAAGTTTTAAACCAATCATCTGGAGCACCTTAGAATCCTGTTCCTTTGAAAATTGTAAATGAAGAAATGTTCTATAAAGGAAAGACCAGAATGACGTGGTCAATCATTGAAAAGATCCTTTCCATTTTACAGGTCCCAGTAACCTCACATCAATTAAACGGCAATGCACTTAATTTTCAGGATGTGCTATGACAAATTAGATATCTAAATGTCAGATGAAACCAGGGCTTTCTGGAACTTCCTAAGATGCAACCTGGGCGTGTGTGTATCTGGGGAAGATATGTATGTCAGCCTTTTATAGAAAAGGACAAAACTGCAAAGTTTTCCTCCATTATTTAGATTATAAATGGGTTGATCAACACAACTTCACTGTCCAAATCATTAGAAGGCATTATTTTTAAGGTAATGAATACTTATCAGACTACAGGACACAGTTCAATTTTAAAATATATATTATGTAAGTAAAATCTAGTTTTGTGAGTTTAAAGAGTAGCAAATTTGTATGCTGTATTCATTATCTATCATGAGTATATATTCCTTCTATTTCATTTTATTTATTTATTTATATTTAATTTTTGGCTGCACTGGGTCTTTGTTGCTGCACGCAGGTTTTCTCTAGTTGCGGCCAGCGGGGGCTACTCTTCGTTGAGGTGCGTGGGCTTCTCATTGCGGTGGCTTCTCTTGTTGTGGAGCACAGGTTCTAGGCGCAGGCTTCAGTAGTTGCAGCATGTGGGCTCAGCAGTTGCGGCATGCAGGCCCTAGGGCACACGGGCTTCAGTCGTTGTGGCACGCGGGCTCTGTAGTTGTGGCTCACGGGCTCTAGAGCGCAGGCTCAGTAGTTGTGGCGCACGGGCTTAGTTGCTCCACGGCATGTGGGATCTTCCCGCACCAGGGCTCCAACCCATGTTCCCTGCATTGGCAGGCAGATTCTTAACCACTGCGCCAACAGGGAAGTCCCTTTCATTTTTTTTTAACTCAGGTTTATTGAGGTATGATTTAAATACAGTAGAATTCATCATTTTCAAGTGTACAGTTTGATGAATTCTGACAAATGTGAACAGTCATGTACCACCACCATAATCATAATATAGAACATTTCCCAAAAGTTCTTTCATGCCCCTTTGTAGCCAATCCCCTCCCTCACTCCTTAGCACTGATCTGATTTCTGTTCCTATAGTTTTGCCATTTCCAGGATGATGTCCCATAATAGAATCATACAGTATGTTAGTCTCTTGTGCCTGGCTTTCTTCACTTAGCATGAGGCATCTGAGATTCTTTCATATGTTTGCCTGTACCGGTAGCTTGCTCTTTTTTAACGTTGAATAGTAGTCCATTGTCTGATCTATCATAATGAGTTTATTCATTCACCAGTGGAAAGATACTTATGCTATTTCCATTTGGGGCAGTTATGAACGAAGCGGCCATGAACATTCGTGTATAAGTCTTTGGGTGATGATGTTTTCACTTCTCTTGGGAAAATACATAAAAGTGGGTATTCATTTTATTTTCAAATGAATATACACACAAAATAATATATGGAAAACTGAAATTATATGTATGAAAGAAGCTATAATATTCACTACATAATTTTCATTCTTGCAAATGATACAAATCTCTTCGTTAGCTGGAAAACCCTAGTTAAAGAGTTCCTAACTGCTAGAACCAGGAGTCTTCCTTTACTCTCCCACTAACTAGGTATGGGATCAGGTAAGATTCTCAAATTCTGTGGGCTCTGGTATTTTCTGGGCTTGGTAGATAAGAACACAGGCTTTGGAATTAGTCAAAACTGACTTCAGGGACTTCCCTGGTGGCCCAGTGGTTAAGAATCCACCTGCTAATACAGGGCACATGGGTTTGATCCCTGGTCTGGGAAGATTCCACAGGCTGGGAGCAGCTAAGCCCGTGCGCCACAACTACTGAGCTTGCGCACCACAACTACTGAAGCCTGCACGTCCTAGGGCCCACGTGACACAACTACTGAGCCTGTGTGCTGCAACTACTGAAGCCCGTCCGCCTAGAGACTGTGCTCTGCAACAAGAGAAACCACCGCAATAAGAAGCCCACACGCCGCAACAAAGAGTAGCCCCCGCTCGCCGCAGCTAGAGAAAGCCGGCGCCCAGCAACGAAGACCCAACTCAGCTTAAAAAAAAAAAAAATAACTGACTTCAGATGTAGATTTCACCAGTTTTCATTTCTGTGAGCTGAGAAAAGTTTAACTCTTGAGCTCAGTTTTCGCTACTGCAAAAGAGAGATAATGACAGAGTTTCCCTGAGACTTTCATGAGAAAATATTTATAAAGCAAGTAAGATCATTCCTATTGTATAGTAAGGATTCAATAAATGGTGACAATTGTTATTACTAATAGTTGTGTCATTTTTCCCTCCCTCTTTTTCTTCCTTCCTTCCTTCCTTGCATATTTTGTTTTTCTATGTGCTACATCTGGTGTTACCGTTAAACACGCATTCCTTCAAAGAACTGGAATTCTCAGTGGGAAGACGCATTCATAAGCAGAATCACGGTGTCACGTCCCAGTGCAGTAACAGACTTGTGTACGGGAGGGCGCTTATCACAAGGCAAGCCGAGGAGAGATGCAGCCAGAGTCCAAATAGCCCTTTCCAGAGTTTTACTGTCAATGAAGAGAGTAGAGGTGGCACACAGGGGGTGTAGGCAACAGCGTTTCCTGACTTGAAAGCCTGCAGGGCAAGCCCTTTAGGAAGTGCTTCTCCAGATCTGGTGATTTCAACTTAGACCCTGAGCTCAGATACGTTCTGATGGTGTCAAGCTCCTGGGAAGAATTCGTCCAGGTGGGGGGCCGCTAAGGTCCCTGACCTAGCCCTTCTAAAAATGACAAAAGGTTACCATATGGTCAGCAGGCAAATGACCAAATGGTCTGGGATAGGCTTCCTCTAACAGCCTGTAAAATTCACTTGCTCTTTGTTGCTCCAAAGGCAAATGTTTCCCTAACTTATAACCTGTGGCCTTTATTCCAATGACTGGCGCCCGGGCCCGACTTGAGAGAGCTCATTGGCACATACCAGCAACACAGGTTAAACGAAGATTGACTTCCCTAAAAGCCCACCTCTGAACTAAACTGGTCCACTTCCTTATTTGAGTCAGAATCAGTGTTGCAGTTTGGTGGCCTTTTTTTTTTTTTTTTTTAATCTATTTATGGCTGTGTTGGGTCTTCGTTTCTGTGTGAGGGCTTTCTCTAGTTGCAGCAAGTGGGGGCCACTCTTCATCGCGGTGCGCAGGCCTCTCACCGTCGCGGCCTCTCTTGTTGCGGAGCACAGGCTCCAGACGCGCAGGCTCAGTAATTGTGGCTCACGGGCCCAGCCGCTCCGCGGCATGTGGGATCTTCCCAGACCAGGGCTCGAACCCGTGTCCCCTGAATTGGCAGGCGGATTCTCAACCACTGCGCCACCAGGGAAGCCCTGGTGGTCTTTTAATAAAAGTAAATTGCTTTTTGGGGTCTTTTCTAAGTCAGAAGTGTGTTGACAGCTTTCTTCCAAACATGCTGACATTGCTGCAGCTTTACGTAGCTGAAAACACACAGGCTGGTCTGCAGCTTTATGTAGATGAAAACACACAGGCTTGTCCCACGGGTCGCGGTGAGTGTCTGTCCAGTTGCTATAGCAGCTGAGCATATGCGGTGCCCACCTTGGCCTGCAGGCAGGAACTGCAGCGCCTGCTTTCTCTCTAGGAGCTGCCTGGCAGAGCCCTCTCTGCAGAGCGGTGCCCGGTGTTTCGGGGGCAGGTCCTTGAGGGGAAGGACTTTGTCTTCCATGTAAGAAATCTGTTTCCTGAGAGCACCTTGCAGGCGATGCTGCATCCACTCGCGCCCAGTGAACTGGCAGAATTTCCTCAGGGTAAATAGGGGATAATTAGTCGGCTGCCTCTGCAGCCTGTATTTCGTCTTGAGGCTCTAGAGAGGGAACTGAACTTCATCGAATCAGGGGCTTCCTTCTCCACCGCACAGACTGTTTCTCTAAGTTGCTTCAGGGTCCTCAGCTCAGATGCAAAGCGATGCCCGAGCGCTGGGGACTGACTGTACGGTGTTACTGGTTTGAGGGACCGGGCATCTCTATGAGGCTGTGGAAGCCACACGCTCTTCGTGAGGCAGAGTTTCCAAGTTCTCGCTGGCTGCTTTTGTATGAAGTCCAGCTCAGGGCAAGATCTCCTGTTTTCTTTCTCTTAGAGCTGACTCCGCCAGTTCTGAGTCAAGTGACTCCCTGAAATACGATTTAGTAACTCCTCAGTTTTCTGTGGGGGCCCTTTTGCTGGAGGGCTGTCAAAATTCTGCTGGAAATGACGTAACCCATCCAACATTGGTAACTCAGCCAAGGCTGTAGCTATGCTCTGGAACTCAACAGTCAGAGAGACTCTGTCCCTGCGCGTTATATAGGCCCTCTCCGAGTCTTCTGAGACCACCTCATCCTCAGTCTGTTATATGAAGGAAAATTAAATACTGCAGACCGCGGTCACGATGTATAAATCAAGCTGAAAACAGACGCTGAAGCCAACGTTCTGATGAGAATCTAAGCCACTTTCAGTTTATTTACTTTTCATCAAGCCCCTTCATTCGAGCCCCGTGAGGAAAGTTGAGAAGTATTAATGACAGGTGAAGACAGCAGCACCTTTTTCACATTTCCTTTCATGTCAAAAGAGACACCATATCTCAGAGGTAAGGATTCTCATCTTTAATTGACGCTTCTCATTAATGATACTGTAAATCTATCACTTTCTACAAAGCATTCCAGTATGCATCATCTCACTTGATCTTCACAACAACATTAGGAGCAATAAAGTCAATGGGAATTTAATTTTGTTTGGTGGTTTCAGTTCCAGGAAGTCTTCAGAAACAAGGTGGACTTTGACTTGACCTTTGTGGGAGGAGGCATGAAATCGGCATGAGCGCTTTTCCGTGGAAGATTGCGTTTCTCTGCATCTAAGGGGTGTAGCCTTCAGTACAGTGCTGTTGACCCCGATGCAGGTGCACAGCCCATGCCTCGCTCTTCCTGCCTTTTCATCCTTTCTCATTATGGATGTTCCATGGCTTTAGCTCTTACTACCATAACCCCTGACCCCTGGCCCCTTTCCACATGGGAATATGGGAGAGGGTCGCGTGGGGTAATGCCTAGACTGGGGCTCCAGAGGCAAATTCTAACCCTAAGTTAACAATAGCTCTCTGACGTTTGACTAATTTCACGTGTTAAGAAACAAGGAAAGTGGTTGACACGATGAACTCTTAGGTGGCTTCTTTAACTGTAGGGCTGTTTACAGAGGTGTGCACGGGGTCAGGGAGCCCATGGGGGCTGCTGAGGCACCCAGGGACCCGCAGCAACAGAAGCCTTTACCACACCTGAAGGGGAAAGGTGTTTTGACAGCAGGAGCCTTTCAGCAGGGTCCCTGGGCAGGGGCTGTAGCTGTGGAGGAGTGCTGTCACTGCCATTAACTGCGCAAGCCAGGAAGAGGTGAAAGAAAGAAACTGCGTGACCTTGCTCTCTTTCCGCCCTCCAAGGTTCTGCTGACGCGTCCCACTGGCCAAACCCAACAGGAGCCAGAGTGCAGGGGAGCCCAGGTGACGCACACGGCAGGGCACAGCCTCCTGGGGCGCGGAGAAGAGCAGAGGATGGCTTTCAGGAGATCTGGGGGCAGACGGCACCTACCCCCCAGAGACCCCAAACCATGGCTTGGCTGTTCTTTGTGCAGACTGACAGGTTCTAGCTGCCATTTATATGTTTGATTGTTTATTCATTTAAACAGCTGTTAGTTCTATCTCTACTTGCAAAATGCTCTCTGGTAAATCCACCGATAGAGGAGTATCCGTTTCGCAAATCAGCCAGTTTCTCTACAATAACCGAAAAACATTGATACTTATTTGGTGACTGGTTGAAACTTACAAACACTGGTTTAGAAGCTAGTACCATATTTTCTTGTAGAGCATAAAATTTTATCAGTGACATAGATTTGGTAGTCCTCTTAAAGTAGGTGATACCAGACTAATTACAACTTGGGTAACACATGTTTAATGCTGATAAACTTATAATGGGGATACATTGAAGCGTTTGGAACTTTATAACTAGCATTATTTTATACAAATGAAAGCATGAGTAGAAATCCCAGATTTTATTCTTTATAGGAATCAATATATTTTTATACACTGGTGCGTGTGTGGTGTGTGTGTGTGTGTGTGTGTGTGTGTATGTGTGTGTGTGTGTGTGTGTGTGTGAATCTGTCTCCGGACTAATGGTTCTTTCTTTCCTTCCAAACAATAGGCAAAACATAATCAAATGCTTATGAAGCAAAATACCATGTTATACAATCTGATAGATTTTATTTGTTTGTATTGGGCCTAATGGAGCTGCTTGAACAGTGCGCTGGAGGATTTTCTATATCTAATTTATGCCACCACTCACTCTGATTTTCTACTTTGTTACTACCCCAATAATCTGTTGCTATGCCCAGCTTTCTAAAATCCTAAGCACGGTGCAGAAGGGTACAATGAGTCTGAAATGCCACATCAGATCTAACTTTAGGACTGATGTTAAATAAACCTGAGAGTAAATATGAAGTGAGGAAAGGCTCTTACCTTCAAACTCCAGGTTTTAGGATCTGTGCCCTTTAATTTCATTCCACCAAATTTCTGAAATACACTATAACACAATGCATTTTAATCAAGCATCAAGATGCATTGTGTCTTTAGCTTGTGCTTTAAAATATTTAACAAATAATATTAGGTGGCTCCTGAGGGATCTGCATGGTATAACAGGACGAGTGGTTCTATCTGTAGAGGGAGATGAGGACACAACTGACATTTAGATTTTCACACGGTTCCCCCCAAACAATGTCATGCTGTGAAAAGCAGCACAGCTGCCAAACTGAAGGGCGGGGGAATCAGTACAAGCACACAGTCCATAAACGCGAATTTGGGGAAGCCAAGAAAAACACAGGACACGTCGAGGCAGACACAGTCTCCCGTGAGGAGTGAGAACGGGAGACCTGAGGCTGATATATCCAACCCCATTCTCCACCGTGTCTGCCTCGAGATGCTATGATTTCAGACCTCGTGCAAGAGGCACGTGGGGGAGTCCAGGGTGTTCACATCCATGAATGATGCGTCAGCGAGAACAGGGGAGGGAAAAGGGCGGACACTCCCCACACAAGTCCTGAGTGCTCACGATGCAGTGGGCTGCTGAGATCTGACTTCATCCCACGTGAGTCAGGGTAGTAAGCAATGGCGTGTGAGGTATCGTCTGGGTGATTCTAGGGCACACACCCCCGTTCCCAAATACCTTCACGCAGAAACTGCCCCCCACTCCCCCCACCACTCATCACCCCTCCCCGCTACCTCTGTGAAGTCGCATATTATCGCCTCCCTTAGGGAAGGGCACCTGAAGGTCCCTATTCACAGGGAAAGGTGTTAGCCACAGGGGGTCACAGGTTAGCAACCGTTCAGATCTGGAGCGTAAATGATTTCATTTATCGTGAGACGCTAACTGATGCGGCTTGGAGGGAGGAGGACAGAAGGCAGGGATGCCGCAGTCGGATGGGGAAGCAGGATATTTCACCTCAGCCTCGGAGCAGCCGGGAGAATAAGGCACTTGACTCTCAAGGGAGGGTGGGATGTAGAGGTAAAGGACAGAGGAGCTTTGACAGGATGAGTCCCCGAAACTCAACTGGGCGCAGCTCTCCCACGGGGGAGTAACCCCCAGGGAGACAGTCCAGCAACGGGGTCTCTGTGGGGCAGAGCCAGGGCGAGGCACACATGCCAAGTTCCACCGCATCTCTGAGTCAGTCACCTGTCGGGGGTCCTTAGCCCTGTGCTCCTTAATGTCCCTTGATTCCGCTTCGCTCCTTCACTCGTGTGCTTTTGTGATGAGAGTCTTCCCTCTCCTTTCAGGAGATATTTGGCCATAAACAAACAGGAGGTCTGTGAGGGTCCCCCAAGCTCACGTGCTTCAGTGTCATTGTCTATGGCTTGTGTCGAACGACCACGTGGGGCTTGAGCAACCCGCCCCTGAACTGGCCTGTGCTTCTCTAGGATTCGACTGTGAGGCAAAGTCAGGAGGCAAAGCAGAAGCAGAGAGAATTGTCCTTACCTGGGATCGTGTGTGTGTGTGTGTGTGTGTGTGTGTGAATGGAAAAGGAAGATCTTTGAACTTCATACTTCATGTATATAACTAGACAGCCTCTTTTCAGGTTAAGGTTTGCCATATAACCGTTTTTGGGGTCCTTTTTTGGTAGCGCAAAAAAGTATTGTAATGTCAATACCATAGTTTTAAAAATTGTAACCTATTAAAATTAACAGATAATAATGAGGTAATTATTTCACTGAAGTCACTAAGTGTTGGAATTTTGCTCTATACATCCCTGTCATGGTCTTATGAAATGCAGAGCTGTACAACTGGTTGAGTTGGTACCGGTAATCTTTTTATTTACAACTTTGATTTCTAAATGTTAACCTTCACCTGATTTTAAATGTAATTTCTTTTTCTGCTTATTTATATGTGTAATTCTTGAGGTAACTTACTATAAATCAAAAGCTACAAATTTCTAATTTAGTGTCTGGATTTACAGATCCCTGACTCTTCATTAACTTCTTGATTTATAAACAATGGATGGAAAGTCCCAGCTGTTAGATGCAAAAACTTGTGCAGGATTTATGCACTCTAAGAGCCCTGCTATAAATCACTGTCACATTTACAAATATTCCCATTAGTTAGTGCTTTGGCTCTCTGATTTGAAACACCTTCTCTTTTTACTATTTAATTCTGATTTATCTTTTTAATATACAGCTCATTCTGATAATTTGTTACCATCAAGTGCTGATTTATAAGGGCACTGTAATACATTTTATAACATAAATTTTAAAGGCTTTGAATTAGGTACACCAGACTTTTGAAAGCTTTATGGCTGAAAAACAATTCTCAGAAGCATAAAGTAAATTTTACGCCCTACAAAACAAAACACGGAGTGCTGGCCATAGGAATGTTTGTCTTTTCTTTCCATACTGTCTCCCCACCCCCTGCATTAAGACCTTCCCTTTTAAACAAGTGCCTACAGTTGTTGGCTGGACCTTCTTCTTAGACTTCCAAGGGCAGAGAAGTATTAGTGTTTGACCTGAACAGATTGATGTGATTATTGTGTACTAAGCCTCTTGTTGAATTTGGGGGGCCCTTCATGGTTTTATCTTGGTTCTCTCTTTCATCTGTGCTTTTCATCTGCTGGGGACACACTGAAGCACAATGGGGCTTCAATCCCTGATTGGGGAGCTCAGGTTTCTTGCTGGGCAGCCTGTTAACGACATATCACATATCGGTTGAAGTTATTTATTGTTTCCCTGGCTAAGGGCTGAGAGACTCATGTTTATCAGTTTTATTCTCCTTGCCTACTGGTGACTGAACTACAGCCCACTGTCAGAGAGACTTGCTCCTATAGGGGATTAGGGCAAGACGTGAGGGCACTGAGTAAGAATTAGCATTTTATAATGATCATATTCTGGAAGGCGTTATTCACAATAAAGGAAATGGGTAATTTTCCTCTTAATTCTCTCAAATCTATCAGATCTGTGTGGTTGACTTTGTTCATTAGGTTCATGTGCTTTTACCTTTGCACTTTTTTCCCTGTCAGGGTGGTATATTGTCACATGGTGACTTTAACTACAAAGGTTTTATCTTACTGAATTGCCAAGAGCTGAAAGCTATTTAGATGGGCAATTAAAGGCACAGATGTTCTTCTGGATGAAGTGACAAATAGTAGACAGAAACTGTTACCCTGTACTCTCTACATAGCCCTGAGATTTGCAGGAACCTGAGAAATCACAGGTGACCAATTTGCTGTACAGCAGCTGGGACTGACCATAAAGTATTTTCTTCCTTGAAATATTTTTAACAACAAAATATTTAGAAAAAAAAGTAGCCCATATACTTAAAGACCTCTTTCGGGAGTATTCTTGAGCACTGGGGTTGGAGTTGGGCACAGAAAGAAACTAACACGATATTCTGGCAGTTCAATACATGGTCTGTGTCCTCAAGGGCAAGTCAAAGTAGCAAGGAAGGATTCAAATCCGAAGTAGTTAATAAACAACACGAGATTTTTATGGGAAACTCCGAGGTTTCAGCTGGGTTTCCCTGCTGAGTACTGTGTGAGCCACTGTAAGTCAAATCAGTTTTTCAGGGTCTTAGCTCCTCTACCTTAAATATAAGAGACTTAATTAACAAGTATTCATTGAGCACTTATTATGTGGCAGCCATGTCAAAACTATTGGGGAACAGGTGATCATTGAAGCCACAGTACAACTTTACAGAATTAAAACACAGGAGAAGGCAACATCTTTATAACTAACAAGGCCAGATATATGCTAGATAAGTTTGAACAAACACTGTATCGGAGGAAGAAAATTCCTCGTGGCCCCTTTCAGCTGTGCAGTACTCAGATGGGCCCCACGTTGAGCAGCTGGAATTTGTCCCCTGAGGACAGACACTTCAAGATAAAGATAATGGCAGAAGCAGAGAGGAGCTGAGCCCTGCCTGGGTAAAAAGATAAGGAGTCTACATATTTCTCATTCTTGAGATCAAGGAGACCTCCCAAACTACACGTGTGTGGAAAGGTTCCTCAGGGGTCAGAAAAGGGAGAGGGTGCTGGTCCACAGTATGTTCTGCCAACCTCCTAGAGACCCACACGCTGGAATCCATCTTGGCTAAAAGATGCGCATGCACATCCGGGAGGGCCCTGAGTCAGACCAAATATGGACACAGAGCCAGACAAAGCAAGATGATTGGCCAGAGGCAACCTGGAAGAACTGCCCCCATATAAATGATTTAAACTACCCCAAAAGCGTGCGACTCCCTCTGAGCTCGCCCATGTATCTTTCCGCATGTACTTTGCTCCTAATAAACGTTCTACCTGCTTTACAAATTTCCATCTCTTTGCTGAAATCTTTCTCCAAAGAAGACAAGAGCCAGGGCCCTGCTTCTAGCCACTCGAACCTGGTGGTCTAGTGGGTAGGATTTCGCACTCTTACCACTGCAGCCCGGGTTCGATTCCCAGTCAGGGAGTTGAGATCCCATTTCAAGCTGCCACAAACTGCAGCCACCCCAGATCACTAGTGGTTCTAAGTGTTGCTTGCAGATGCTGGAGGGGGCCACACAAACTTTATTCTCAAAGAATTCAAGTTTTGTCCTGAATGATGGCTCTCTGAAGGATCAGTTTAAGGGCTTGCTCTTTTGTTTTGCCCTCCATGAAATGTTCTCACAGCTAGACTGGCCTCCTAGTAGGCATTGATCAAAATCATTTAATATACAAATATACTAGCCCTGGCCACCTGAGGCAAGAGATATAACAGATGAGAAAATACTTTGAGATTAAAAATGAAACCCACCATACCAAAACTTATGGGATACACTGAAAGTAAGGCTCAGAGTGAAATGTATAGCTGTAAATGCCTACATTAAAAAAAGAATAAACGTCTCAAAACAGTAATGTAACCTGCCACCTTAAGAAACTAGAAAAAGAAGAAAGACCAAACTAAACCCAAAGGAAGCATAAGGAGGGATGACAAACATTATGGTGGAGATAAATGAAATAGGGAATAGAAAATAATAGAGAAAATCAACAAAGCCAAAAGTTTGTTCTTTTGAACATATCAAAAAAAAAAAAAAAAGGACAAACCTTAGCTAGACAAATAAAAAAAAGAGAGAAAACTTGTATTTCTAATATCAGGAATTAAAGTAGGATATTACTCCTGACCTTACAGGAATAAAAAGTATTATAAAAGAATATTATGAGCGAGACTTGCATAAAGTGAAGACAATGTGGAGATGCAGGGAGAAGGCAGCCACCTACAAACCAAGGAATGCCTGAGGCTACAAGAAGCTAAGAGAAAGACAAGGAATAGATACTCCCTCACAGCCCCAAACCTGCCAATGCCTTGATTTCAGACTTCTGGCCTCCAAAACTAGCTCTCAGCAGTCAGTCCCAAGATCCCATCTGACAAGGAGGGAGTCAACACTTTTGATTTCTTGCTCTCTGGATGCTAGCACAGCCCATGTCTCACACATCTTCCCTAGGCTTCTCTGCATACTCCTCCCAAGTATCTGCTCCACGTCAGAGAGGTGGTTAGTAACTGGATTTGAATTGGAAGAGAAAGGTATCACCCTTCATGCCATCATCATCTGGATTTGGTGAATCAGATGTAGAGATTTGGTGTAGAACCCCTACATACTCAAATATTCAATTTAAGTATAAGACTTTGGGCCCAGGGCTTCCCTGGTGGTGCAGTGGTTAAGAATCCGCCTGCCAATGCAGGGGACATGGGTTCGAGCCCTGGTCCAGGAAGATCCCACATGCTGCGGAGCAACTAAGCCTGTGCACCACAAGTACTGAGCCTGAGCTCTAGAGCCTGTGAGCCACAACTACTGAGCCCACGAGCCACAACTACTGAAGCCTGCGCACCTAGAGCCGGTGCTCTGCAACAAGAGAAGCCACCACAATGAGAAGCCCGCACACCGCAATGAAGAGTAGCCCCCGCTCACCACAACTAGAGAAAGCCCACACGCAGCAACGAAGACCCAACACAGCCAAAAATAAATAAATAAATAAAAATAAAAAATAAATAAATTATTTAAAAAAAAAGACTTTGGGCTCAAAGGACGTGGACTCCCAACATAATAACTAAAAAAACAACTTCTTAGAGAATATTGGCATCTGTTTGCCTGCAGGAAAGTTTTGATTTTGTAACTTGAGAAATGGAGAGGAATTTTGGTGAAGGTGGAGCCAGAAAAGAAGGAAAGAGCTGTCTCATCACTATCTGATCCAGTCTGAATCCCTACAGTTAAGAGGAGAAGGGCAAAATGTGGACCCAACTGTCTTAGAGAGACTTTGTGAGCTTCTGGCAACACACATATCTTCTCCAGGAAGGGCTGCATTACCACTTTCAAGGGCCGTTAGGTACTTGTGCCTTCCTGGGCCCCTTCCTTTATGAAAAATATTAGAAATTATATTTTATAACTGTATTGATATACACTGGAATATTAATATTAAATATTAAAACATTTTCTTGGAAAAAAAAAAGAATATTATGAGCTATTATATGCCAACAAATTATATAACCTGAATGGAAAGGACAAATTCCTATAAATACAAACCACCAAGCCTGACTTATGAAGAAACAGAAAATCTGAACAGACCCATAACAAGTGAAGAGATTTAACTTGAAGATTATAAGGTTTACAATGATAAGAAAAACCCAGTACCATACAGCTTTACTGGTGAATTCTACTAGGTATTTAAGATTTAAAACCAACTGTTCTCAAACTCTTCCAAAAAACAGAAGAGAAGGGAACACTTCCTAACTTATTCTGTAAGGCCAGTATTACTTGATACCAAACAGACAGACATCACAAGAAAAGAAAACTACAGAAAAATATCCCTTATGTCTACAGATGTAAAAACACTCAACAAAATACTAGCAAACTGAATCCAGCAACATATTAAAATAATTATACACCTTGTTCAAATGCGATTTATCCCAGAAGTGCAAGAGCAGTTCTATCTATGAAAATCAATCAATATTATACATTGTATTAATAGAAGGAAGGAAAAATCCCCACATGATTATCTCAATGAATGCAGAAAAGCATTTAACAAAATCCACCACTGTTTAATGATAAAAACACTCCACAAACAAGGAATAGAAGGGAACTTCCTCAACCTGACAAACGGTATTTGAAAAATCCACAGCTAACATCACACTTATGAAAGTCCCCCTAAAATCAGGAACAAGAAAAAGATGTCTTCTGTTGCCACTTCAATTTAACACTGTACTAGAAGCTCTATTCAAGGTGATTAGGAAAGAATAAGAAATAAAATGAATCCAGATTTGAAAGGAAGAAGTAAAACTTTAGGTATTCACAGATGACATAATTCACAAAAACTATTACAGCTAATAAGTGAGTTCAGCATAGTTGTAGGATTCAAGCTCAATACACGAATATCAGCTGTATTTCTATATACTTGCAATGAACAACCCAAAAATGAAATTAAGAATACAATTCCATTTTTAAAGGAATCAAGTAAAATAAAATACGTGGTAATAAATTTAACCAAGGAATTGCAGGAACTGTACACTGAAATTTACAAAGCATTGTTGAAAGAAATTAAAGAAGACCTAAATAAATGGAAAGGCATCCTGTGTTCATGTACTGGAAAATTTAATTTTCTTATGATGGCAGTACTCCCCAAATTGACCTACAGATTCAATACAATTACTTATCATAATGCCAACTGTGTTTTTTGCAGAAATGGACAACCTGATCTGAAAATTCATATGGAAATGCTATGGGCATAGAATAGCCAAAACAATCGTGAAGAAGAAAAACAAAGCTGGAGGACTCATACTTTCAGTTCCAAAGCTTACTACAAAACGACTGTAATCAAAACGGTGTGGTACTGGCATAAGGATAGACATATAGATTAATGGAACAGAAGTGGGAATCTAGAAAAAAAATCCTACATCTATGGTTAATTGGTTTTTGACAAAAGTGTCAAGACCATTCATGAAGGAAAGAATAGTCTTTTAAACAAATGGTTCTGGTACAACTGGATATCCACATGCAAAATAATAAATTTGGACTCCTATCTCACATGGTATACAAAAATTATTGCAAAATGGGTCAAAGACCTAAATGTATACATTAGGTACATTTAGCTGCAAGTATAAAACTCTTAGAAAGAAATATAGGTAGAAATCTTTGCAGTCTTACATTAGACAACAGTTCCTTAAATAGGATACCAAAAGCACAAATGAACAAAGAAAAAAACAGTTAAATTGAACTTAATCAAAATTAAATATTTTATTCATCAAAAGGCTAAAAAAAAAGTCAAAAGACAGCCCACAGAATGAGTGAAAATATTTGCAAGTTATATATCTGATAAGGGCCTAGAATCTAGGATACATAAAGATCTCCCAACACTCAATGACAAAAAGATAAACAGTCCAATTGAAAAAATGGGCAAAAGGCATGAATATATATTTGTTCAAAGAATATATACAAATGGCCAATAAACACAGGCAAAGATGCTTGGCATCATCAATCATTAGGGAAATGTAAATCAAAACCACAATGGGGTACTGCCTCACACCTATGACTACAATTTTAAAAAGACAGATAAGAAGTGTTGGTGAAGAGACTCTCGGGAGGGGCGGTGTGGAGAGTGACCTGTGCTGGCACACAGGCTTCTTGGTGGCGGCAGCAGCAGTCTTAGCGTTTCATGCCCGTCTCTGGGGTCCGCGCTGATAGCCGCGGCTCGCGCCCGTCTCTGGAGCTCCTTTAAGCGGCGCTCTTAATCCCGTCTCCTCGTGCACCGCGAAACAATGGTCTCTTGCCGCTCAGACAGGTGCAGACTTTTTCCCGGACTCCCTCCCGGCTAGCTGTGGCGCACTAGCCCCCTTCAGGCTGTGTTCACGCCGCCAACCCCAGTCCTCTCCCTGGGATCTGACCTCCGAAGCCGGAGTCTCAGCTCCCAGCCCCCGCCCACCCCGGCGGGTGAGCAGACAAGCCTCTCGGGCTGGTGAGTGCTGGTCGGCACCGCTCCTCCGGAATCTCTCTCCGCTTTGCCCTCCGCACCCCTGTTGCTGCGCTCTCCTCCGTGGCTCCGAGGCTTCCCCTCCTTCATTGACCAGACCTCCCACTGGTGCAGGTCCCGTCCCTATTCTTCTGTCTCTGTTTTTTCTTTTTTCTTTTGCCCCACCAGGTACGTGGGGAGTTTCTTGCCTTTTGGGAGGTCTGAGGTCTTCTGCCAGCGTTCAGTAGGTGTTCTGTAGGAGTTGTTTCACATGTAGTTGTATTTTTGATGTATTTGTGGGGAGGAAGGTGATCTCCACATCTTACTCCTCCGCCATCTTGAAGGTCCCCTCAAACTTATTTTAAAAATAAATTAGCCTTGGCTGTGCTTGGTGAAAATGGGGGTAATTTTAGAAAAACATATATTTCACTGAATATTAAATTCTAGCTTTGTTAATTAAGGTCTGTGTTTACTAAGACTCATAGTTCCTTGTTGTTATGTTATACTGTTACAAAATTTAATTCCATTGTCAGAAGGACACTCTAACTTTGTTTCTGAAGCCTAACTTCATAATCAATCTTTGGATAAAGATCAGATGCTCCATGATCTACAACCAGGAGATTAACACCAGGCTATGGTCATTAAAATTTAAAGAAACAATCAGACTACACTAAGGATAACCAGCCTAGTAACGCTAGGAAACTGGGCTGGGTTCCTTGTGGACAATTCCAATATATAATTTCCCTGAAAGATAAGGATTGGTACAGAACAGACTAAGTCAGATGACCTGGGATATATTGGGCTGCACCTAATAGAAGTTCTTGACTTAAATTCTTACTTATGACCTTAGTACTACTGCTAGCTATATTATTTTCTACATTGCCTGTTTTACAAAATTGTTGTTTCTTACATTACCAAATGTGTGACTGAGCCTCTAATAAAATGATGATATATGGTTCCATATGAGATCAATGATTGTAATAGTGTAACTCTAGATATGAGAAGAAACAACAAGAGGGAATATTTTCCTGGACCATAAGAGACTAGTAAGGCAGGTGATCCAAAGACTTTTGGCAACTGTTAACAAGGCCTAGCTCAGTAACAGCACATTGAGTGGCCTGTCAACAAAATCTTCGCCAGAACCGGGAATGAGCATTCCTAGCACCATTGGACGAAATGGTCATGAAATGCCCCCCCAAACCATGGTCAAACTTATGACCATGAAGGGGCCCTGCCGACTGGAGACTGACACTTGCCATCTACCTCTACAAGGCAGAGCTATCTCAGAGGCTGTCTTTCCGGGCTACAGTCCTCAGTAGTGCCCCAAATAAAACATAATTCTCAACTTTTAGGTTGTGCATTTTTTTTCAGTTGACAGGATCTCTTTATTTCTGTACCTCTTATGTACCTTCCTTGGGAAGATGCGCTAGGTGGGACTGAAGTAATTCTGGTCCTTGGCCCAGCACCAATGTAACACCACTCCCTAACAGGACCCCAATCATTTGTTTCCCAAGACCGTTGACCAAAACCGCCTGCCTTGGCCAGGCACGATAATAACCATTTGCCTGAGTTGTCTCAAAACAGGAGGTCGCAATAAAGAACGCCGAAAACTAACCAGGAGAAGTTTGGAGGGGCCAGAAGGAGGGAGGAGACACCACCCCATAACTGACCCAGAAGAATTCAGGAGGGGCCAAAAGGAGGAGGAAGGAGACAGTATGTCCTGCCCTAACCTCCCAGAAACCCTCACACTGGCATCCATCTTGGCTGAGAGATGTGCACGCCACCAGGAAGGACCCTGAGTCAGACCAGATATGGGTCAAGCAAGACCAGAGACCAGGTTGCCCAGAGACAACCCAGAAAGCTAACATCACCACCATAAAACCTGAGACTGTGAGCCATGTGGCAGAGCAGTTCTCCTGGGTTCCCTTACCCTGCTGTTCTCTGCCCAGGCACCCCTTCTCAATAAAGTGTTTTGATTTGTCAGTACGTGTGTTTCCTTAGACAATTCATTTCCAAGTGTTAGACAAGAGCCCACTCTCGGGCCCTGGAAGGGGTTCCCCTTCCTGCAATGGTATTGGCAACTAAAAACTGTCACTCACCATCTGGTTCTACAAGGATAAACTCACTAGCCACTGTAGCTGCTGACCTTCAACACCCCCTGAAAGGAGTTCAGGGCAGAGATCAGGAATGAGGCACTCTGTGCTCTGAAAAAAACTGGCAGAACAGGCCTTCAGAAAGTTAGATATTTTCAGGAGATTTTATGAGCCCAATTTCTCGCATCGTCTCATATCTAGAAAAGCACTAAAATCATTAACGGAGACATCTGCTCCTTGTGACTAGCTGCAACCTTCTCACGACCAGCACCAACCTTCTGCCAAAATGTGTGCTTGATTGCACATACTCCCCCTTCACTAAAATCTTATATATACTGACCTCCCGCCCTACCTCTTCAGAGCAGTTCCTCAGAGCTATATGAGAAGCTGTCTCCCGGGCGATAGTCCTCATTGGGCCCCAAACAAAACTTAACTCACAGCTCTCACGCTGTGCATTTTTCTTCAGTCGATAGTATTGACAGGAATATTGATGAGGAGTATCTTCTACTGGGCCAGAGACGTTAGAGTAGAGGCCCTTATGAAGTTTCTATAAAGTATTCCATTTATATAAAAGCTGTTTTTTGTATTATCTTCACAAATCACAGATATTAGTGATACTAAGGTAGTAAAACAGAGGGAGGAATAAAAATTTAAATGATTATCTGCAAAAGCAATGCATCTTAAAATGTATTTTGTTATGTCTCAATACTTTACAAACCAAATTACAAATGAATTCTCGAAATCAGGGAAGTCTGGGAAGATAAATATCAGACAAATCTCAAGTGTGTTTCAAAATCATTTTGTTGCAAGCGTAACAGCCTGATGTCCAGAGCAGGAAACAATACATTAATTCATCTCCCTCCTGCAATTTTCCATTCTTCCCTTTTCACATGTCAAAGGCAGCCATAATGCCTGCATATTTCTTAAAGTAATTTTTATTTTGCATTTTCTAACCTTTACCATTGCATCTTTATCTTCCTTTTGGGCCTGTTTCCATTTCATAGAGACATCATGCTATCAAAATCTCCAGACAGGAAAGATGGGAGCTGGCCAGTTCTCCTCAAGCAATGCTAACAGAATATCCATCCCTTTTGTTAACCCTTTGGAAATGCCAAGCAGTGATTTACAACTCCTCGCCCCTGCAGGGCCTTTGTAAAGAAATCACCCAGATAGTGTGAGACAGTCCTGAGCAGTGCACTGCAGGATGCAGGGCTCTGGGCAGCAGGAATGTCTTGCAGGCTTGGTGCCCTCAGGACAAGGCGTGAACCATCCATGAAGAAAGGGATAAAGGGAAAAATAATGGAGCTCAAACTTGAAGCCTGTATCCTAGATTCCTTGAGGGTGAAGCTGTGCAAAAGAATAGTATCCTGTATTTATGGGAAGTGATGTTTAACTGAAACTGAATAAATACTAAAACATATAGATGTATTACAGAAACTAGAAATAGGCGTATAGATATACACAGACATATGAATATATATATTGCACATACTAAATAGAATACATCCATGTGTTCTTTCTTTTTTGGGTTGTTTTTCAAAATCCAACATATTTTAGAGCAGGGGATCAGCAATAAAGGAAGGGCCACATAGTAAATATTTTAGGCTCTGTGTGCTACACATAGTTACAATTACTCAGCTCTTTTGTTGTGGCTTTAAAGCAACCACAGACAATGTGTAAACAAACAGGCACGGTTGTGTTCCCATGAAACTCTATTTATGGACACTGAAATTAGAATTTCATACAATTTTCACATGTCACAAAATATTATTCTTCCTTTTATTTTTTTTTCAACTATGCAAACACGTAAAAACCACTGTTAACTCATACGCCGCTGTACAAAAATAGGTGGCAGGCTGAATTTGGCCCATAGGCCCTAGCTTACTGACCTTTGTTTTAGAGGATCAGGATCCATAGGATGAAATCAAATTTGATGCTATCTAAAAACTGGAAATATTTTAGACTTGTGGAACATCTAAACGCAAGTCACCCCTCCTACTGGAGATGACTATTTTGAAGTGTTAAAATAATCACTAGGTAGCTCTGTACTCTTTGTTTCCTCTGTATTTGAGACAGCATTTCACCCATCCTCTGCCAGGCGTTCAGCACTAGATGGCACCAACAGCTGACAATGTGGGGTTGTTTTTTTTTTTTTAATCTTTCGAAGTTAATACTGCTAAACATAGAAATTGCTTCTTATTTTCCCTGTACAGCAAGAAATACATGATCAATCTCTGTTTTTATTCCCAGAACGCTAAATATTTACTTTACTGTCAGCTTTCAAAGTGGGACTTACCTATATATCCTATCAAAAGGGACATTTTTGAATAATGATAGATTAAAATAATGCATTTGGCTAATAGAAGCTATACGGTTAGGAGCTACAGAAAATTAACCTGACACATTAAAGTAGTTCCCAAGTATCTACTTCTAAATTCTACTTTGTAAAACATGTAGACATGAAATAATTTAGTAATGCAAAACTAAAGTTGACTTCGCTGCTTTTGTATTTTCGGTGAAATGAAGCTATCATTTCTGAAATCCAAAGAAATGATATATTAACGCACCCTCAGTGAAGTAGAATCAATCCTACAGGTCACTGCTTGACTTTGTGGGTTAAAATTGCTTTCAAAATATTATTAATAGCACTGCTGCATTGGAGGCTTCTAAATCGATTAAGGTAGAGGCAGGATTGCATTTTTTTTATAAGAGCTTGCTAGCTTTCAAAATGCAAAATTAGAAGTACAGGCCACTTTGAGTAGACTTGATTTTCCTAAATTGAAAGAGATTAAGTTCATTGTCGGTAACTTGTCACAAAGGCAAATTTTCAAAATTTACAAGTTAAAAGTGCTGGAATAATATATAAATAAATAAATCACTGGCACATTTAAAATTGAAATGTTTTTGAAATAGCTGGCTTTATTTATGATTTGCTCATTTTACCTTCTTTACCACCTTCTTAATTTAGATCTGCCTCAAGCTGGAAAAGAATAAATGAGGGAATCCAATTATGTCATTTTATTTTACTGCCAAATCCATACTGTAATTTCTTTTCCACATGCTGTTTTCCAAATGTCATGAGATTAGAAGGCTGTTTGTTTTTATTCAACTTTAAGTGGCTCTGTATATGAGAAATGAATTGCATTATGTGTGTGCATAACCGGTGCATCTCCAAGAGAAAGAATAGCTCATCAGTCAACAGATTTAAAATCTAATAAAAATACTTTCAGTGAGATACAATTCATTGCAGCAGGGTTAAGCAAAGCATATGTAGTTATCTCTGCTTCTTCATTCCTTTTCATTTCCATATGAAAAATGAGTTTTGCTTTGATCTCTTTTTATTCATGTGTACATTAAATCAAGAAACTACATGATACATTCTGGAACCGATAGAATGCTGTTACCAACTCAAAACAGTGTCTACTTATTGTCATAACTATGTAACAACAGAGAAATAAAGGTTACCCATTGTCAACTACAAATTGGCACTTCCCATGGGCACTTGCCATCTGCCTCTACAATGATTAAATCAGGTGCCACTGCAGCTGCTGACCCTCAACACCCCCTGAAAGGAATTCAGGGTGGAGATCAGGAATGAGGCACTCAGTGCTTTGAGCAAAAGTGGCAGAAAAGGTCTTCAGATAGTTAGATATTTTCAGGAGCTGATTTTATGAGCCCAATTCTTGCATCTTCTCATATCTAGAAAAGCACTAAATTCCTTCATGGTGACGTCTGCTTCTCGTGACTAGCAGTAACCCTCAAGAGACCTTCTGCAAAAATATGTGCTTGATTGCATGTATTCCCCCTTCACCAAAATCATATATATTGACCTCCCCACCACTACCTCTCTGGAGCAGTTTTTCAGAGCTATGTGAAATGCTGTCTCCAGGCTGCAGTCCTCATTTTGCCCCAAATAAAACTTAACTCGCAACTCTCATATTGTGCATTTTTTTCAGTCGACACCATAGTTCTTGAAGTAGCATCTCTAAGGATGCTAGCTTTGTTTGTTTGTTTGTTTTTTGGCCATGCCACTCGGCTTGCAGGATCTTAGTTCCCCAACCAGGGATTGAACCCGTGCCCCCTCTAGTGGAAGCTCAGAGTCTTAACAACTGGACCACCAGGGAAGTCCCAATGCTAGGTTTGTTTTGCATTGAACATAATTTCATTTCTCCTTATCATTCTTTAACTAAACTATATTCATCTGAATAAAAGATCTGAACACATTATTTTGATTAGTCAGAATATTTTTTTCCACTAAGGAAACTAACTTTGCTCTTTCTAAGAGATTTTCAACTGACTTTTTGGGAGGAGTATATTAAAAACAAATCAAGGAAGGATGTCTGTGCTTTAAATTTCACTTTCTGAGTGAAAATCACATGTAAACTACATCTACACAGCATAAAGTTGGAAATGTAGTTGACAGTTATATAGACAATTCAGGTTTAAACGTTAAGTCTAAAAATAAAATTCAGATCTCAATGATTATCTAAACTATTTTCAAACAAGTTCCCTTAATATCATTAAACTTCTGTTTTTTAACCACATGCAACTGACAAACCAATCCTATAAACCAATCCAACAGACTTCTGTCTCCATCCTTACATGTGGTGTACTAAGCACAATGGTAGTAAAATAGCACAATCCTAAGGATAGTTGTCAGTATAAATTTATGTTCCACTGTTGAAAGTTCCCTTTAGCTCTAATAGTTTTATCGGTTATCCTGAATTGTTTCATAAATGATATTATCTGCAAATACAGATTCCCGACTTTTTGAAAGTTCGTTTTTACGCCACTTCACTTTTACGAAAGGCCTACATTATTACCAGTTTTTGCTAACCAAAAGAAATCTGAAAAGGATTTTTGTTTTTACAAAAAAAGGCGAACAGTGAAAATGGTGTTCAGCATTTGCTTTACAGCCAGCTGTTAAAGAGGCAGCGTGCACCCCAAGCAGAGAGAGTGGCCCCTCCAAGCTCCTTCCCTGGGAACTACACTCAGCTTCTCAGCATCAAGCCACCCTGCCTTTGAAATGTGTCTGTGAGCATCTCTGATTTATCTCAATTTATTTTGTGCATCTGTCAGCAAGAAGCGTCCTAAGGTAATTGCTTCTTCACGTTATGTCATTTTGGTTTACGAAAGGTTTCATAGGAACGCTCTACTTTCACATAGTGGGGGGAAATCTGTAATATTTTTTTCCTCTTCTTTAACTTTTATATCCATGCTCCGTATTTTTTCTCTTGTTTTATTTTAATGGGGAGGATTTTTAGCACGATGTTTTTTGTTTTTGTTTTTTTTAATAAGAGATGATATTTTTATTCCTGCCTTTAAGGTAAAGTATTCTAGAACTTTGCATCTTAAATTGTATATATATTTGTTATAGGCATATGGTAGATACACTTATGAAAGTTAACTTTGCCAAAAATATTTATCTTTAATTGTTACTACATTTTATTCAATGGTATGACAATGACTGTTAATGAAATATTTCTCTCATTTGTTATTTTAGTGAATTACTTTAATAAATTATCTAATATGGTACTATTCTTGCAATTTTGAGATTAGCCCTTCGTTTTCATGTAATTTTTATAAAAAACTGTTGATTGTGTTTTGCTGATAATTTACTCAGATCTTAGTTTTGTTGATCTTTTCTATTGTTTTGCTGGTCTCTATTTCATTTATTTCTGCTCTGATCTTTGTTATTTCCCTCCTACTGCTGACTTTGGCCTTAAAGTTTTCTTTCTATTCTAGTTCCTTGAAGTATAAAGTTAGGTTGTTTGAGATTTTTCTTTGTTCTTCAAGTAGGCATTTATTGCTATCAAATTCCCCCTTAAAACTGCCTTTGCTACATCCTACACATTTTGGTAGTTGTGTTTTGATTTTCATTTGTTTCAGAATTAAAAAAATTTTTTTCTTTTGAGTTCTTTTTTGACTCATTCATTTCTCAGGACTGTGTTGTTAATTTCCACGTATCCATGAAATTTCCAGCTTTCCTTCTACTTCCTGGAGCTGTTTACAGGTCTATAGCTAAGAACATGGTCAGCACGTCAGCTGCCTGGGTGTGGGCCTGTCTTCTCAAAATGGCTCTCCTCATTCTTGGACTGCACTGGGTTTTCACAGCCTCTTACCTGGATCCCAAAGCTCCCACAAAGGCACTTTTGTTCATGGATGCACGGCAAATTATTGCTGTTGAGGGAGGGATATTTGACCATCTTGCTAACATCACTCCTTTTCATCCTAAATTCTAAGCCCTCACAGACTTTTCTTACTTTTCACACTTCCACTATCACCCTTCTTCCCAAACCAGGGAAACTTTTTCTACTTATCATAATTTCTCATTAACAAATCTCTGAATACAAATTATACCTTATTCTTCTGATCTTAGATGTTTGAAATTGAAAAGCCAAAATCTGATTATTTGTATGTCCCCCTCTCTTCATTTCTGCTGAGTCATGCACAATGGCTATTTGACTGAATAAGTGATAGTCAAAGGGCAGAAAGAAATATCCAGAAGAGTGTAAATTTATTTAGTTCTTCCTAAATATCACCCTGTGATGATATTTCCTGGTGCTGACTGCACTTCCATTTCTTTTTCATGACCTGCTCTCCCCTTCACTCCTTCCTTCTGCCACAACCTGCAAAATTAGGCACTTTCGAGAATGAAAACACTTTTTGGTCTTTATTAAGATGAAGAACATGTACCACTTCATCACTGGGCATAAGAAACAGCAAAATGGAACTTTTAATATTATAAAGCTATTTAGAATACAGATGGCATAAATAATTTCATATGATTTTCTAAAGCTCTATGGAAAAATAATGACCCTGGAGAATCCGAACTGACAACCATGGGACAAAGATATGTGGGAATAACTTGTAACTATATACTTAATTGACCTTGAAGGAAAATGAGTCTCATATTTGGTGCTGAATACAATTTAATAAAGATTGAAATATATTACTATCCAAACAAGTTACCTAGGCTATTTTATGATATTATTAGAATCATATAATGTTTACGCTCTGAATTCTTTTGGCTGTCCTAACAATCACTATCCTGATTTAGAGCAAAAGTAATGGAAAGTAGTTAGATAAAATAAAGCATACCATCCATCAGTATTTTTAGTAATTTATTTTCACACATCACTTTGAAATGTTGTATCTGTAGTTAAGTGAGATAAAATGTATAATTTAAGTTGGCTTACTGAAATTATACAATTTCTTGTAGTTTTTGTTGGAAAAGATTATACTTAACTCTCTATAAAAATATTAGTATTGTAGGGACTTCCCTGGTGCCACAGCGGTTAAGAATCTGCCTGCCAATGCAGGGGACATGAGTTCGAGCCCTGGTCCAGGAAGATCTCACATGCCGCGGAGCAACTAAGCCCGTGCGCCACAACTACTGAGCCTGCGCTCTAGAGCCTGCGAGCCACAACTACTGAGCCCGCGTGCCTAGAGCCTGTGCTCAGCAACAAGAGAAGCCACCGCAGTGAGAAGCCCACACACCGCAAGAAAGAGTAGCCCCCGCTTGCCGCAACTACAGAAAGCCTGCGCACGGCAACGAAGACCCAATGCAGCCAAAAATATAAATAAAAAAAAAAAAAAAAAAAAAATATTAGTATTGTAGAAAGTGTTACGTCTCTAAATATTTATTACCTTTCAAAAATGCCAGACTGAACAAATTCCAAAGTATACCATTGTTTGTGAAGAGTGAAACAATTATTTAGTTACACACACACACACACACAAACACAGACAATGTCAATGTGTTATGATTATTCTGACAAAAACAAATTTTGAATTCTTATACATTAACAAAGTACTGAATTTTAGATTTTGAGAGTTTTTCCAGTCAAATATTTTAAAAAAACACTTTAAATTATTTATATATTATTTATATACTTATTATATTTATACAACATATAATTACATATATCCACATATATATATATCCTTAAATATATATATACATACATATATATACATATATATATATGTGTGTGTATATATATGTGTATATATATATATATATATATATATATATCCTTAAATAACAATGTGGTGGTAGATTATGCAAAACTCATTAAGTAACAATGTCTATAGATGGGGATGATAACATATTGTAGCCCCATTTTATTAATGATAAAAAGGATGATTTTAGTTACAATTCAGTTTAAATGAAAAACATGATATTTACATTTGTGTTTTATTCTGCTTGAAAATATAAGTTTTTCATTTTTAACTGCTTACATTACATTATTAATCCTCATCATATACTGTAATTCTCATATATTCATATATGTGTCTTTAGCTCACATTTCAGCTGTAATCAGAAAACCTGGCTGTTGGAACAAAACAGACTTTGATGGTTCCCACACTGTATTTAAAGGCATTAAGGTATTCACACATTGGAACTCTTCCACAGTATGTTGGTAGCAGACAAGAATTAAAAACACGTCTTCTGAATCCTTTTCATATGCTTAATAATTTAGTAGTCCTAATGTTCATATAAATATTATTTGCATCCCAGGCATAAAAAATAAAGACCAAACATGCTTCTGAGGCAAAAATATTATGAGCACTTAAACAGCTGTTCTCTTTGACATTGCTCTTTGACGCTGGTATCAAAAATAGTATTTTCCAGGTCAACAAAGGGAGAAATAACTAAATGATGGAGTTACGTATCCTCTGGTGACAAATAAACACTCTGTAGAAATAAACACTTTGCTCTGCCATCCCACTTCTCCCCTACTCCCATCATTTCCTCTAGTGAGTTTAGATGTAGACTCCCTGGCAACAATATTTCAAGGCCTGTGACACTGCTAGTTAACTGCAGGTTGAATACATTTCCAAGAAAAAATGCCCCCTTCCTTAACTCAGTTTCCTGGTATCTACCTTTGTGTTATTTACAACCTTGTGAAATCAGTAAGTTTTCTATATGTGTTGTCATATTGGTCAGAGCTAAGAGAATTGTTGTTTTAAAGAATGATTAATTCTATTTTTTCCAAGGGCATATGTCCTAAGAGCCTGTTCAGAATCCTTTAGAAGACTAAAAAGATAACAGATATAAAAAGAAACACATTAGCTGATATAAAAATAGAATTCAACTGAGATCCTATGTATAAGGGGAAATGGAAAGAGAAAACTTTTAGAGGTTATAAGGTAAGAAATGATCACTGTTTAATAGGAGAGAAAGCAAAAGTATTTTCTCAGACCCAAGACATAAACCAGGCAGTCACTTGCCATGATTGGCAAAGATTTGGGGTGAAAATAGAGAACTCTAAAGGCACACAGGAACTGTGAATTACTAGAACTGCATCTCAGCTATTTATAAATACATTTCCATTTAGAAATGTGTTCACTGCAGTGATGACTCTCAGAATATAAGCCACGAAACATCTGGCAATGTTTAATACCACATCCTATCTGCCTCCATCTTGGGCTGTATTAAAAGAAGTAGTGTCCAATTCACAGGAAGGAAGAGTCCCACTGTAATGATCAGAAACCACATCTCTGAATTCATCCTAGGTGTACCCCAAGGTAAGTAATCCAGAATAATGACGTAAGGAATTCTTTGATTTGACAGTATTCTTTGATTTCATTTTTTTAGTCAGTGTAAAGAAGATTTCAGGAACACCAGTTACAGCCTTCTAAAGAATCTTAGAACTCTTATGGAAAAAATAATTTGATTTAAATGGTTTTGTTTTACCAGAAAGTAAAAAACATTTAAAAAACTCAGTAACAAAAAAACAAACAACCCAATCAAAAAATGAGCAGAAGACCTAAACAGACATTTCTCCAAAGAAGACATACAGATGGCCAATAGGCACATGAAAAGATGCCCAACAGCACTAATTATTAGAGAAATGCAAATCAAAACTACAATGAGGTATCACCTCACACCAGTCAGAATGGCCATCATCAAAAAGACTACAAATAATAAATGCTGGAGAGGATGTGGAGAAAGGGGACCCTCCTACACTGTTGGTGGGAATATAAATTGGTACAGCCACTATGGAAAACAGTATGGAGGTTCCTCAAAAAACTAAAAATAGAGTTGCCATATGATCCTGCAATCCCACTCTTGGGCATATATCTGGACAAAACTATAATTCAAAACAATACATGCACCCCTATGTTCATTGCAGCACTATTTACAATAACCAAGACATGGAAACAACCTAAATATCCATTGACAGATGAATGGATAAAGAAGATGTGGTACATATATACAATGGAATACTACTCAGCCGTAAAAAAAGAATGAAATAATACCATTTGCAGCAACATGGATGGACCCAGAGATGATCGTACTAAGTGAAGTATGTCAGAAAGAGAAAGACAAATACCATATGATATCACTTACATGTGGAATCTAAAATATGACACAAATGAACTTAGTTACGAAACAGAAACAGACTCACAAACATAGAGAACAGGCTTGTAGTCGCCAAGGGGGAGGGGACATGGGGGAGGGATGCATTGGGAGTCTGGGATTAGTAGATGCAAGCTATTACATATAGAATAAACAACAAGGTCATCCTGTATAGCACAGGGAATTATATTTAATATCCTGTGATAAAGCATAATGGAAAAAGAATATGAAAAAGAAAGTGTATATATGTATAACTGAATCACTTCTCTATACAGTAGAAATTAACACAACATTGTAAATCAACTATACATCAATAAAATAAATTTTAAAAATATTTTAGCTTACTAGATGTACGGTCCAGTGATACAATATAGTTCCTATCTACATTACTAACTCTGGGATAGCATGGTGGATCATCAAGGCCCAATTTGCCTAAGGATTTTTGAATAAAATTTATGGGCGATTTTTAAAGTCTTCAGACACTAGAAATACAATGTTGCATAAAAGAGGGAAATTGCATAATGCCTGTCTTCTATGTAATGGAAAGAAAAAGTGCTCCTATTGATGCAGGGAACAATGAACACATAAGTCCCTCTTCCCAACACAGAGTCAGAGCAGGAAGAGGAAAAGTAGGTGTGCAGGACATAGTACCACCATTCTGAGGAGCTTGCCAGCCAATCTCCTGAGAACTTCATTCATTCATTCTTTTAGCATCAACAAAGGGGAAGACACTGAAGATGAAACAGGAAGATAGTGGGCTAGAAACTCTGAGTACAAAGAATATGAAGTAGTTACGAGAGGTGAAATTTCTGGAATGATGGAGTAAAGAGCATGGCAAACCCCCTGCCTAGCAAAACTATTTATCCAGCAAAAATTACAAAACAAAAAAATCTTTTTATTAAAGTCTCTAAATTTTCCTAAAATCGTACAGCATAGGAGAAACATTTATTAAAGAAAATCTATGGAATCATGGTAAGAATGGTGAGAGTTTGCAGCGTCTAAGCTGCAACCTGGTCCATTACCCACCCATTCCCAGTTCTGTGTCACAGACGCTCTACCAGGCATGTAAAACAAAGAACATGGCAGATCCCTCTCACCCCACCCCCGAGTCTGTGGCTATATTTTCATCCCAGGAGGGTCAGACTGCTGGTTTTCCTCACTCCTCTCACTCCCAAAGTGCAGAACCTCTATTCTGAGTGGGCAGAAGACAGGAATGGTCTTCCTTCTCATATCCAGTCTCCACTCATAAGGTGAAAGCTCTATCTCAGGTGCTACGGGCCAGGAATCCTGGCCCCAGATCAGTGATAGAGTGGAGGTTTCATGCCTGGAGGGACAAACTGAGAAGACCAGGCCTAATGTTTCAGTCCCCCAGGGCCCGTTCTTAGAATGAGGTTGTTGCACTGGAAAAGCGGGTCCTCACCATCAGCTCCAGCGCAGTGGCAAAGGGGTTCATCCAGGAGTAAAGGAAAGGTTGACGGGACAAAACCCCCTCGGCTCTGCCTGAGAGGATGGATGGACATTATTTGGATCAGTGAGTAGAGAACTCATGCCAGAGAGTGTTGCTGAGAACAATGGAGACCTTAGTGGACCAGAGATGTAGTTCAGATATAAACAAATTGGCAGAACAGCCAGAAGTTTAATAGCAAGGACCAGGGAATGACAGCACAATGAAAAGCCCTCCTAGGATCAAAGTCAGTCCTAGAGTTTGAGAAGGCTGTGCATATGCATTATGTTGCATCCACTCAGAAGCAATCAGAGCAGGACATGAGGCACAGCCACACATAGACCCATTAGTACAGGGCAGAAGTCTTACTGGCACAAGAGGCTTAAACAAAACCTCTGACAAAACTTTGACTATCCAATGAGCTCCTTGAACCCAGGTGTGACTCCTAAGAAAGGCTTAAAAATATCACAATCATCGCTGGTAGTATGGCACACTGCATACATGCCTAAGGCTGCACTCTATCTAGAGTTATCAGAGATGAAAACTTCAAGCCACTAGTGCCCAGCTGAATGTGGCACAAAGAAAAATGTAAATTCCCCGAACTCAGATAGCAGCCTCCGAACCATACAAATATCCCATGGTAAAGATTAAAAATCTAACTGGCTAAGGGTTCTTAAACACAGCCTTTGACCAATAAGTGCTTTATGACAGCAAAAGGTAACTCTAGGTAGCCAGACTAAAACATAAAAACAAAGGGAAAAATAACTCAGAGCCTATACACTGAGGGGGAAATAGACTTTGCAGAAATAGTTGAGCCAAGTTACTAAACAAACAAATGAGAAAAAAAACAACCATAGTTACCTCTGGAGAGAGGTCAGTATCCAGAGTTGCTATAATAAATTATCTAAAATGTCCAGTTTTCAAAAAAAATTATGACACAAACAGGAAAGTGTGACTCACACATAGGGAAAAAAGCTGGCAATAGAAACTGTCTATAAACGGTCCTTGATGGTGGATTTATTAGATTAAAAACTTCAAAGCAGCTATATAAGTATGTTCAAAAACTAAAGGAACCCACACGTAAAGAATTAAAGGAAGGTATGATGATGGTGTTTCATTCAAAAAAGAATATAACTAAAGATACAGAAGTTATTTAAAAGAACAAATGGAGGGCTTCCCTGGTGGCGCAGTGGTTGCGAGTCTGCCTGCTAATGCAGGGGACACGGGTTCGAGCCCTGGTCTGGGAAGATGCCACGTGCCGCGGAGCGACTAGGCCCGTGAGCCACAATTGCTGAGCCTGCGCGTCTGGAGCGTGTGCTCCGCAACGAGAGGCCTGCGCACCACGATGAAGAGTGGCCCCCGCTTGCCGCAACTAGAGAAAGCCCTCGCACAGAAACGAAGACCCAACACAGCCATAAATAAAATAAATAATTTAAAAAAAAAAAAAGAACAAATGGAAAATCTGAAGTTGAAACATATAATAATTGATATTAAAAATTCAGTAGAGGGTGTAACAGTAGTTCGAGCTGGCAGAAGAATCAATGATCTAAAAATATAGATTGATAGAGATTATGCAATCTAAAGAACAGAGAAAAAAAGAATGAAGAAAAATAAATTATTTAGAAAAGTTTGGAAATCAAACTTCATAACCAAAGAGTTTACAATCAAGAGTTTTATAACCAAGTAACTGATTTGGGAGTATCTCGTTCCTCCTGGAAATCATGTGTAGAAAAAAGGAGAAATGGAAACCAAAAAGCTTTAAATTATATTTTCAGTGAAACTAGGAGATAGAGAAAACTCACAGAGTCAGTTGCATATAGATTACACCGAAGGTGAAGCTGCACAGGAAGCAGGTGGCTGTGAGAGGACTCTGGGATCTCAGCCGTCTCCAACCAATCGTTGCTTCCCAAATGAGGGCATCCTAGCTGAGCGGGAAATACGGGGGGTATAACTGAGACTGAGAACCTCAAGAGCCCTGGGGAAGGAAGGGAGAGACAAAGTCCAGAAAGAGTTTGGGAGCCCAGAGGTGGCAGACAGCAGGACATGCCAGTGAGAAACAGCGTCTAAGGGTGCGTGATGGTGGAAGAAAGGGCCGTGGAGGGAACTAGGAAATCCAGCGCTGGCAGGAGAAGTTCGCTCTTATCAGGCTGGGCTCGGAGAGTCAGAGCAGGGCTGGCTACAGAGTTGACCATATTGTAAGACACTCACTGTAGTGACACAGGAGGGAGGTGTGAGCTGTGAAGCTGAGATTGATATCATGGCACATCCCTGTATTCCTCACACCAGCTCCCTACTAGAAGTCCAGGAAAATCCATCTCATTTAAATGAAAGTTAAAAAATTAAAAGCAAGTCTCTCTGTAGAAATGGCTGATTATATACCTGAGGATGAAAATGTGGAATGTGAGCCTAGAACATCTGTTCATACTAGGAGATTATTAAATAATATTTGAATCATATCACACCAACTAGAGAAGAATTATACCCTGCCAAAAATGGGACATTTAGGGCATGGATAGTAAGTGCAAAGAATGAAAAACAAATACGTTTTAAAATATCTTTAAATCCATTTGTACCTCTCCCTCCCTCTCCCTCTCTTTCTCTCTCTCTCTCTCTCTCACACACACACACACATACGCGCACACACACACACACACACACACACACACACACACACACACACCCCCCATCACACTCACTGGTCAACTTTGAGGGATGCAAAGGAATGAATTCATTACTTAGAAAATAAATAAAAGGAAAGAATTAAGTATTTATCTTGCCATTCTAGAATTAACTGTAACTTCAGGTACTTCTTTATAGAAACATCCTAGCTAATAAATAAATGAAAAAAGAATAATAGAATTAGAATATCATCAATTTGCAACCATTACTGAAATAATGGAGCAAGGCAATGCCTATCAATGGCTGTTACTCTAACAAAGATAGCATCAGATATTCTGTGCCTTCTAATGAAAGTACACTGTACCACTTACGAGACAGTTTTGTTAAAAATGCAAATCAGAATCTAATGAAAATTCTATATCTAATCAACAATTTACATAAAATACAAGAGACAGGGGAGCATGTTAAACTAAACTATAGGGATTCAATTAGTAAAATCCATATTGTGTGAAACAGTATAGAAGAAACCATTCCGTTATTTTGTTGTTGTTTTTTGTTTTTTTGGGTTTTTTTCAAAAAATAAACGGCAAGAAAATAAAGGAAAGAGGCATTTTATCAATAAAGAGTCAAGGGACATAACCTATTGCAATGTATAGGCTTTATATGGAACATAATTCAAACTAACTATAACAAAACGTACAAACTGGGGAAATTTAAATACTAACTAGATATTGGATGATATTAAGCTATACTTACTGCATAGAGGTGATACTGATATTCCTGTTTTTAAAGAGTCTTTTTCATTTAGAGATACATTCAGAAATATCTACAGATGGGATAATATGATGACTGGGACCTGCTTCAAAATAATTGAAAGGGTATGCTGGAAGATGGCTTGGATGTTTGCTAAGAAAGTGGGTAGGTATATGGATGAAACAATATAGATGTCCATTATTTTTTGTCTATCTTATTTTTACTCTTTCTCATAATAAAACATGAAAATATTTCTAAACTTACTAATAAAAGGAATGCTCCTGAATGACATTTCTTTTAGAAATTTTACAGAAATTTTCTTTAGGTTAAGGAAATTCCCTTATCTTCTTAGTGTACTATGTTTTTATCACAAAATGTGGTGAGCTTAGTAAAAAATTTTCTGCTTCTGTAGAGATGTTACTATTTTCTTCTTTTAAGCCACTGATGTGGTTTTTGTAGATTTATTTCTTTTACATACTTTCCAAAGTTGAGCTATTCTTGATTCCTGAAACTTTATTCGAATCCAATGCAAAAAAACCCTCACAAAACTATAGAAATTAGTCAGAAAAAAGTTTCAATATGCACATAATTTGACTCCTCAAAGAAGTTCAAAACAATTCAACAAAACAAATATTCAAAACTATTATTTAAGAAAATGCTCCTGAAATAAAGGAAGATTTGAATATACATTTGAATACCAACTTCATGTACCTGATGAAAATGATCCAGGATAATAAATCTCAAGACATATCCTGGTAAAATCATTGAACTTTTGAAGGTATTTTTTTTAATATATATTTTATTTATTTATTTTTATTTATTTTATTTTGGCTGCGCCGGGTCTTAGTTGTGCCATGCGGGATCTTCCTTGCGGCATGCGGGATCTTTAGTTGCAGCATGTGGACTTCTTAGTTGCGGCAAGCGGGATCTTTTAGTTGTGGCATGTGGGCTTCTTAGTTGCGGCATGCGGACACTTGCGGCATGCATGTGGGATCTAGTTCCCTGACCAGGGATCAAACCCAGGCCCCCTGCATTGGGAGCATGGAGTCTTACCCAATGGACCACCAGGGAAGTCCCAAAATCACTGAACTTTTAAGATGAAGAAATAATTCTATGGCCATCCAGGTAAAATGCAAAGGTAAAGGAAACTGGGTTGGTATTAGATCTTTTTCAATAGCACCATTAAATAACAGAAGACATTGAAGTAAGACTACAAGATATTTCTTAAAAAAAGTTTGAAACAATGATTTTGTATCCAAGCAAGCTGTCCTTTAAGAGTTTAAAACATTCAGTAATAGAGGGGTGGGATAGGGAGGGTGGGAGGGAGGGAGATGCAAGAGGGAAGAGATATGGGGAACATATGTATATGTGTGACTGATTCACTTTGTTATAAAGCAGAGGCTGACACGCCATTGTAAAGCAATTATACTCCAATAAAGATGTTAATAAATAAATAAATAAATTTTAAAAATAAATAAATAAATGAAACATTCAGTAACCAGGGTGATATCATTTTCATGTGCCTTTCCTAGAGAATGAACTTTAGTCATCTAGTGATGATTAGGAAAACTTTTGGCAAAAAGACTGCTGATAAACATAAGTAACTATATATTTAAGATAAAATAATGGCTTGAAACAGCATGTCAGAGTATGATTTAAATATTATTTGTTCTGAAATTATATATAATACAAATAACAAAAAATGAGACAGAAAGGAGGAGAAAGACAGGAAGTAGAATAAGCTTACAGATGACCTCATGTATATGAGCTGTAAATCAGATACAACATTAGGCTGATAAATCAAATAAGGTATACATAACCTCAGGAGAATCATAGGAGTCTACAGTAGAACATGTGGTAGGTACTAATATATTAAAGGAATTAATTGTAGGCATTCACCAATGTGGTTTCTGAAAAATACAAATTTGAAGCAGTGAATTTTAAGTAAAAAAAAAAAAATCACAGGTAAAAATCTGGACGATCATGTGCTAATATGGCTTTTCCACTAGTTATGTGATTTTAGGTAAGGAACCTATTCTTCAGCTTTCAAGAAGTGATTCATTAGGTGAATAAAGGGGTGGATTTTTGCTCTCCTAGTCTGATTTGAAGGAAAAAGCAAATGTTTTCAACCAGTCAGCCCTGTGTTAGAATATTCTCTTTTCCACTTATTATCTATGACTTGGGAAAGTAGCTTAAAATGGCTGAGACTTATTCTTCATATGTACAATGGAAATATGGGCATTATCTGCTAGTTGCCCACCTGGGATCTATTTTTCACTCTTCTTTACTAACATAACCATGATGCTGTCCAGGCAACATGTTCAGCTAAAATGCTTGCTTCTTCAGCCTCCCTTCCCATGAGGGATGCCCTTTCACACAGTTGTAGTCAATCACTATTATAAAATACTCTTCCCTTCATTACCTTATTTTCATACCAAAGAAAAAGATAAATTATTTTAAAGCAACATCTATTATCTTCTTTCTTGCTCTCTGGGCTTTGTCTGGAGCTTTATTGTTTGAGGACATGTTTACTAAGGTTTCCAAGTTGTTTTCCAAAACGCTGTAGCATCTGCAACAGAATGGGCTACACTTGAGTAATATTTATCTCAAGTTATTGAGGTTTAAATTGAAAGTGGCTTTTCACTCCCTCACGATTAGCCATATCCAAATAAATCTCGAAAGAAAGGTCATCGAGCTTTCTAACCCAAAGAATCTCTTCACCTCCCCTGTCATTAGCATTAAACTTTCCTAATAGGCACGGAGATAGCAAGTTCCTTTAGAACACCTATTAATCACGCCACCATGTCTGTGCCCTGGGAGGATGACCTCAATGCATTATATCAATTGGGTCCCTTTGAGTTCTGGCTTCTGGTTGGGTTTAGGCAAAGTGAGACACCAACAGGAGATCAGGATATACATTCTTTCAGCCTCCTGTCTCTTGGGTCAGGATTTTGTACGGTCTGCTTTCTTTTCCCAAGGACTTGAGTTTCTAACGGGTGGCTCTCACCTGCAACTATCAGTTCTCTTGGCGTTCCAGTGGCTGACTCCCCTGCTTCTTCACACCTAGCTGCTACTTGTGATCCACTATTACAGCAATGGGAACCTTCACCAAACCCTATCAGTTCCCCTTAACTCTGCCTTTCACTCAACCTCAATTACCACTTTCTGAATGTGGCATTTACTTCAGGCCACAAAACTGACCTACACCGCCCTACATGGCACAAGTGCTTAGCCCATAATCAGTGCTTAACAGATGCTTCTTGCTATTATTGTTTTTATATGGACAATGTGGTTAATATATCTAAATTCGATTTTGTCCAATTTCAAGCCAGGGCTTTTTTCATCTCAGGGTATTTCCAGCACTGGAGAATTTCTAGTCACTGCCAGTCTTTATAAAACTTCAGCTTAAGGAGTACAATGTGATGATTAGAGGGCCAACACATATGGATGCATTTCCAAAAGTTCAAAGCTTGGAACTGCAAAACAGTTTAAAAATCTCATCCATACGAACTCTAAGTGTCAATGTTTTTTTCATTTTATAAGAATTTGTCAAAACTATTTTTGCTGAGAATATTTGTCTAGTTGGCTGAAGTCTGGAATTCTCTGCATTTTCATTTTATTAGTTTTAGGGACATATTTACTGTTATTTGGCTTTGAGTTTCTAAGACCTATGTCTATACGCTTCTTGTAATTATCACGACACAGCACCCTCTTCCTCTTGTTAGTTATTTTCCATGTGCCTAATATTTACTGATAAGTTTCTGATCTCTTTGAAAGCAGGGATCATAAATTTTACATTTTATTTCATCCACAGTTCTTAGTGCAGTATTTGACCCATGGCAGGAGAGTAATTGATATTTATTGAAATAATAATTAAGTGTAGAATATCACGTTTATGGGATAAGACTGTGTATGTGTAGGTGCGTCTACGAAATGTTCAGGTGATAATAAAAGATTAGGTGATTCAATAATAAAGTACTACACAGTGTGGTACAGAGTTCACTGAGAGAATGCTTCATGGGAATTAGAATAGCCAAAGAGTCATTAAACCATCCAAGGAAATAAAAGCTTAACCTTGAGCTGCACCTTGAAGTTTGTAGGAAATCTGGCTAAGAGAAGAGGCAGGGACTGACATACAATTGCCTGAAAATGGTGGTTCCAGGTGAGTCATATGTAATGAAAAAAGTGTGGAGACAAGTAGCAATGAATAGGGACTTCCCTGGTGGTGCAGTGGGTAAGACTCCATGCTCCCAGTGCAGGGGGCCCGGGTCTGATCCCTGGTCAGGGAACTAGATCCCGCATGCATGCCGCAACTAGAAGCCCACGTGCCTCAATGAAGATCCCGCATGCCGCAACTAAGACCTGGCGCAGCCTAAATAAATATTTTTAAAAATAGCAATGAATAAAAGATGTGGGACTGAAGAGGAGAGAGAGAGAGTCGAGTAAGTGAAGGCTGTTAGGGTTTGGAGAGTTCAAAGAGCCTGGGGAGTCTGGGCTTGGTCCCCTAAGTGACTGGCAACCACTGTAAGTGTGGGGGACAGGACGGCTGGGGTGTAGCTGTCTTGCCCCTTGATGGGAGGGCTGTAGGGCTGGGAGGCCAGAGAGGAGGCCAGAGAGGACATAATAAATTTAAGATAATACAGGCTGCACGGTCTCTTTTTCCATCGAGTCCAAATGAATCAGAAAGAAGTTCTTCACGTCTGCCTTCTCATTATGGGCCCTGGGGCATAAACCAGGCTGTGGACCAGGTTTGGAGTCTAGAAACTCTGTGGGGAAGTGGAGACAGTTCGAACTAGCCTTTAGTCTCTACTACTTTGGAAACCCCTGTCTTCTTCTAAATCCCCACAATCCACAACTCTCTGTGGACAGAGACTTCTACAGAGACTGATTTTTTAACAAAAGAAAACCGTTCGGGGACTTCCCTGGTGGTCCAGTGGGTAGGACTCTGTGCTCCCAATGCAGGGGGCCCGGGTTCAATCCCTAGTCAAGGAACTAGATCCCACATGCACGCCACAACTAAGTCTGCATGCTGCAACTAAGGATCCCGTATGCCGCAACTAAGGATCCCGCATGCCACAACTAAAACCCAGTGCAGGCAAAATAAATAAATAAATAAATACCAGTTACAGTTGATAAAAAGAGAAAACCCTTTATTATTTTGAGAGAGGCACAGGGAGATTCTCTTTTGCCCAAATACATATCTCTATTTTATTTTAATCAAATGCACGAAATGTGGTGAGATAGTTGCACAGAGGGAAGTGGCAGTGTTAAAACCATGATTTTTTTTCCCTCCATCAACCCCATCTTATGAGTAATGAGAGCCTGACTAAATGGCAAACACGTTCTCTTGCTCGAGAGGACCAAGAGCCTCACACATTTTGAATAGGAGCACAAGTTGTAGAGCAAGATATGCCACAGTGAGGGTGGGTGACATTATGGAAATAGAAAGTAGCAGTTATCTGCGTGGGCTTGCCACCCTAGCAAGATGTGATTGCCCTTCTTTCTGTCCTGCCTACTCCCAGATTTTCACACAGTTTCCACTGCACTCGCCAAGCTCAACGCCTAAGTCAGGCCCAAGATGTTCTATTACTAAACTGTTTTCCGAACAACAGCATAACCACCTGCGTGCTACAATGCTGCCTGTGTGTCTGGCTGATGGGAGCCAATAAACACCCCACGCACCTGTGTTTCCACAGTCGTGAGGCAGGAGAACGACACTATTTCCTAGGGGAAGAGAATAAAGGCAGACGTGTCACCAGTCCAGCTGTGAGTGAGGTTAAGTCCAGGAAAGGAGCCTTCTAGGGCCGCGCGGAGACTCATCTCTAAGGATCTCTGAGATCGGGAAGCCCCCTCATTCCAATTCGCAGTGATATCTGGTGACAGAAGTTTCTCGCATTCAGGCAGTTGAGGGAACAGTCAGCCAGACGATATGGGAATGCTCGCGACGAGACGCCTGCTGCCGAGATAACGCCCAGCTGTGATTTTTATTTCTCTCTGTTTGGATAACACGACTCGTTCTTACTGCCTTCACTGAGATAGACTGCCAAAGAAACGGCCAGTTTGGAAGAACACACACTGAAAAATCAACATTCCCGACTCATCTTGAGATCACGGCAGCAACAGGAACGTATTTCCAAAGAGCCAGAATAAAACAGCAGGAAGTCAGGAGAGATGTGGTCTTGCCAGACTGTGGCATCATCTCACACAAACACACAGAACTGAGAGGAGGGGGGGGTGGGCATGAGACTTTCACCGCAATATTATGGATTTCTTGGAAATATCAAATGTCAAGCACAACACGGTCCCCACTGCAGCCACCGATCTTTCGGTAACTTCCATTTATTCCTATTTCCCTCCTCTGTTCATTTGCCACTTGCACAAAATAAAAAGATGCCAAATTGGTTTCATTTTTAAATCCTAATATTAGTCAATATATATGCCCCTCAGGAAATGGGTTTGGCTCATAAATGCAGAGCCTTGCTCATTTTTCCTCTTAATGTGGATGTGATTACTCAAAATGCAGGGTGCTCTTATTGTTATATTTCTCATAAAACTGTGATTATTACATAGTTGATTTCAGCAACAGAGTTTTCTACCTTTTTAATATTTCATGTCTGGCAAACCAAAGATTTTAGTAGACTGGATTCTGTACAGAATTGAGGCAGAGACAGGGATGAAAAATTCAGGATTTGCAATGATAATTCACCTCATGAATTTCATCTACTTCTAAAGCATATCCAATAGCAATAAGGTAGAGGATTTCTACACAAAAACCTGGCTACTTACATTTTGTCTCTAATATGAGCAAAATGGTAGAGGAGCCTTAGCTTAGGACACCCTTTCATCATTTCTTTTTTTTTTTTTTTTTGCATGAACCTCTCCGACTCCATCCCCACCATTATTCATGTTTCAAACGTATTTTCCTAGATTCAACATAACTTCTAATTGTTCAACATATGTCAACAATGTCATGCTTTCCACCATGGAAAGCCTTCTTCCCTGATTTTTCCTACAGGGAAAAAATGGAAAAGAAAAAATAAAATTGTCATATCAATGTCATGTGATATTTGTCTTTCTCTGTCTGACTTACTTCACTTAGTATGATAATCTCTAGGTCCATCCATGTTGTTGCAAAAGGCATTATTTCATTATTTCCTGCCTTTTTTAAATGAAGTACCAGAAAATTTTAAATTACATATGACGTTAATATTATATTTCTATTGGACAGTGCTAGTACAGACTATTAACTACAGTTGTTCTTCTAGGTAACTGCTTTGCAATGAGAAAGCCAGTTCATGTGAGATCATGTGATTTTAAGGAGTTACTAGTGGGTAAATTCAAAGCCTTTTGTCAGCCCTGGTATTAGTTCCTTTTCAGCCTGTTTGCAACAGTAGAGATGAAGAATTTATTCAAAAATAATGTGTGGAGCACCTGCTATTTGCAAAGTGCTGCATCAGGTACTGTGAAAAGACACTGTTATTTCATGGCCCAGATGCTCATGGAAGTTAAAATCTAGCAGAGGTGGTAAATAATTGCAGCAATAATTATTCAATTACAGTTGTGACAAGAGCTACAAAGGAAATGCACAGGATTATTGCATTTAGGGGTAGAGGGGTGACTGGATAAAAGGGCCAAGTATAATTTTCCAGGTAACGTGGTATTTAAGCAGCATGGTGTAGTGTGTTATATGTGTGTATGTGGTAGTTAATGTTAGAGATGTGTATCTTGGATTCCAGCCCTGTTCCTGCTATTTTTAAGCAGCATGTTCTTAGGAAATTTACTTATAAGCTTTCAGAGTTTGCACTTTTCTCATCAATGAAACAGGGGTAATTATATCTACCTTATAGGCCTAATGTAAGGGAAAAATGAGATACGATATGATAAACAACTCGCATGGTGTTTGGTACGTTAGGCACTCATCAAAATTAATGCCCACCTTTCATCTTTGCTTTCCATGCTTCTGGCTCTGTGCCTCGTTTCTTATTTTACACAGTCTCCTTGCCAACTAGGATATCAGTCATCTCTATGTTGATGAATCTTAAATCAACATCCTCAAGTTCATTTCTAATTCAACCAACATCCCAAAAGTCTGACAGACATAACCAGATAAAGGTACCATATTATACATGTATTTTGAAAAGTACAGGTTTGTTAGTGACCAATTATTTCAGCTTTTGTATATCTGAAAAAGTATTTTGTCTTTGTTTTTGAAAGATGTTTTTGAGGGCAACAGAATTTTAGGTTTACAGTCTTTCTTCCTCAGTGCTTTCTTCTCACTTTTATGGTTTCCAACATGATAGGTGTTGTCATCCCTAAGTTTATTACTTTACGTAACACGTCTTTTTTCCGTGGCTGCTTATAAGTCTTTCTCTTTATCACTGGTGTTGAGCAAATTGATTATAATGTATATTGGTGTAACATAAGGATACCCTGAAGATATTGTGGGTTTGGTTTCAGACCACTGCATTAAAGCGACTATAGCAATAAGGCGAGTCACACAAATTTTTTGGTTTCCCAGGGCATATAAAAGTTACATTTACATTATACTGCAGTGTATTAAGTATGAAATAGTATTATGTCTATTAAAATGTACATACCTTAATTTAAAAATACTTTATTGCTAAGAAATGCTAACCATCAACTGAGCCTTGAGCAAGTCATAATCTTTTTACAGCAGTAACATCAAAGGTCAATGATCAAAGACCACCATGACAAATATAATAATAATGAAAAAGTCTAAAATATTCCAAGAAGCTAATGGCTTTTACTAAGTTTGAATACAAAGTTTATCATAACAACAAGATACTACTAAGATAACTACTACTGTTCCCAACCATGTCCCATACTCCCCCCTCCCCCTGAAAAAAAATTTCTTTTTTTTCAGAGACAGGGGGATTGAATGAAAAAAAAAGTAATGTGTTCCATTTAAAATTTTGGTATATGGCATTTTCTAACTTAGGAAGCCGCAATGTTCTTGGCCCATCATGACATTGGGTAGCATTAACTGTAAGTTTCGTGCTTCCAAATCACTTTTGTTTTTAAGAATTTCTTGATACTCTTATACCCTGCCTTCAGTTTTGATCCTTTATTCTTTCTATTTGTCAGGTGCACAGGATTACCTTTTTTAAGCCTTGTGTCTTGTCACCAACTGTTCCTACTTGGTGGCCACGTACTTGGGGAAAAGGCCACATGATCTTTCTGGCTCTACTCAATGCCTAAGGATACCCTGCTTCCTTTGCTTGCATCCCACAAACTATTTCCCTCATCCTATACACTGCAGCAAATCTCTCCTTAGTTGATGAGATTGTGTTTATCTCCCTGTAAACCCTACCTATCCTGAATGGTCTGTCATTGTCTTTGCCTTTAAAATCCTTCCTCCTCTCTTTGAATAATGACGGGGCTAAGTTATACCCAAAACTCACCCTACAAGCTATTTCCTCAGTACCTTGCAGAAAACACCAAACAAAAATACCATTTTAAAAGAGGTGTATTTTTTTTTCTTTTAGAATGTAAGCTCCTCGAGAGCAGCGACAATGTCTTCTGTATGTTCTACTGTGCCTAATACACTGTAAATACTCAATAAATACTGATGATGGGGGGAAAAAAATATTGCAAGAATTACCAAAATGTGGCGCAGAGACATGAAGTGGGCAAATGCTGTTGGAAAAATGTTGCCAACAGACTTGCTTGACACAGCGTTACCACAAACCTTCAATTTGTAAAAACCACAATATCTACGAAGTGCAATAAAATGAGGTACGCCTGTACTTTATGTTTCTTTTGCTTCAATTTTGTTGAGTTTCTTGGCTCTATGAGTTTATCGTTTTCACCAAATTTGGAAAATTTTTGGTCATTTCAACAAAAGTAAGTAGCTTATGCAGAATTTCTTGTTTGATAAAAGGGATATTTCAAATCAAGTGGTGAAGCTGGTGGCAACACAAAGAGGTATTTTTTTACCTTTTAACTTATATGAGTTCCCCTTTTCTTCAATAAAATGGTATCACTTATGTAATTTAAATGATAAGAAAGAAAAACAACAAAAAAAGACAGAAAACAAAAGAAAACAAATACTCTGGAATTTGTCAACATAATACAGGCAACACCTTGGAGACACTGTGGGTTCATTTCCAAACCACTGCAATAAAGCTAAAATAGCAATAAAGCTAGTCACAGAATTTGTTGGTTTCCCAGTGCATATAAGTTATGTTTACATTATACAGTACTCTATTAAGTTTGCAACAGCATTACATCTAAAAATACATACCTTAATTAAAAAATACTTTATTGCTAAAAAATGGAACCATCATCTGATAACACAGGGTTGCCACAAATTTTCAACTTGTAAAAAACATAGTGTCTGAAAGCACAATAAAGTGCAATAAAACGACGTATGCCTCTAAGTGAAAAGATGTTCATTATAGTGCATAAGGTCTCATTTTTTGACACTCTCCTCAAGAAACAAAAGTCATATTTTTGTAGTTCAAGGAGTAAGTGCTCTTGGATAACTATTTTGTTTAATCTGGTAAGTATTTTGAATTATGCAATTGTCTAAATTTACTAGTGTATTGAATGTTGGAAACTTGTGGCCCACAAAATGTAAGTCATAACTGAATGCATTTTAGCCTAATTTGTCAGTGTGCTTTGTCCTCACTCTGCATTTTCTGTTTTCTCATGGCACAACTTTAAAAAATTTATCGGGCTTCCCTGGTGGCGCAGTGGTTGAGAATCTGCCTGCCAATGCAGCGAACATGGGTTCGAGCCCTGGTCTGGGAAGATCCCACATGCCGCGGAGCAACTAGGCCCGTGAGCCACAATTGCTGAGCCTGCGCGTCTGGAGCCTGTGCTCTGCAACAAGAGAGGCCGCGATAGTGAGAGGCCCGCGCACCGCGATGAAGAGTGGCCCCCGCTTGCCGCAACTAGAGAAAGCCCTCGCACAGAAACGAAGACCCAGCACAGCCATAAATAAATAAATAAATAAATAAATAAATAAAAATTTATCATACACTTTCCAATCTTAGATATTCTTTTTAAGCTTCCTCAAATTCTTTTTGGAACATGTTGTATAAATATACAAGTTCATAAACAAAACGTGATTAAGTGGTTAGTTCTGTTAAATAGTATTATACATGGATACACCCTATCTATACCTGTCAAAGGGCCTAGAATATTCATGGCAAATGGTCAAGTTACACTCTTGCAAAATAGAACAATTCTTACTCTTTCACTAATTTCTTAAATTTCAACAAATCACTTCCCTTCATATTACAGAAACAATACACAAAGCAGGTGGGCATTATTGTCAATTTCACATTCTTTTACATGAATTACATTTCAGTGTCTCTGTTAGAGACTTGAGATTTGTCCTAATCCATACATGATGATAGGGAAACATGCTAACTTCAGCAGGAATATTTTCACAAATCATCTCTAAGGGCTACTACCCCTATACATGTCCCAATGCTTCAACTATCTCTTCCTGATTAACAATCTGATCCATATTAAGTAGTGTAAAAAAAGAACAATTTCTAATTATTATTTCTTTACAGTACTAGGGGTTGACTAAGCTCAGCTTGGTGGATTTCACTTGGAGTCTCTAATTATGTTGCACTCGAACAATGCCTAGAGCTGGAACCACCTCTGAGCCTTCCTTACTCGCATGTCTAGTGGTTGATGTTGGCCGTTGGTTGGGACATCAGCAGGGGCTAACAACAGAAACACCTACACATAGCCTCTCTATGTAGACTGGGCTTCCATGCACCGTATCAGCTTTGTTCCAAAGGCAAGTGAGTGTCCTAACAGAGCCGGTCAGAAGCCGTGCTGCCTTTTCTAAACTAGCCTCAGAAGTTATACACCATCACTCTAGCTGTATTCTCTTTAGTAGCCACTGTTAACTAAGGCCAGTCCATATTTAAAAGGAGGTGAGGTGGGAAATTAGACTTCACCTCTTGGTGGGAAGAGTGTCAAATAATTTTCAGGTATGCTTTAAAACCAGACACTCATCTTGCCTCTGTGATATTGACACTTACTAGTATCAATTTGGGATGACTACCTTTCTCTTTCTAAGGGTTCCTCCATTCCTTACTAGGCTTCTTCAAAGTTTATGTCCTTCATAACTTCATCACTACACAGCATACAGAGTAATTGCCTACAACTCCCTATCTGTTGTCATTGTGCTTTGTCCTAAGACAACATTGCTGCATTCTGTCTTAACTTTCTTGAGCTTCAGGGGACAACGGGCTGTGCCCAGATTAATAGGAGCTATCACTCTGTGTTGCTGATGGTAGGGCTTTGGTAGGGCTAAAAGACTCTCTGGATACATTAGTTTCTGGAATCAATTCAGATTTCTGGAAGTTTATCATTATTCTATGGCTTTTAGTCCGTGAAGTGCTATTCTTGAATGATGCACAAAGGCAAGAAGACTCACTGAAGACCATGTACAGTTATGCTAAGTGAACTAAGTTGATTTCAAATTTGATTTAATTGTCAATCTGTCTGGTTGAAGAGGTTCTGATCAAAGATCAATTTATTCATAGTATGGTTCCAAGGATCAAAAGGTTTGAGTGTCACTGTAGTCATGTGAGATCACTGGAGAGTCAACAGATTGACCTTTCTAACTACTGTCCCTTTATGACCAGGCTTCCAAGAAATTACTGTTTGGGATAGTACTCTCTGCTCTTTGAAATTTGAAACCTTGAAAACTTTCAACAATACAAATTTGTCATTACTAAATGCAAGACCGTAAATATTTCTACAGTTAGAAAAGTAATGAGAAATACAATAAAAGGTGATTATCCTCCTATTTGTTAACCTTATTTGCAACCAGTTTACTGGTTATTTTTTAACCAGTAAACTACAAGTTTTAAATCAGGTTGACATCCTACCTGATTAAATTTCTTTATGGGATTTAATTTGCTTTAATCAACATTAATAAAGAAAATTAAAAACACAAATAAGTGGAAAGACATCTCATGTTCAAAGACTGAAGAATTAATAATGTTTAAATGTCCATACTACCCAAAGTGATCTAAGATTCAACACAATCTCTATCAAAATCCCAATGGCATTCTTAACAGAAATAGAAAAGACAATCCTAAAATTCATATTGAATCACCAAAGATCACAAAGAGCCGAGACAGTCTTGAGCAAGAAGAACAAAGCTGGAGACATCGCACTCCCTGATTTCAAAATATTTTACAAAGCTATATGGTACTGGCATAAAGACAGATACACAGACTAATAGACAATAAAGAGTCCAGAAATAAATCCATGCATCTATGGTCAACTGATCTTCAACAAGGGTGCCATGAACACAAAATGGGGAAAAGATAGTGTCTTCAATAAATTGTGTTGAGAAAACAAGATATTCACATGCAGAAGAATGAAAGTAGACCCTTAATTCACACCATATACAAAAATCAATTTAAAATGGATTAAAGAGTTAAACATGATACGTGAAACTGTAATACTACTAGAAGAAAACATAGGGGAAAACTTCTTGACATTGATGGCCTGGGCAGTGATTTTTTGGATAAGACACCAAAAGCACAGGCAATACACACAAAAAATAGACAAGTCAAATTGCATCAAACTAAAAAGCTTCTGCACAGCCAAGGAAACAATCGAGTAAAAAGGTAACCTCCAGAATGGGAGAAAATATTAGCAGGTCATATATCGGATAAGGGGTTAAGAACCAAAATATAAAAGTAACTCAAACAACTCAATAACAATAAATAAATAATAACCCTATTAAAAAATGGGTAAAGGACCTGAATAGATATTTCTCAAAAGAAGACATGCAAATGACCAACAGGTATATGAAAAGGTGCTCAATTTTACTAATCATCAGGGAAAGGCAAATCAAAACCACAATGAGATATCACCTAACACCTGGTAGAATGACTATTATCAAAAAGGCAAAAGACAACAAATGTTGGCCAGGATGTGGAGAAAAGGGAACCCTTTTACACAGTTGGTGGTAATGTAAATTGGTACAACCATTACAGAATACAGTACGGAGGTTCCTCAAAAAAGTAAAGATAAAACCACCTTCTCAACCAGCAATCCCACTTCTGGGTATATATTTAAAGGAAATGAAATCAGTATCTCAAAGAGATGTCTGCACTCCAATTTTCATTTCAGCATTATTCACAAAACCAAGATATAGAAGAAACCTAAATGAAAAGGGGTGAATCTAGAGGACATTATGCTAAGTTTAATAAACCAGACACAGAAAGACAAATACTGCATGATCTCATTTGTACGTAAAATATAAATAGTCAAACTCATAGAAACAGAATAAAATGGTGGTTGCCAGGGGCTGGAGGGAGAAATGGAGAGGTGATGGTCAAAGGGTACAAATTTTCAGTTATGCAAGATGACCAACTTATGAAGATCTAATTTACAGCAATGTGACTAAAGTTAACAATATGGTATTGTCTACTTGAAATTGTCTAAATGTTCTTATCACAAAACACAACACAAGAAAACAGTAACTATGTGAGGTAACAGATATGCTAATTCGCTTGATTGTGGTAGTTATTTCACTATATACGTACATCAAATCATCAAGTTGTGTACCTTAAATGTATACACTTTCGTCAATTATATCTCAATAAAACTTGAAAAATTAACATGTTCAATTTGAAGCACAACTCAAATTCATTTGCCTAGCACAGCTATATGTAATTTCTAACAGAGGCGGAATCTCCCACTGTGTTAAACTTTGAAATACAGTTAAAGAGGATTAAAAAAATACTAGTACTTCATAGTCATTTGCAGGTGAAAATTGCCTTTGAAATAATTTATGAAGTGGGAAAAATGAGATTTTAATAATATGGAATATAAACCAGTTTCTGGTAACATTTGTACAACATTAAGGGATATTTAGTGTGTAAATATGTTTAATAGTATACTTTTGTGTTATGTTAGCATTTTTATTAAAGACCCTAGAGCATTTTAAATAGGCTTATTAAAATTTCCAGTTCTCTGCTCTGATTAGGGAAATGCTCACATCTTATACCTGGTATTTCCCTCATAGTTCTAGAACAGTTACACAGAGAATTATAGAGCAAGTGAATCAGACCGCTGATTGTGAAAACAGAATTATTCATTAGGATGACCATAGGCGAGGAATTTTGAATAAATCCAAAAATATACATATGAAACATATATTATCACCATCTGTTTTGTTCTTTGACCCTAAAAGATAAATCAAGTCTCCAGGAATGGAAAGCCTTTGTACAATGCTGTCTCTCTCAGAGTTAGCAGTCAAATGTTCTTCTAGCAATGAAAAAAAAAAATCAGAGGACCGCCACCTCCACCCCAAACACTCAGTTCCAATAGAACATGTTAACATACACAATGTCAGAAACCCTAGTGCTCTTCCTGGTTGCGTTTTGCTATCACAAATTGACACCATTATCACAATTTCTTTATAAATCACTTCTCCTTCAACTAACAAGTTAGTCTCCTTATGGCTTCCTTTGTAAACTATGATTAACTTAATTTTTCCTAGGCATCCATCTGTCTGAGGGGTGAGTGTTAACTGGTTACACAAGACCTAGGTAATATTCATTCATTTTCTAAATTGGATTATGACACTAGGTGGCAGCCTTGCAAGACTCGTATTATCTTTAGAGACTATTTTCCAAATCTTACGCTATGAAGCATCAGCCATACAAAGCCAATTTATAGTTATTCCTTATCCCACTCATGAATGACTTTAGGCTCGTAAGTTGACTTCTCAATGGTACAAGGAAAATAGAGCATAGCGGGAGTTTAGAGAAATACTGCCCTTTTCTGGCTAAGAAATGATGTAAAGAGGAAGAAAAGAAAGGAGAGAGGAAAAGAAGGAAGCAGTCACCAATTACCCAGTTTATAGCTGCAGATTACAGGAAGGAGGTACTTTTTCAAAAAATTTAACTATAGTTGATTTACAATATTGTGTTAGTTTCAGGTGTATAGCTTCAGATTCTTTTCCATTATAGGTTATTACAAGATATTGAATATAGTTCTCTGTGTTATACAGTAGGTCCTTGTTTATTCTAAATATAGTAGCATGTATCTGTTAAGCCCTTTCTCCTAATTTATCCCTCCCCCTCCCCTTTTCCCTTTGCTAACCCTAAGTTTGTTTTCTGTCTGCGAGTCTGTTCCCATTTTGTAAATAAGTTGATCTGTATTATTTTTTAAGATTCCACGTATAAGTGATATCATATGATATTTGTCTTTCTCCTTCTGACTTACTTCACTTAGTATGATACTCTCTAGGTCCATCCATGTTGCTGCAAATGGCAATATTTCATTCTTTTTTATGGCTGTGTAGTATTCCATTGTGTATATATACCACATCTTCTTTATCCACTCATCTGTTGATGGACACTTAGGTTGCTTCTATATCTTAGCTATTGTGAATAGTACTGCTATGAACATTGAGGTGCATGTATTTTTTCGAATTAGAGTTTTCATCTTTTCCAGATATATGCCCAGGAGTGGGACTGCTGGATCATATGGTAACTCTATTTTTAGCTTTTTAAGGAACTTGTATACTGTTTTCCATAGTGGCTGCACCCATTTATATTCCCACTAACAGTGTAGGAGGGCTCCCTTTCCAGGAAGGCGGTACTTTTGATAAATAAGGATGACTGAGAAGGAGGATGTTGCCTTTATTCTCCATTGAGGGATCTAGGAAAAGTCAGTTGTTGGGCTGTCCCTCTCCCAACAACCTTGAACAAGACTCTAAGAATTTGGCCCGATAATGAGATCTGACAGAGGGAAGCCCTGAAGTTTGCTCTTAATGAGCCAACCCCAATTCCCATATGGCACAGACTGAAATCTGACTGGCTTGATAAGGGCAGGGGGTCACTGTAGCTGTCAAGCCAGCAGGTGTGAAGGGGCATCAGTTGCAATCAGTAACCTGCCACTGATGGAGACGAAGCTGAGGTTCAATTATTCTGACCAAGTTAAAAGAGACCAGATCATTAATTGAACCAATAAGAAATTTCTCCCACACTGTTAGCAAGGTTAACGACACTCACGTCTACAAGGAACCTTGTCTCAGAGACCAGAGAAATAGAGGGCATCATATCTGAGGCCTTTGGGTCTTTCTCATGTCAGGGAGATCCTTAAAACCCTTCTGTCCATCTATCCTGGCACCACCTGAGAGAGGGAAGCAAGGGGAAGGGAAGGCTCTCTGAAATATGAAATATTTCATTCAAAGTCTGATAATCTACACTTCTGAATGATGCTCCTCAATATTTTTGGATCACACTAATTTTATACCAGATTGAATACATAGCGATATTTTTTCTCCACTGACAAGCTGGTGGGGAAGGGGGCTCTTTGAATGATAAAATAAATTACGTTTTCTCCTGAGCTACTTTACTCTTCCAGAAGAGTAGAGCAAGTGTTCCCCTAAGCTGCCCTCTATAGAAAGGGTTCCTCCTACTTTCTTACCTATCAAGTCAGTGAGAAAGAGAGAGAACATTATAGGATCCCTGTGCTTCTGACATACTTTGTGAGTCTGAGTTGATGTGCAAATGTCTACTCATCTTGAGATATAGGAAAAGATAAGAGGCTCTAAGCTCCACCTTTAAAATAAAAATTAGCTTTTAATCAGAGTACAGGCTACTGAGCGTGAGAAGCTGTGCTTGGGGCTGTAAATGGAAGTGTTCAGTACAGGTTGTCATCCTCAGGGGGAAGTCTGTCCCCTCCTTTTGTTCCCTGTCCAGTCTCTCACACACTAAACCAGTTCTCCCCCACTGCTGTGAGTGCTTCCTCTCTGGCCGACACGTCTATCGGTCCATCAGCTCCTTTCTAGTCTCAGTGTGCCTTCCTAGCTTGGACCCCATGAGTAGCTGTGTTAAAGATGAAAGCCCAAATTTTATGCCCTAAGTTGACGCCCTCCAGAGAGAGACCACCAGGGACACTTATAGTCAACAAAGTTAAGTTTATTGTTGCAACAAGGGCGACTGAATCACGGGAACAGTGGGACACTCCAATAAGGAGCTGGGGGATTGATTATTCTAGGATTTGGGTTTATGCTAATTGACTGTAGGGAGGCTCCAAGAAAGTGTATGTCTGTTCTGGAGTGCATGTTGTCAGAAAGCAGGAATAACTTGAGGATTGGGTCACTGTAATTACTTTCTAGGTGGCAAGGAGGAAAGGAGTGGGGCTAAGGTTGTTATTGGGGAAGAAGCAGCAATTACTTATATTAGCTGAAAGAGGGAGATGCTTGGTTATTTTCGTGCTTGCATGATTATGGAGAAGGGTTCTTGTCCTGTTCAATCACAGTCATGGAGAATCCTTATCTGATGATGATATTCTGTGATTTTATCTTCAGCAGAGGAACATCATGGCTTAGCTAGAAAGAACTAGACCAACTACAAGCTATCATCTCTCAGAGCTCTTATTTTCTTTCCAACAATGAAGCTTTTATGCTCTGAACCACCGGTCGGCCTTGTCACTTACCAACCTTTTGCTGTCAAGTTGATGTGAAGAAAATTATGATCATTTGCTTTGAAAATCCACTACAAATTAATGTTTCCTATCTCCAAGTGCTCCTTCACTGCTCCTTGACAATTAAAAAATACACTTTTTGTTGAATTTCTATTACAATGACCATAGAAGCCATTTCAAACTCTTCATGCACTCCTCAGGGTATAATTTAATCACAGTATCTCTTACTCTTGATAAATGAATACATTTACAAACTACTGAAAGAATAAGACCATGTAATAAGAAAATCCTCTTTGTAATTACCTCCCTTCCTCATTGCCTGTAAATGCCTCTTTGTATTCTAGTTCTTCTTCTTCCTCTCTATAAAGAAGAATTCCCACAGTCCTGTCAGATCTACTGGAGCTTCTATTTCCATGTCATCTAATTGCTCATGTGACGCTGTCTAATCAGTCGTTTCCTCTCTGTCCACCATCTTCTTTTTCTTCTTTTATTTTCATATACTTATTATGGGCTGAATATTTTTGTCCCGCCAAAATTCTTACGTTGAAGCCTAACCTCCAATGTTACTATCTGGAGATAGGGCCTTTTGCAGAAGTAATTAAAGTTAAAATGAAGTCATAAAGGTATGGCCCTAATCTGATGGGATTTGTGTCCTTATAAGAGGGGGAGGAGAAACCCGAGAGCCCTCTATCCACCATCTAAGATACAGCGACAAGGCAAGCTTCTGCAAATTGGGAAGAAAGATCTCAGCAGAACCCAACCATGATGGTATGCTGATCTTGAACTTCCAGCCTCTAAAACTTGAGAAAATAAATTTCTGCTGTTAAAGCCACCTAGTTTGTGTTATTTTGTTATGGCAGCCAGAATTAATACATACTATATACCAATTTCCCCTTATACACATATATTCTCATCTTTCCCCCAACTAGAAATTAGCTAACCTATTCTTCCTTGTGCTCTCGTTTCTTAACAGACTCATTTACTCTCCTTGCCTTCATTTATTTTCTTTTGAAAAATGAAAAAGAGATCAGAAAATTACAGAGAAAAATAGAACACCTGTGTTTTTACTGTCAGGAATTAATAAGTATTCATGTTATGTTAAAGATTTTTTTAATCAAAAAATTTACAAAAAATTATCAAAGTGTAACTGACACTTTGTTGTCTCATGGACACTGCAAGAATTACCCAGGCTGAAGGCCAATATAATGTTATAAATACCAAAATAATAATATAAAAGCAACTAAGTTCTTCCCTGGAATTCCATTTTTTTTTCTTTTATAATTACTTTGATCTCTAAGTCACTATAGTCTGAAATTCTGTCTGTTGCCTCCAGACAAGTTCTTTAAATCCTAATGCTTTTTCCTTCTCATAATCTCTCACAGTGGTACTATCTTTCTATGGAAAAGATCAATATCCAAACCCAAGCCTTATTTCACGCAGAAGCTACTCCAATATTTTTCTCATTAGCCTCCAAGGTCTAATTCCAAATAATTTTAATGTGAAATTCACATAACAAAATTAGCCATTTTAAATTGAACAACTCAACGTCATGTAGTGCATTCACAATGCTGTGCATCCACCACCTCTATTTAGTTCCAAAACATTTTCATCACCCTAACAGAAAACAAGGAACCCCTAAACAGTTCTTTCCATTCCCCCTTCCTCCTAGACCCCAGAAACGACCAGTTTGCTTTCTGTTTCAATGGATTTACCTATTCTGGACATTCACATATATGGAACCATATAATATGTGATCTTTTCTTTCTGGCTTCTTTCACTTAGCATAATATTTTGGAGATTCACACATGTATCCATGTATCAGTGCTTCATTCCTTGGTATGGCTTAAAAAATATATATATCTCAGGGCTTCCCTGGTGGTCCAGTGGTTAAGACTCCGCGCTTCCACTGAAGGGGGCACGGGTTCAATCCCTGTCTGGGAACTAAGATCCTGTAAGCCGCGCAGTGCGATGTGTGTGTGTGTGTGTGTGTGTGTGTATCATAATTTATTTGCTCACCTACTGATGGATGGTTTCATTACAATGTGTCTCAGTGTATATCTTTCAATTTATCATATTTGGAGTTTGTTGAGCTTCTTGGATGGGTAGAGTCATGGCTTTCATCAAATTTGGAAGTTATCAGCTATGATTTCTTCAAGTATTCTTTCTGCCATTTTCCTTCTCTCTTCGCCTTCTTGTACTCCCATAATATGTATTCTGGTATACCTGTTGATATTCCACAGGTCCCTTAGGCTCTGTTCATTTTTCTTAATTCTTTTTCTTTCTGTTCCTCAGACTGGATAATTTCAATTGTCCTATTAATTGCCAATTTTTTCTTCTGCTTTCTCGGATCTGCTGTTGAAACCCTCCAGTGAATTTTTCATTTTGGGTATTGTATTTTCAGCTTCAGAGTTTCTGTTTGTTTCCTTTTTATAATTTCTACCTCTTATTGATATTCTCTGTTCATACACTGGTTTCCTGATTTCATTTAACTCTTGTGCATGGTTTCCTTTAGCTCCTTGAGTATATTTAAGACAGCTGATTTAAAGTCTTTGTCTAGATTGGGAGTTTGGGATTGACATCTACACACTGCTATTTTTAAAACAGATCACCAACAAGGACTTACTGTATAACACAGAGAACTCTGTTCAATACTCTGTAATAACCTAAATGGGAAAAGAATTTGAAAAAGAAGAGATACATGTATATGTATAACTGAATCACTTTGCTGTACATGTGAAACTAACACAACATTGTTAATCAACTCTACTCCAATATAAAATAAAAATAAAATAAAATAAAGTCTTTGTCTAGTTTGTCCCATATCTGGGCTTCATCAGGGACAGTTTTTGGCAACTTCCTTTCTCCTGTGCATGTGCCATATTTTCCCATTTCTTTGTATACCGTGTAATTTTTTTTAATTGAAAACTGGGTATTTCAAATATTTTATATAGTAGCTCTGGAATGCAGATCCTCACCCTTCTCCAGCGTTTGCTGCTATTGATTGTTGTGGGTTGGAGTTGTCCATTTGTTTAGTGACTGTTCCAAACTATTTTTTCAAAGACTGAAGTTTTTGTTATGTGTGGTAACTGAAGTCTCTGTCCTGTTATCTGAGTGGTCAGCCAGTGACCTAACAGAGATATCCTTAAGTTCCAGGAGCAAAAAAACAAAAACAAAAATGTCTCCTGGTCTTTGCATATTGGCTCTGAGTTGGGGTACTCCTTCAACTTTAAGCCAGGATGCCTACGTTTCAGCCTGACCCTCCTGCTTGTGCCATCCACAAATCAGCCCAAGGTACAAAATCTGGGTTCCTCTTAGGTTTTCACTGAGCATGTGTCTTGCCCTGGGCATGAGCTTAACACTACAGCTTCTTCAGTATATACAGTAGTCCAACCAAGGCCTTATTCCCCCAGGTATCTTCCTCCTGACTCCTCCTTCCCAGACTTTTGGGTCTGTCTGCTATGTGCCCTGTCTGTTATCTTGTGCTCTAGGTTACTATGAATAGTGTATATCTTTAAATGATTTCAGTAGATGCTGCCGCACAGAAAGCCCCTCCAGCTGAAGTTTAGCAAAACAAAGGTCTGCTTCTGTTCTGGTCCCTCAGTGAACCACCAGACAGGAAAAACATACAACTACAGTTTTTTGAGAATAAGGTCTGCATTGACACCAGAAAGCCACACCAGGATCATGGGCTGCCATCTCTATGGACTGCTGATGCCCAGGGGAATGGAAGATGATTGGCTAGTAAGTAAAATCACCATGACACTTTTTTTGGCTAATATTTAGTAGCCTGTTTCTTCATTAAGAACTTACCTGGTAGCTGTATCTTTTTATATTACATTCAAGAGCTCCAACAAATTTGATACTCTCAATTTTTTGGACCTTAATGATTGCTTCAGTGGAAGGACTGATTCTCTGAGCCCCTACTTTACCAATTTTTCTTCAACTCATTTTTTATATATCCAGATTTACCTTCCTGAAATACCTCAATGAGAGTACCTCTTGTTTGTTAAAACAACAATCAGTTACTCTCAAAATGTGCCCATATTCTTTCAGGTGCCCATATTCATCAAATTTTATGAATTGCAAAAGAGAATTTCAAGCTGCTACTCTGGTGAAAGAAAGCTAAAATCCAGCCAGACTCAAATACTCACCATTCTTCAATGATGCACTGTTTTTACTGTGTCAACTTCTGTTCCCATGTTTTTTATTTATCTTGTATAGAATTCAATTTTAATTATTTCGTTATTAATATCTACCCATTCTTAAGGCTAGTTGCCTTCCTTCACCTTGGTGATTCATCTCCTTAGCCCAGGTCTTCTTAATTACAACTTGGTATATGCCAGTTTGTGAGTCTGGTCACATACCATCATGCAGCAAAAGCAACACTAAGAGGAAATTTTATACCAATAAACATGTACATTTAAAAAGAAGAAATATCTCAAGTAAACAATTTAACTTTACACCTCAAGAAGCTACAAAGAGAAGAACAAACTAAACCCAAAGTTAGCAGAAAGAAGAAAATAATAAAAATTAGATAGAAATAAATGAATAGAGATAAGAAAAACAATAGAAAAACTCAACAAAAACCAAGAGGTGGTTATTAGAAAAGATAAACAAAATTGATACAACTTCAGCTCAACTAACCAGCAAAAAAAAAAGAGAGACTCAAATAAATAAAATAAGAAATAAAAGAGGAGACATTATAACCATTACCACAGACATACAAAAGATCATAAGAGATCACTACAAATAGCTATATACTTACAAATTGGATACATTAGGAAAAATGGGTAAGTTCCTAGAAAAATACAACCCTGTAAGACTGAATCATGAAGAAACAGAAAATCTGAACAGATCTATAATGAATAAGGAGATTGAATTAGTAATCAAAAAACCATCCAAGAAAGAAAATCCCTAAACCAAATGGCTTCATTAGTAAATTTGGCCGAATATTTAAAAAGAACACCGATACTAATCAAACTATTATAAAAAATCAAATAGGGAAAACACCTCCAAACTCATTTTATGAGGCCAGCATTACTCTGATACCAAAGACAGAAAAACACACTACAAGAAAAGAAAATTACAGGCCAATATCCCTGATGAACACTGATGAAAACTACCTCAACAAAATACTAGTAAACTGAATTTAACAGCACATCAAAAGGATCATACTCCATGATCAAGTGAGATTTATCCCTGGGATGCAAGGATGTTTCAATATATGCCAATCAATAAATGTGATATGTACATCACATTAACAAAATACAGGATAAAAATCACAAAATCATATCAATACATGCAGAAAAATAATTTGACAAAATTCAACACCCTTTCATGATAAAAATTCTCAACAAACTAGGTATAGATGGAATGTACCTCAACATAATAAAGGCCATATATGATAAGCCCACAGCTAACATCATGCTAAACAGTGAGAAGCTGAAAGCTTTCCCTCTAAGATCAGGAACAAGACAAAAATGTCCACTCTTGCTACTTCTGTTCAACAAAGTACTGGACATCTCAGCAAAAGCAGTTAGATAAATAAAAGAAATAGCAGGCATTCAAATCAGAAAGAAAGAAGTAAAATTCTCTCTTTTTTCAGATAACATGATCCTATATGCACAATACCCTAAAGACTACACACACACACATACACACACACACAACTGTTGGAACTAATAAACAGGTTCAGTAAAGTTGCAGGATACAAAATCAACATACAAAAATCATTGTGCTTTAGACACTAACAATCTAAAAAGGAAATTAAGAAAACAATCCCATTTACAATAGCATCAAAAAGAAAAATACTTAGGAATAAACTGACCAAAGAGGTGAAAGACTTATAAACTGAAAACTAAAAAATATTAATAAAGAAAATTAAACGAGACACACAAAAGTGGAAAGACATCTTGTTTCATGGATGGGACGGCTTAACATTGTTAAAATGTCCATACTAGTCAAAGTGATCTATAGAATCAACACTACTCCCGACAAAATCCCACTGGCATTTTTTACAGAAATAGAAAAAATACTCCTAAAATTCACATGGAACTACAAAAGACCCAGAATAGCCAAAGTGATCTGAAGAACAAACAAAGGTGGAAGTATCACACTCCCTAATTTAAAATGTATTACAAACATAGTATTTAAAACAGCATGGTCCTGGCATAAAGACAGATATAGAGACCACTGAAACACAAAAGACAGACCAGAAATAAATCCATGCATATGTGGTCAACTGATCTTTGATAAGTGTGTCAAGAACACACAATGAGGAAAAAATAGTCTCTTCAACAAACGTTGCTAGGAAAACTGGATATCCACATACAGAAGAATGAAATTTGACTCTTACTTTACATCATAAACAAAAATCAACTCAAAATGGATTACAGACTTATATGTAAAACATGATACTCCTAGAAGAAAATTCAGGGGGAAGCCTCTTGACATTAATCTAGGCAATGATTTCTTGGATATGATACCAAAAACACAGGGAACAAAAGCAAAAGTAGACAAGTGGGACAAAATCAAACTAAAATTCTCATGCACAGCAAAGTAAATAATCAATGGAGTAAAAAGGCAAGCTACAGAAAATACTTGCAAACCATATATCTGATAAGGAGTTAATTTCCAAAATTTATAAGGAATTCTTACAACGCAATAGCAAAAAACTGAAATAATCTGATTAAAAACGGGCAAAGGACTTGAAAAGACATTTCTCCAAAGAAGTCATACAAATGGCTAACATGTTCATGAATAGATGGTCAATATCATGAATTATCAGGAAAATGTAAATCAAAATTACAATGAGATATCACTTCACACCTTTTAGGATGACTATTATTTAAAAAAAGATAGCAAGGTTGTGGAGAAACTGGAAGCCTTTTACATTGTTGGTGGGAATATAAAATGGTGCAGCAGCTATGGAAAATAGTATGGATATTCCTCAACAAATAAAGAACAGAATTATTATATGGTCTAACCATCCCACTTCTGGGTATATATCCAAATGAATTGAAATCAGGATCTTGAATATATATTTACACTCCCATTTTCAATGCAGCACTATTCACAACAGCCAAGATATGGAAGAAACCTAAATGTCCATTGATGGATGGATGAGTGGATAAGGAAAATAATGGTATATTCATACAATGGACTATCATTCATCCTTAAAAAAGAAGGAAAATTTGCCACATGTGACAAGATGGATGAACCTAGAGGACATTATGCTAAGTAAATAAGGCAGTCACAGAAGAAAAATACTGCATGATTCCACTTCCAAAAGGTATGTAAAATAGTCAATCTCATATAAGCAGAGAACACAATAGTGGTTGCTAAGGGACAGGAGGTGGGGGGAAAGGGGAGTTGTTATTAAATGGGTATAAAGTTCTGTTATGCAAGATGAATAAGTTCTAGGAATCTGCTGTACAACATAGCTCCTACAGTTAACAATATGGTATTATGCATTTCAAAATTTAAGAGAGTAGATCTCATATTAAGTGTTCTTACCACAAAAACAAAAACCAAACACACAAAAAAACAAGGAACACAAGGAAATCTTGGAGCTATTGAATATGTCTATTACCTTGACTGTGGTGATATCAGGGGTGTTTGTATATGTCTACACTCATCTAAGTATACACATTAAATATGTGCAGTTCTTTGTGTTTGTATATGTCTACACTCATCTAAGTATACACATTAAATATGTGCAGTTTTTTGTGTATCAATTTACCTGAATAAAGCTGTTTTAAAAAAAGAACTGTCTCTCTGGCATAGCTAACAGTTTATGTAGCTACAATGAAAAGAAAAGTAATGGGTGTTTAAATAACTAAGTTATATATTCACCAATAAAGATTAGCAAGGTACTTCTAAGAAAGGTGCTACTTAACTACAAATTCCTGCTAAGTGGTGATCTTCTTTGATGTTGAAATTCCTTTCTGTGTTTCACAGAACAGTCCCAGCAAAGCTCTTGTTCAAAATTGATGGAGAGATCAAAAGCTTTGCAGACAAGAAAAGCTAAAAGAGTTCAGCTTTACAAGAAATGTTAAAGGAACTTCTCTAGGTGAAACAGAAATAGCCAAAACTAGAAACATGAAAATTATGAAAGGAAAAAGCTCATCAGTAAAGGGAAACATGCAGTAAAGGTGGGAAATCATCTCACACACAAAGCTAGTAGGAAGGGTAAAAAACAAAAGTAGGGAAACCATTTATATCCACAATAAGCAGTTAAGAAATACACAAAACAATTAGATGTAAAATATGATATCAAAAACAGTAATCATGAGGGGAGGAGAGTACAAATGCAGGGTTGTTCAAATGCATTTGAAATTAGGGGATCAGAACCTTAAAACAATCATATATATATATATATTGCTATATAAAAACCTCATGGTTTACACAAACCAAAAACCTATACTAGATACACAAACGCAAAAGAAAAAGGAATCCAAACATAACACTAAAGACAGTAATCAAATCACAAGAGAACAAAAGAGGAAGAAAAGAACCAAAAATATCTATGAAAACAACCTCAAAACAATTGGCAATAAAAACATACATATCAATAATTACCATAAATAGACTAAATGCTCCAACCAAAAGACACAGTGTGTCTGAATGGATATAAAAACAAGACCTGTATATATGCTACCTAAAAGAGACTCATTTCAGATCTAAAGATTTAGAGACTGAAAGTGAGGGGAAGGAAAAAGGTATTTCATGTAAATGGAAATCAAAAGAAACCCAGAGTAGCAATACTTACATCAGACAAAATGACTTCAAAATAAAGACTGTTATAAGAGACAAAGAAGGACACTACATAATGATCAAGGGATCAATCCAAGAAGAAGATATAACAATTGTAAACATATATGTACCCAACACAGAAGCACCTAAATACATAAAGCAAATATTAATAGACATAAAGGGAGAAATCAACAATAACACAATACCAGTAGGGGATTTTAACACCACACTTACATCAATGGACAGATTATCTAGACAGAAAATCAATAAGGAAACACTGTGCTTAAATGACACATTAGACCAGATGGACTTAATCGATATTTATAGAACATTCCATCCGAAAGCAGCAGAATACACATTCTTTTCAAATGCACATGGAATACTCTCCAGAACAGATCATGTACTAGGCCACAAAGTAAGCCTTGGTAAATTTAAGAAAATGGAAATCATATCAAGCATCTTTTCTAACCACAATGTTAAGAGACTAGAAATCAACTACAAGAAAAAACTGCAAACAACACAAACATGTGGAGGCTAAACAATATACTAATAAACAACCAATGAGTCACTGAAGAAGTCAAAGAGGAAATCAGAAAATACCTGGAGACAAATGAAAACTGAAGTACAATGATCCAAAATCTATGTGACACAGCAAAAGCAGTTCTAAGAGGGAAGTTTACAGCAATACAAGCTTACCCCAGGAAACAAGAAAAATCTCAAACAATCTAACCTCACACCTAACGTAACTAGAAAAAGAAGAACAAACAAAACACAAAGTTAGTAGGAAATGCTCTGAAGTTTTCTTCACCTTTAAGCAATCCAGAAACTGGTAGGAAAAGTGAAAATAATTTGACCAAATGAAATTTTTATTGCCCCAGTGAGAAGGAAACACAAATGACTCAACTATTTTAACAATGTTGAAGGTTCATTTAAAGAATCTTCATGATTCATTGGAATTTATTTTTTACTATCATAAAACCACTCAAAATCTGTTCTCCAAAGGAGAAAGAAGTAACAGGGATGATGCCAGATTATAAATAGTACTACTGGGAAAATTACAGTTTAAAGTAAAGTAGGACATAGATTTTAGCCAATAAATGGTAGTTGGCGTTTGATGTTTTTGTAAAGATTTTCATTTTATGGGAACTGTCACCAAGTCCGCAGCCGGAATTTTGCTCAGACACTGACCAGCCCCTCCCCCCAAAATGAACTAACCTATGCCTTTAAGTCACAGAGTTGGACACAAAGGAAGGAAGCCAGTAGGGAGAGGAAACAAGAATCGGATGAAACTAGCTGAAACCAAGATGGTGACAACCTCCAGCAGACCTTGAGTGCCATTAGATGCTAATTTTACTACATTAGCATGCTAAATGACATGCCCACCAGCAGCCATGATCAGAAGCTCCAGATCAAAAAAGCAAAGAAAAAGGGTGGCATCTCATTTCCAGGAAAAGACCCTCACCTTTTCCCAGAAAATTAATGCATACACCTCCACCTTATTATTCTTATGCCTTAAAAATCAAGTTCCTCCCACCATTAGGAGAGAAGTTGATTTGTGAACTAAGTTCAAGCTTCTCCATTTTCTGGCCATTGAATAAAGCTTGCGCTGCATCAATCCCACCTTCGGTTTCGGTTTTGTTTTTGGCTGCAGGAACCCAAAGGAAAAAAGAACCTTCCCTGCTGAGGCAGAGAGCCTCTGCCTGGCTAGGACCCAGGTGGGGGTCCACACGACCAATTTGGTAACACAACCATGTATGTTGCTTAGCTAAAGTTAAATTCGTTTCTCAAGTTTCAAAATGCTAAGTTAGCTCTGAAATAACCTGCAGTTTCTTATAAAGAGAATCACTGTAAAATACTTTTAAAGGTGAGAAATAAAAGTATTTTTTCTCGAATTCAGTTAGTAGACTAAAAAAATACTGTTTTTTATTTGGTTTCTTCTTCTTTTGTTGGACATGTCATGGGACCAGAAGCAACACTGATCCATTAGCACCTAATGACTGTGGTAGCTGCAAAGTACCTCACTTACCAGTTTGTCTCAACCTACTTATTTACAAGCAGAGAATATAGTATATGGGTGAGATGCTCTGACTTCCAATGTTGCCTGTACGAGACCTTGACAGAACAAAGTCCGGCAGTAGAAACTTCTGCTCACAGATGCTTCAAGTTTGCCTAAAAAATACTGTTAAAATGACCAACCCTCATGCTCCCCCCCAAATTTCTGTATTAACTAAACAAACAAAATAAACGATGAATAGCCTTTGACAAGGAAAACACTGGAAATTATTCTAGCTCCAGTAAACCAAAAGTGATTTAATATATTTCTGTGTAGGCTGGAATTTTTTATAGTTCTATTTCTTTTCCAATGTACGCAATATTTTTACTACCAGTTTGAATACTCTCCAAAAGAAAACGTCCCAAATGTAGCATAGCAGCAGGGGGTGTGGAAACAAGCAGAAAAGATCTCTGTCTCTCCAATTATCGGACCATCTTTCACCTCCTCAAATTCTTTCTGTATCCATTAATAAATTTTTTTGAGGACTTCACATTGCTTGGGAGCACAGAAAAGCTGGCATTTGACAATGCGTTCACCCAGTGAAATACAGACCAGAAATGCCAGATTATACTGGTCTTGTCTTTGTTCTCCCTCCCATTCTTCTTTGACACCTACTGTGCTTCACATCTCCAGTCTGGCTCCTTAGAAATCCTTCTGTCTCTTCTCCAGCACCACTTTTCAATTTAACCAGAGCTCATATTCTGCCCAACACTTAACAGCACAGGGATGAGTGACTGCACTCTGGTTGTTGCTCTGGTTTCAATTTTCCAGCTCAGAGAATTCACAATTCGGATCCAGTCCCTGAGACAGGGAGGCTGGCTGGGGCCCTGCTATGCCAACTGTGACCTCAGGACCAGCGGCATCAGCATCCCCGGGGAGCTTGTTAGGAATGTCGAGTCTTAGACCTCACTTCAGGCCTGCCGAATCAGAATCAAAATATCTGCATTTTTAAAAGATTCCCAAGGTTATTTTGTCTGTACATTAAGTACGAGAAGCCTGGGTAGATTATTGGTTCATAAAATTTTTTCCAAGCTTTATTGATGTAATTAACATATAACTGTTGTGTAAGGTTAGGGTGTACAATGTGATAATTTGATACAGGTGTATATTGCAAAATGTTTACCACAGTAAGGTTAGTACATCCTTCACCTCACAAAATACCATTTTGTTGTTGTTGTTGTTGTTATGGTGAGAATATTAAAGCTCTACTCTCAAGCACAGGTGGCTGTGCAGGCCAGTGAAGGGGCTAGCAGAAGATGAGCACACAGCAGGAGAGGCGAGCGATGGGAGTTGGGGTCGGTGGTGTGCAGGTTCACAGCTGCAGTGGCTTTTGGCACACACTTAGCTGTGGGCATGTGCATAGCAGTGGAGGATGGTGACAAGAGTTGGGGCAGGACTACACAGGGGCTACCCATAGGCAAGCATAGCAGTGCAGGTGAGTGTCGGTAGTCGGAGCCAGATCCAGGTCCATGGGTGGTTAAACAACAGAAACGTATTTTCTCATCATTCCGGAAGCTAGAAATCCAAGATCAAGAGGTCAGCAGGTTTGGTTTCTTCTGAGGCCTCTCACCTTGGCTTGTAGATGGCTGCCTTCTTGCTGTGTCCTCACACGGCATACACATCCCTGGTGTCTCTTCCTCTTCTTATATCAATAGAAACCAGTCCTTTTGTACTGGGGCCCACTCATATAACCTCATTTAACCTTAGTTACCTCTTTAGAGGCTCGATTTCCAAATACAGCCATATTCTACAGTATTAGGGGTTAGGAGTTCAACATTTGAATTTGGGGGGACACAATGCAGTCCGTAACAGCTACCAAATGAGTTTTAGATTTATTTACTAAAATAAAGGCCAACACCAAAAAAATCTTTCAAGTTCCCTGTTATTTTAATTTTCTGCTTATTTGTCTTAGAATTTACTTCGTATGCTTTGTTATGCAATTTGGCACAAACACAGGACCATTATTTCTCCACTGCATTTTGTAATTTTTATCAAAATAGTAACCCCATTTAATGCTTTATGACTGAAATCTCAAGTTGATGATATTATCATATTTCATTTGTTTGTAGTTTGCTGTTATTATATTTAATTTTTCCCCCTCTTAAAAAATCAGTTATGCTACTCCTTACCTTCTTAGTGGTTGCCCTTGAGTTTGCATTACACGTGTATAATTAATCAAAGTCCTCTTTCAAATAACACTATACCACACTTCACAGGTAGTACAAGTACCTTATAACAGAGTATTCCTAATTCATTACCTCCCATACATTACAATACATTCATTTCACTTATCCATAGGCTATAATCACCAAATACATTGTTGCTATTATTATTGTGAACAAAATGTTATCCATTACACCAAATAAGAATAAAATAATTTTCTAAGAAAAGTCTCCTCTGTTATCTTTGAGGTTCCCTAGAGACCTCCTTTTAGATAAGATCTGAGACAGGTGCTTCTTTCAGTTTTATTCCCATTATTTTGTAAGAGCCCTATTGATGTGCTGGGTAAGATGTGAAAGGAGAGGAAGCATTCTATGGTCATATGATTAGTTCTCAGCCTCTAGGTTAGCTTTTTCTTTATTTTAATTATTTTATTTAATTAATTAATTTATTTATTTTTTTGGCCACACCACACGGCTTGCGGGATCTCAATTCCTGACCAGGGACTGAACCCGGGCCACGGCAGTGAAAGCCTGGCATCCTAACCACTAGGCAACCAGGGAACTCCCTAGGTTAGCTTTTAAGGATTTCTTCCTACTATATAGTTATAATGTGGTTAAATATATCCATCTTTCTTTAATGAATTGTGATTGTTTTTTCTAATTAAGAAATACCTTATATTTTTCCTAATATAGTTTTAATTTTTTTCATATTTATTTAGTTTATATAAATTTCTGAAATTTATTTTTGTGTGAAATTAGATATCTAATTTTATTATTTTTGCTTTGTAGAAAGACAATTCTCCCAGCATCATTTACTGAGTAATTCTTAATTTCTTTATCTGTAAAATACACATCCAACACACACCAAGTTCCTAGATATACTTGGGGGCTCTTTCTGAATACCTTATGTTGTTTCATTGATTTACTTTCTATCCCTCTGCCAAAATACCTGTTTTGACTATTACAGAATCTCAATAATTATCTGCTATTTCATAAGAGAATTTCTACTTCCTTGTACATTTTTAGAATTGTCTTGGCTCTTTTAGAGTCCTGTACTTTCCATCTTAATTTTTAAGTCAACTTTAGAGTTGCACAAAAATAACTTGCTAGAATTTTTATTGGAATCATTTTGACTTTATAAATTAATTTATAGAATAACTGACACAAATATGTGTCCCTTATTTGTTTTCTAACACTACTAAATATTTCTATTTAATGTATCTTTATCCTTTCCTATAGGATTTGGTAAAAGAATTGAGAGACTCATATTGTTGTCCTGAAACCAGCTATCTAAAAATATAAAATCCATATCCATCAATCACAGAGCTTTTGATCACAAGATAATATATACTATAAACTGCTGTGACACTGCTTGTGAGTATATGTTTGAATTGTGGGCGACTATGTCCCATACAGCCTACTCCAAATACAGTTGGCCTCAGTAAAGTCTGATACACACACAGCTTGAAAGTTCTACTGATGCATCTATGACTCATGTATTTCCAGACAATATCTTGGAATCCTGACATTTAAACAGTGGCATCCACTGTCTAAGATTTCACAACTCCTCCTCTTGGGACAAACCACTGTACCTCCAGGATCTCCTTTTCACACGACAAGTACATCTCTGAGGTCATTAATCTTTGATGCTTTTTCAAAATCACTGTAAACAACAATCCTAGGACACCAGGTTAATGAAGAAAAGAGACAAAATGGGAGAAGCCTTACTTAGGGAAGAGGAAGAGAGATTATGATGTTTCAACTTAGAAAAGACTGTCTTGGATGGAGTAAATGTGGGATGGGGGGAGGAGGGGATGCCCCGCTTGGAGGAACAGCACTACACAGGATTCATTGTCCTGGTGAGGGGCGGGTGCATGACTGATGTGCACAGAGTGATTTGGAAAGGAAAGATTGAATAGCGGCAAAAGCAAGCCGCACACCTTTCCTTATCTGTATATTAACCGTTTCGTAGTCTGCTACAGGAGGTGAAGCTATGGGCAGCCAGGGGATGTCTAACACATCTGTGGCTTTGGCAGGCACAGTGACTGTCAAATGTGGGAGAAGTGGTTGTGGGAGAAGTCACTTGCAAGCTTGGGCGGAAAGAAGGTGGAAAACATGTGCTCAGTACACTCCTTTCACTCAGAATTTTAGAAAGATACCTTTCTGCATCTATTAAAAGCTTACATGCCGTTTACTTAGTATGGAACCTCTGGAAGTATTTATAACTACGAATGGGGCATTTAGGTAGACGGAGCACCCACTCCACAACATGAGTTTGAGTGTGACAGTGGCCTTAACTCTTCTACTCTCGGAAGCATCTGGTGGGAATTTTAATCTCCACAGATCATCAGAATTGATTTCTAACGTTGGCACAAAATCCATTTCTGACTTAGGTGAGCGTGAAGCAAATAGAGCAGTTATTTTGTCCTTTCAGTAGCGACTGAACTTGATCCCCCCGATGTGGCGCTCACCGTGGCGCTTGCTGGACCCCCCCACCCCCCCGAGCAGAATCAGGGGCTGAGAGAAGGAGGAACTCCACGCCTGGGCAGCGGTTCCTCAGGTCCGTGGCAGCCGCGTCTGTCAGCAGGCTGTGCGACCTGCTCCCGAAACCGCATCTGCGACAGGGCATCGTGTGACATGCTGCCATTACAGTCCCTGCCTTCCTGCTGGGGGTTAACCCTTCATAAACGTTTAATGATATTGCAAAAGCGTGTTTATATAAACTATGGTAGTTATTGTAAAAGACACATCCATTTAAAACTTAGTTTAAAATTATTATTTCTAAAAGAGACAAGTGGAGGACACAGCTCCCCTGGGAAGATTTAACTTAATCTCTTCTCATGGGCAACAGTGAAGAAACTGCGCTCCCCTGGCTCACAGGTTCCTCTCAGTTTTCACTGACAGCCTAGAGCCGGGAGAGGTAAGAGCCGCGGGAACGCTGCTGGAATGAAGACACCTGTGGCCCCACCGCGCGGGTCTCCCGCTGCTTTGTTTCTGCTCCTCTCCAGGCAGCGGCCCCGGAACACCTGTCTCTCCTCCCGTCTCAACCCCGCACGGGTTCCTGACCCTTTGCTGTCGTCCTGGCTTCTTAGGAAAGGAGACCAGCTGGCTGCTGCGGGTCTGACTGTAAGACCTGCGCTAGCAAAGCAGGAGACGTGCCAAGGATGAGAAGGGAGCGGCTGCACGGCCGCCAACCCTGGGGCCCAAGTTTCCCAGGTTCTCTGTCGTTACCGTGAATTAGCTCGTCACGCGCTGTGCCTCAGGCGCTTGGCGTGTCCTAGACATCACATCATTTGAAATTTTCGTCTTCCACGGTACTTTCACGTGGTTTTAGAGACGTGAGTTAACTCAGATGAGCTGAACGTTATGCAAAGGGGAGAGCAGTGTCACGAACAAGGACACTGGTTTTCCTGCCCAGGCATCACGCTGAGCACAGCTCGTGCATTAGACGATTTCACCTCACACAGTCCTGCCAGGAGGAGATTTATGACGACCATGCGCGAAGGACACACGTACAGACTGAAGGTCACAGATGTCATGAAACTTACCCAAGGTCACACAGCTGGAGAGTCTGGGGCCAGACTTTGAATCCAAGGGGTTTGACTCCAGACGCTGCTCCTAACCTCCCGTGTGCAATGACCAGGCGCATTCTTCTTACAGACTGTCCCAGAACCTGTCACAGGTTTCTAATACGGGGGGAACTGAAGTAGTTAGGAAGTGAATTCATCCTTTCTGTCAACAGACATTTATTTTGCTTACTCTGTTCCAGGCACTGCTCTGGGCACAGCAGTTACAGCCACGAACAGGACAGAAGTCTCGGAGATCATACTCTTGCGGATGGATGGGAAAGTGGTGAGTCCCCCAGTTCACCTGGTATATTTGCTGTCACGTTAGTGAACTGTTGTCATAAATCAATGAGTGATGTGAATACTGCAAACTTAAGCTGCAAGAATCAGTGCTTTAATCATTAATTTTCATCGTCGTTGTGACCAGAACCGCGTCGTATTCCTGGGAGCGTCCCCCTCACTGAGCACAGGACCTTGACATCTGCCTCTGGTGGCTCCTCAAAAATTGTTTGTTGAATAAGAGATTGTTAAGGACATAAAAATTTATGTACATTACTTTCCATTTTTTAAAGAACACATGGCAATTTGTTCTTGTGAGTAATATAAACCAAGTCTGATTCTTAATAACTGGCCGTTTGTTTTTTGAGTAATTTTACAGCCAGTCTTGATTAGCAATGTGGAATTTGAAAACAGTGCAATATTTAAACAAATGCTGGATTAACAGAGGTGTCTAAATGCTTTTCCTTAACTAAAAAATACTCTAGATTTATTTTTATCAGTGACAAAAATAACAGCAGCCTTCATGCCCTGCTTTTCTGTTTGTTTGTTTGTTTGTTTTACCATCTGTAAGTAGGGGCTTTGTAGTCCGGAATCTCATTCTGCATGTCTCTGGAACACTTATTGACAGTTATTACTCGTCTCTTTATTGAGCACTGAACACTCCCTTCCACCAGAGGGAAAGAAATTTTCCATTGTTTATTTCAATTTTATATTTTAGATGTTTTAAAAGGTAATTGTACTTTTATCTGTTGTCATCGAATTTAAAAAAAGATGGAGTCAAACACTTGACAAATTGCCTGCCAGCCAGTGTCAGTGGGGGACATGATGTCAGAACTCGGCTGTCAAGGAAGGCCGGGAGGAAGACACGTGCCCGAGAAAGCAGGCCTGCCCACGTTCAGGTCAGTGGTGGGCAGTAAAGTGGACACAAGAACACAGCCTCCGTTTTTAGGGATGTAGACTTTTAGAGCTGGAAGAACCCCGGAGACAGGTATTCCCCTAATTCCACAGAGTAATTATCAAGATGATGAACCACTAAGGAGTGTGGTTTTCCTTGCCTTCTTATAAATGTGGAGGTTGGAGTGAAGGCAGGACTAGAATCCAGACAGCCAGAAGCTTGTCGGTTGTTCTTTCAGTTGAGTAATTCATTCTTTACTTTATGCACTGAGCTGAGCTGAGCTGGGTGTAAGCAGATGAGCAGTCATAGTTCTTGTCCTAAAGGAGCATACTGTCAGGATCACATGGCCAGTTTACTCTGGGGTGAGGCAGTCTCAGAGCAAATATTACAGAGCTCTATGAAGTGATGAGGACGGAGCAACTAATGACCTGGGATGGTGGAGGGGGGGAGTGTCTGGGGAAGAGACAGCACTGGAGCACGGTAGACAGGATCCTAACAACCAGACCCAGCAAGCTCTGTATTTTGTTCTGATTCCTCACCAAAAAAAAAAACAAACAAAAAACACAATTTATTTTACTCAGAACTAAATGAATGTTACAGTAATCACCAGGAACCAGTGTGATCAGGACTATGCAGGAAAAACAAAAAGCAAACAAACAAAAACAAGCCTGCAGTCAGAGGATCACAGCTGCAGAGGTTTTCAGATCACTTGGAACATAATGCTTGGAAAGATAAAATATATTTTATTAGTAAAACTCAGGGAAATTTAACAAAAACATTTCTTACTTTAAGGAAATCTTGCATTTCTATTAAAGCACTGAACCTAAAATGATAATGGCATGAGGCTCAGATACAACGACTTAAAACCCACAACAGCAAATCAGAAGCCATTCCTGGCCTTCTCCCAGGACTTTCTGTCATCTCTAAGGTTACATCTACACTGAGTTCATCCCTCCAATGTTTGACACAATTCCAGCAGAAGTCACCAGATGGGCTTGGGTCCTATCAGGGTACTACAGTTCTCAAAGACAATGTGTTAGCTATTGATAATCATTTAGCTTAACTAGATTCCCCCTCCTCCTTTAAGCTTATAATATATTAGACGTTATTTCAAATGCCACCGATTTACTATTTAAAAGCATATAATTGTTTCCAGACCATCTTCTGGGCAAAGAAATTTTTAAGTCTTTTCTAAAATTTAATATCATTAGAGAATTTATAAAACTGGACCAAGGTGCCTAAGTAATACATATTTAAACTACTATTTACACCTGGCCTCTTAGCAAACCACTGAAAATTTATTTTTAAATGCCATTTAACTAATATAAATTTATCTGTGTTTAATAACATAGGCCCTGCTGTAATTTAAACTAGAGACCTCTCTTTCCTCATGTTGAAACGATTAGTAGAAAAAGAAAATCTCACAGAGAAATATCCCAGAATGCAGTGATATCAGGAATCATTTAGGCCCTAACCTTCAGATCTTAACCTTCAGATCACAAGCACTGATGAAGTGGAGTCTGTGAAAGGCATGGGGGAGGCTCTGGGATGAACACGGAGAAATCACTCCCCTCTTCCAAGCCCATGTTCCCATGTCCACCCCTATGATAATCTCCTTTATGCCAAATTCCTCCTAAAAATCAGTCACTTTTTATTTGATTCCTGATTGGAGCATTTATTTTTCCTCGGCAGAATCCACGGTACAAATGAACTATCATTGTTTTAAGCCACTGAGATTTTGAGATTGTTTTTTCCTGGAGCACAAGCTAGCCTAGATGAATCCAGTCACTTTGCAGGTGCAAAAGATGTATTAATGAAACTAGCGTTCAAGATAAGGGAGGCTGTACTGGAAATCAAATTGAGGCCATGGCTTTCTTGAGTTGATTCCTTCCTATTTTGTCACTTATTCATTTCCCTGTCTTAAAGTATAATAGGTTTTAATTATCATACACATTAATTTGGCCAATCTTTAATAAGATGTGGGAAGATTCTGATCTTCCCTCTCTAGGTCACTGCCTTGGATACAAACAGACTGCACATCTCTGTGATGACACCCACAGTGTCATTTCTCCAACAGGTTCTCAATAGTCTATGAGAACCTAATCACTGGGCTCATTCCAGGCATCCATGTCACAAAATTTCCTGACAAAACTGACAATGATTGGCAGACTTGTTTGCAGCTGGAAATAGGGGCCAGAACTAGAAGCACCGGAGTTTAATGATTCTGCTTGATACTGGCCTTTGTGAGTAGAAAGAGGTGACAGATGCACTCACCTACTTTAAAAGCAAAGGACTCCTGCCCTACTACTTTTCCCATCTGAAATTCTTCATCCAACTGAAAGTATACTCATCAGGAGTGGAAAGTTGTTATCTTTAAGGAAATATCAGAGCCCTTGTTACAGTCGCTTTCTGGAAACCCAGCACAGCAAGGTGCATGGGTTTGTAGGTAGGACCACCTTAGCCCAAAGCCGTAAAGTGGACTCATGCTCAGCAGTCACATCTCTATTTGTCAATGTGTGGTCTAAATTGGTTTCTGCTCCTGCATGTCTAAGTGTCAGATTTTCACATTATCTTCTCAACAGTTACACTGTCTCTTCTTCTCTACCTTATTTATATACCCTGTGCCCCAAAATACAGAATAGGCTGCCTGTCTTCCAGTTTAACATTAGTGATTCCTTATGCTGCATAATGGGGGTACTTGTAGAAATTAAGTTGGGAGATTCATGAAGCATAATTTGTTCAGTACTTGTGTTGTTATTTCTGCCAGCAATCCCCAAAAAACAATAGGCTCAACATGATTAAGCATTACATTTCCTCTTAAACAACCCCTCCTTTTGCATTCTGTGATATGGTTAGTTGATATTTCTTCCCTCCAGGCAAATGTCAATTTCCAACCACAGCCAACTTTGAATCCTCCTGCTCCTCTAGGTTCATACAAAGCTCCCTTCATAGAACCTCTTATAATACCTTCCAGGATCATTCCTCCTTATTTAAAGGTCAGTCTCCCCTGCTGGACTGTGAGATTTTAAGGACTTATGTGCCTCAGTGTCTCTAGATCCCAGGACAGGGCCTGTGAACTAATAAGTTCTCCATAAATGGCTGTTGAATGAAGAGTTTCTGAGTTCATCTGCAGCCGCTAGTCTCCCCTCCTAGGCATCTTCACAAACCATGATGTTAAACTCTTAAAGTAGACCTCCATTCATAAAACTCCACTGGTCAAAAATGCTCACTGGCACTAGATTTATTAACAAATAAGATGCAGGCTCCACAGCCTAATATTCAAAACCTTCTCAATCTGCATGAGTTCCCAAATCTTTCCTAAATCATTGTTCCAGAAAACCCACAACAAAGCTCACCTACACTCCTTGCTTTTTTCCATATATCAATGTCTCACCTGTGCTTTGCTCACGATATTTCCTCTACCTCAAATAGTTTCCCCCTTTTTCTTCATCTTCATGTTCTGTCTTTAGGTATTCTACAACAGAGTTATTGTATTCCTGAGATCCTCAGTCGTTCAGCCGGCCTTCAGGTCATTCCTAGCATGTCCCAGGCATTGTGTGTAGCAGAGGACATATAGATGTGGAAGATGCCATTGTGCCCTAATGCAGCTCAATTCTGGGGGATGGACAGATGTGCAAACTCTTAGAATCCAGTGAAGTGCGTGCACGCGGTACTCAGGGAGCTCAAGGGATATGAACATACTCCAGGCAAGGGAGAACAGTGTCGGGACATGCACCTTGCAGAGGCTGTAATTTGACATGAGTTTCAAAAATTAACTAGGAGTTAGCTAGAAAAAGGAATGGAGTAAGCAGAAGGAGGGGGCAGCAGCAAGCTTTGGGGATTCAAGCGCGGATGGCACCATTGAAGCAGTGCACGTAATTCCCACAAGTGCCTGCCTTCAAACTCCCATAGAATCATGTCTCTCTGTCATGAACATACTGCTTATTGACTTATATTACAGTCATTAACATGATTATCTGATCTTCATTATTAGACAAGAAAATAAGAACTATGCACAATTCATCTTTTTTATCCCTAACATATTCTTTAAAGAATGTCTTCCATTTACACAGTAGATGACTGATATATGTTTGTTGAATGGATGAATAATTTTAGATTGAATTGCCCTGAACTGTCATTTCAGGAATACTTTAGGAGAGTCTGAACTCTTAATATTTGGTTCATAACTTTGCATAGGGACTTCGTGATGTGATACATTTAGGGTATCTACCAGAGGAAACCTGGGAAGCTATTTAAATCTAAGGAGAAATAATCAAGGCTCTGATGATCAGCATGGCATATTCCGCTGACATTATCATATTATATTCGATGTTATTGGTGTATGCTAGCAAAGCAGATGCAAATTCCCTATCTGATAATGCCACCCTTGCTCAGGCCACCTGTAGCATCTGTGGGGCTTGTAACAAAAGAACAAATAAAGGCCCACATACCATATATCTATGCATTTAAAAGTAATAAATAACACTAAGAAACTGTTAAGTAAGAGTGCTCTATGCTCCTACCTTGACAAAGTACCTTCCTCACCTGGAAGGGCAGATTCAAATGCTGAACTCTCAGCCTCTGTGGAGTTATAGGTTAGAAGGTAGCAGCACAGAAAAAGTGCACCACTGGGCTCTAGTGGTCCTTTCGCCTTCACTTCTGCCTGCTTTTCATCTTCCCACACTGAGAGGGACTGTGCATACTTGTGGACACCCCATACATAGGTTAAAACTTTATTCATACTTCCCCATTAATATCTGCCACTTGGTTACCCCTCGGGCCCAGGGCTGTACACACCTGAGGCAGGTCTGCACTCAGCATGCTGGACCCAGGAAGGAGCCCACGCAGCCCTGGCAGGGGACTCAGGGCCATTAGAGAAGGGAATCCCTGGGACATGAGTACCCAGAGTGTGGGCTAGAAGTGGATTGCTAGTGGTCCAACCAGGAGCCCGGTCAGAGGCTTGGAAGGGGCCTGTGTTGTCTGGGCCTTAAAGCAGTATTTCTGCTTCCTAACATCTCCCTCAACACACTCTGTCACTCCCATGAAGATACAGTCACCGTCGTAGGCATTTAATAGCTTCAGATATAGTTAACGAAGAAAATATAATGAACATGTGTAAAGGATCTCAGATCCTTAAAATATACAGCAGAATATTTTGTGAGTAGCTCAGGAATCAAACAATCAAAACAGTGACTGTAATCAGTGTGAAACTGATTTTATATTAATGGTTCAACTAGGAAATAACGAAACAAAAGATTTTATATAACTGATAAGAAACTATGAGAGTATCTATGAAAAATTACAACAAAAATGGCTGCAGAAAAAGCATCAGGATAGCTGACAACTAGAATCAGTCTGTCAAGAACAGCTACAGTTTCCTGATGCATGTGAGAGCAATGGGGTCTCCACCTGATAAGGTAAAATCCTTTGACAGAAAGCCTTGCTCAACCTTCCTTACATTTGGGTCGAAATCATCATAAAATGTCATTTGGGAGACTTTCTACAGAAATTGCCAATAGAGCTGTGAGTTGGTTATAAACCTCCACTAATTTATAATGCCAGAAAACCGGTCATCCTTCCCAAGGATAACTATGAAATTATGATCTAGGTTTCAAAATACAAATGAATTTAATGAGTTAATTTTTAGAATAATATAACTATGGAAAAATTACAACTTCTTATCTGTGGATGCCAGTGGAGGAACAAAGGAAAAACCATTGAATTCAGATATGAGCATCAGTCAGAACTCCAGCACTCATCAGATATATGACTTTGGGTAAGTCATTTAAACGGAATTGTTTGAAAAACAATACCTCAACATAAGAATAATAATATTCAATATTATTTTGCGAAGACTAAACTGGGCCACATGCGAAATGCTCTGTAAAATCAATGTGTGGTAGAAGTGTTATATAGTAATATTAATGTTATTTAACTTTCTCCCACTGTGATTTCTGACATATGTCATATACTAAAGTTATATCCTTCAATAGCAGATGCATTTCTTTTCAGCTCAGTAGTAGCTAATTCTCAGATTTGAAACATGCAGTGCTCTGATTCAGTCATTAAAATGACTGATTTTGAATCAAGGTGTCATCTTGCTAGTTGATGCTTTCATTTTAATAAGCAATTAGGATCAATTATGTTATCATCTATTTGATTGTTTGACAACTGAGACTTTCTGTAACTAAAATAATCATCCCAGCTGTGTTTTTGGTCAATTCTGTCACACTGTATAAACCTCAACATCATTTTAATGAATTTTTATTCTGAAGAAAATTAAAGTGTACATGACTAAGGTAAAATAACAAAAGGTAGGCAAAAGTTTATACTATATTCTTCAATGTATATGTCCTGAGAGGGAAAAAGAGCGATTTCATATTGGCAAACATATTCCAGAAGCATAAACAGATCGCTGAATGAAGCAGAGGTTTTTCAAAAGCAGTGGAAAATATACTGCCAGATAGTCAACAATCAAGATCAAGCAAAGCCACAAACCTATGAGCTGATTATGGCGATGAACTAAGACAGAGATTTGAAGGGGTTAATGAAGAGTCAGAATTTAAAAAGAGATCTGTGAATTTGACATTAAACAAATACAACTAAATTTTCATCTGGTGTGACATTCATAACGATTACTGTGTGTGTAAGAGCCTAGCTCCAGGGAAATTTGTGGTATAAATAAAGGCCTTCTTTGGGACCTACTGTTTCTCCTTCACAAATTCTGTATGTGTTTGTGCGGCTCTTCAAATCCCCTGTGCTCTTATATAAGATCCTGCCTTCCAGGGCAGCTTAATGTCTTAAGCTATGACCTATAACTAACTGTCTTTCTCCTGTCTCCTTTTTTGAGAACGATTTAACTGTTTATAAACAAGAATTTTGAACATACACAAATACAGACAGACTAACACAGATACCCACCCTACAGCCTTAAAAACCTTCAATTCACAGACAATCCTGCCCCATCTACACCCCATCGACTTCCCTTATAATCTATATATTCTTCAGTTTGCTTCTCTAAAAGCAGCTTTAAAAATAAACACAGTTATGATACTATTTTCACATCTAAAACAAAAAGTTCATTTATGTCACCATATATCCAGCTGGTGTTCAAAATTACTGCTGCTTCAGATATTATCATTGTTTTTACATTTTCTTTAATAAATAGGTAACACCTGTATATAATAATGATTGATGTGACTTTCATGATCTTTTAATCTAGGTGTTTCTCCTTCACCTTTTCCCCCCACTTTCCCTACCATTCAATAATAAAATAGTTGAAACTTACTAAGTGCCGAATCCTGTGGAAAACTTTACATGCACAGCTTCTAATTCTTACAAAGGCACTGCAAGTTGAACATTGATTCCCTCATTCTCTCTTGCCTAGCACCAAGCTTCAAACATAGGAGTTTCTGACTACAAATTTATCATTCTTTCGATTATACCATGTTCCCTACAATTTCACTTTAAAGGCATACAACTGTATCAGTACTCCCATCTCTACTGCTTGATGCCCTTGCCATGCAATTTTCTCTCACAGTCATGCTTTTCTGCGAAAAAGGGAGGAAGCTAATGCATTTCTTAGGATAAAGTAATCCCTGTTATGGCTTTTAACGAGAATTTATACATGGAATGGTACTTAGCAAGAACCATTATGGATTAATTAATAACAAGTCAAGGCAAAACCACCTAATTTTTCCTTTTGACAGGAATCATTCTTACTAGACTGATAGATAAAGAACAGAGAAAGACACATGTATCAAACTCTTTAAGAGACTTTATAAAATCCCCCAAAGTATCCTTGGGGAAGAGGTGGAAAATCAGAGTCATATGTAACCTACGTTCAGAAAGTCAAGACTGATTAAAACAAAAAATGTTCAAGAGATCAATACTGAATGTAAAGACAGTGTCAAATCCACACTATGAGCATGGAATATGTTTCCATTTATCCATGTCTCCTTTAATTTCTTTCATTAATGTCTTAGAGTTTTCACTGTATAAATCTTTTACCTCCTTGGTTAAATTTATTACTAGGTATTTTATTCTTTTTGATGCAATTATAAATGGAATTTTCTTAACTTCTCTTCCTGATAGGTCATTATTAGCGTATAGAAATGCATTTACATACCACATCACACTGGTCAGAATGGCCATCAACAAAATGTCTACAAATAATAAATGCTAGAGAGGGTGTGGAGAAAAGGGAATCCTCCTACACTGTTGGTGGGAATGAAAACACGTGCAGCACTATTTACAATAGCCAAGACATGGAAGCAACCTAAATATCCATTGACAGAGGAATAAAGAAGGTGTAGTACATATACACAATAGAATATTACTCAGCCATAAAAAAGAATGAAATAATGCCATTTGCAGCAACATGGATGGACCAAGAGATTATCATACCAAGTGAAATAAGTCAGAGAAAGACAAACATCATATGATATCACTTATATGTGGAAACTATAAAATGATACAAATGAACTTATTTACAAAACAGAAATAGACTCACAGACATAGAAAAAAAACTTATGGTAACCAAAGGGGAAAGAGGAGGGAGGGATAAATTGGGAATTTGGGATTATCAGATGCACACTACTATAAATAAAATAAACAACAAGGACCTACTGTATAGCACAGGGAACTATATTCAGTACCTTGTAATAAACTATAATGGAAAAGAATCCAAAAAAGAATATATATATATATATGTATGTGTGTGTATGTGTGTGTGTGTGTGTGTGTGTGTGTGTATAACTGAATCACTTTGCTGTATACCTGAAACACTGTAAATCAACTATACTTCAATTAAAAGAAGAAACACATTTACAATTTTCTTTGAGTCCTCTATTTTTCTTGATAAGTCTAGCTAAAGGTTTGTCAATTTTTGTCTATCTTTTAAAAAACCAGCTCTTAGTTTTTGTAATCTTTTCTATTATATTTCTAGTCTCTCTTTCATTTATTTCTGCTCTGATCTTTGTAATTTCCTTTCTGCTGCTAATTCCTATACCCCATAAATTTTGGTATTTTGTTTTTCCATTTTCATTTGTCTGATAATTTTTGATTTTTGATTTCTTTGCTGACTCACTGACTGTTCAGGAGTTTGTTATTTAACCTCCCCATATTTGTGAATTTTCCAGTTTTCTAGTTTCATAGCATTTGTTCTGAAAAGATGTCTGAAAAGATGTTTGATAGGATTTCAGTCTTCTTAATGTTAATACTTGTTTTGTGGCCTAACATTTGCTATATCCTGGAGAATGTTCCATGTACCCTCGAGAAAATGTGTATTCTGATGCTACTGGATGGAATGATCTGTATTTATGTCTCTTAGGTCCATTTGATCTAATGTGTCATTTAAATCCAATGTTTCCTTATTGATTTTTTTGCTTCTTTGGATGAATCCCACTGTCCTGTCTTCAAGGACACTAATCCTTTCTTCTACTTGAATTTCTGAATCCCTCCACTGAATTTTTCTGTTCAGTTACTGCATTCTTCAGCTCTACAATTTCTATTTGGTACTTTAAAAATATTTTCTATCTCTGTTGAAATTCTCACTTTGCTCATGCATTTCTCTCCTGACCTCAGTGAGCATCTTTATGACCATTATTTTGAACTCTTCATCAGGTAATTCACTCATCTCCATTTCATTAAGATCTGTTTCTGGTGGGTGTGGGACAAGATTGTGGAGGACAAAGACCCTGAGCTTACCTCCTCTAATGAGCAAACCAAAATCATAACTATGTGCAGAACAACCATCGATTAAAAAGATAGGAACCTACCCTGTGAGTAATAAGGCTTGAATTCCCACAAAACTTTAAAAATAATGCTTTAATACTTACTATGTTGCAATTATCCCCCCACATTGTAATCTAACCTTTTACATATTTTATTTAATCATCAGTAGGATGTGAACACCTCAAGTTCAAAACAAGGATTGTGTTTTAGTTATTTTTATATTCCAAGCCTTGACCAACATCTGACACATAGAACTCACTGAATAAACATCTATTGAATTCTTAAAAAAAAAAAAAAAAAAGATAGGAGCCTACCAAAAAAGATCTTCTACAACTAAAGACATAAAAAAGGAACCACAGTGAAACAGGTAGGAGGGGCAGACTCACAATACAATGAAATCCTATAATCTGGGGTGGGACACTCACAAACTGAAGAATAATTGCATTGCAGAGGTTCTTACAAGGAGTGAGAGGCTTGAGCCCCCATTGGGCTCCCCAGCCCAGGGATCCTGCACTGAAAACACAAGCCCCCAGAGCATTTGGCTTTGAAGGCCAGTGGGGCTGACTTTCAGGAGGATCAGAAGGTTGAGGGAAACAGAGATTTCACTCTTGAAGAGTGCACACAAAATCCTCTATGCTCTGGGAGCCAGGCCAGAAAAAGTAACTTGAGAGGAGCCTGGGTCAGACCTACATGCTGATCTTGGAGAGTCTCCCAGATAGGCAGGAGGCAACTACAGCTCACCCTGGGACACAGACACTGGCAGCAGCCATTCTTGGGAGCTCCTTCTACCATGTGGACACAGGTGATGGCAGATGCCACGGTGGAATACTCCCTCTAGCTCATTAGCACAAAACCTGGACCCACCCACCAGTCCATAGGTGCCATTGTTGGGATACCTCAGGTCAAGAAACTAATCGGGCAGGGATACAGCCCCACCCATCAGCAGATAGGCTGCCTTAAGACCCTCTGAGCCCACAGCCACCTCTGGACAAGCCCCTGCCCACCAGAGGGCCCAGGATGTAGCTCCATTCTCCAGTGGGCAAGCACCAGCCCCAGAATCCCCTGGGCCCTGGTCCTGCCCTGCAAGGAGCCAGCCCTAGCCTTTGGACCAGGCTTACCCACCAGGAGGTGGTCACCAGATTCAAGAAAAGCACAATTTCACAGCCTGTGGACCCAGTTGGCCCATCAGCAGGCCATACCTGCCCTAGGACCAGCTAGGCCCCAGCCCTGCCAATGAACAGGCCAACACAAGCTTCAGGATACCCAGGACCAAATATCCAAGTGTGTCAGGACCCTCCCCCCCCCGCCCCAGCAGCTCTGGGACCCCAAGGTCCTGCAGTCAGACTCCAGGACCCAGCACTGCCTGCCAGTAGGCTGGCACTAACCCCAGTACCTGGCTTCACCCACAAGTAGGCAGGAAAAAGGGCCAGATCCTGACTTCTGGACCGTGACTCCTCCCACCAGAGAGCCAGCATAAGCCCCAGGGTTCCTTAGGCTCTGTATTCAGCCACTTCATGACCCAGTCTCCCCAAACAGGGGCCAACAGCCTCTGCACAAGGCAGGGACTGGCAACCAAGAGAACTGGTGGCCAACCAAGACCACCCACATAAGTCAGCCTGCCACAACAGAGGGACCCACGCATCCTTCATAGGGGGTATCCCTAGAGCATATATCTTGGGTGATGAGAGGGGAGTGTGCTACTGGGAAGCATAGGACATTTCTTACAAAAGGCCACTCCTCCTAGGTAGTTAAATGTAATCAAGCAACCAGATACATGAAAATAAAAAGAACAACTTAGGCAAAATGAGGTGACACAGGAACATGTTCCAGACAACAGAACATAATAAAACCCCAGAAGAAGAACTAAGTAAAATGGAGATGGGCAATCTACCCAAAAAAGAGTCCAGTATAGTGATTGTAAAGATGATCAGAACTCAGGAGAAGAATGGATGCAAGGAGCGAGAACTTAGAAGTTTACAACAAAGTTAGAAAATATAAAGAATAACCAAATAGAGAGGAAGACTACAATAACTGAAAGGGAATCAAAAGTAGACTAAATGACACAGAGGAATGGATCAGCGAGCTAGAAGACAGAGTAGTGGAAGTCAATGATGCAGAACAGAAAAGAGAAAAAAGAATGAAAAGAAATAAGGACAGTTTAAGAGACCTCTGGGGCAACATCGAGTACACTTACATTGGCATTACAGAGGTCCCAGAAGGAGGACAGAAAGAAAAAGGGGCTGAGAACACATCTGAAGACATAATAGTTGAAAACTTCCCTAACCTGGGAAAGGAAACAGACATCCAAGCCCAGGAAGCACAGAGAGTCCCATAAGGATTAACCCAAAGAGGAACACACCAAGACATATTGTAATTAAAATGATAAAAATAAAAGTAAACAGAGAACATTAAAAGCAAAAAGAGAAAAGCAACAAAAAACACACAGGGAACTCCCATAAGGCTATCAGCAGACTTTTCAGCAGACACTCTGCAGGCCAGAAGGAAGTGGCACAATATATTTAAAGTGATGAAAGGGAAAAGCCTACAACCAAGAAAACTCTGCCCAGCAAGGCTCTCATTCAGATTTGCTTTACAGACAAACAAAGGCTAAAAGAGTTCAGGACCATCAAACCAGACTTACAAGAAATGTTAAAGGAACTTCTCTAAGAAAAAAAGAAAAGGCCACAGCAAGAAACGTGAAAATTATAAAATGAAAAAGCCCATCGATAAAGGCAAACATACAGTAAAGGTAGGAAATCATCCACACAAAAAGCTACTAGGAAGGTTTAAAGACAAAAGTAGTAAAATCATCTATATCCACAATAAGCAGTTAAATGATACATAAAACAATTAGATGTAAAATATGATATCAAAAACAGTAATCATAACAAATGCAGGTTTAAAATGCATTTGAAATTAAGAGATCAGCAATTTAAAACAATCATACATATATGATTGTAACAATCATATAAATCATATATATATCACTATATAAACTTCATGGTAACCACAAAGCAAAAACCTATCCTAGATACACACACAGTAGAAAAAGGAATCCAAACATAACACTAAAGATAGTCATCAAATCACAAGGAACAAAAAAAAAAGAAGGAATAAAAAATACCTACAGGGCTTCCCTGGTGGTGCAGCGGTTAAGAATCTTTCTGCCAATGCAGGGGACATGGGTTTGAGCCCTGGTCCAGGAAGATCCCACATGCCGTGGAGCAACTAAGCCCGTGTGCTACAACTACTGAGCCTGTGCTCTAGAGCCTATGAGCCACAACTACTGAAGCCCACATGTCTAGAGCCCATGCTCTGCAACAAGAGAAGCCACCACAATGAGAAGCCTGTGCACTGCAACGAAAGAGTAGCCCCTGCTTGCTGCAGCTAGAGAAAGCCCGCGCACAGCAATGAAGATCCAATGCAGCCATACATACATACATACATAAAAATACCTTCGAAAATAACCCCCAAACAATTGACAAAACAGCAATAAGAACATACGTATCATTTGTATGGAAATATGTTAATACAAATGTTTCAGACATTACATGAAATTCCTAAAAATCTTATATGTTCTGGTATAATGTTATAAGTCATAATTCTAGTTATTACGTTAAAATGTATATCTCAGAAATAACTAAATTTCCTTGTCCATTGCATTATTATGAACTTTCATCAAATCTTTAACCGTGGTCATTTTTGAGTCTTTTGTCATTTACAGACAGTTCTGGGTGTACTCTGATGCTTTTGCAAATATGTTCCTATAAAAGGGTTTCATCTTCAAGGAATGCATGGAAAAGACTCTGACAAGTACAGGTTTCTGGTAACTGATTATACTGCTGAACTGAATGAATAAGCATTTTCAGAACTCTAATGGAAAACTGATGAACTCATAAAAGTGCTAACAAAAGATCAAGATGAAAAAAAAAATTAATTACATGGGACTGAGTGAACTGATGAGGATGATTATAATTTTTGTGACTTTGAATAAAAAAAAAAAAGAACATACGTATCAGTAATTACTGTAAATGCAAATGGACTAAATGCTCCAATCAAAAGACACAGAGTGGCTGAATTACAAAAACAAGATCCGTATATATGCTGCCTAAAAGAGACCCACTTCGGATCTAAAAACACACCAAACTTAAAGTTAGGGAATGGAAAAAGGTGCTTGATGTAAATGGAAATCAAAAGAAAGTCAGGGTAGTAATACTTATGTCAGACAAAAAAGAGTTTGAACCAAGGGCTGTTACAAGAGACAAAGAAGGTCACTACATACTGATGAAGTGATCAATCTAAGAAGTTATAACAACTGTAAATATACTGCATGAAACATAGGAGCACCTAAATACATAAAGCAGATATTAATGGACATAAAGGGAGAAATTGAGAGTAATATAATTATAGTAGGGGAATTAATACCCCATTTACATCAATTGACAGAACATCCAGACAGAAAATCAATAAGGAAACACTGTGCTTAAATGACACATTAGACCAGATGAATTTAATACATATACACATGGAACATTCCATCCATAATCAGAATACACATTCTTTTCAAGAGCACATGGAATATTCTCCAGGATAGATCACATGCTGGGCCATAAAACAAGCCTCAGTAAATTTAAGAAAACTGAAATCATATCAAGCATCCTTTCCAACCATAATGCTATGTATGAGACTAGGAATAAACTACAAGAAAAAAATTGTAAAAAACACAAACACGTGGAGGCTAAACAATATGCTAGTAAACAACCAATGGGTCACTGAAGAAGGCAAAGAGGAGATCAAAAAATATGTGCAGGCAAATGAAAATGAAAATACAATACAAAAATCTATGTGACACAGCAAAAGCAGTTCTAAGAGGGAACTTTATAGTCATACAAACTTACCTCAGGAAACAAGAAAAATCTCAAACAATCTACCCTTACACCTAAAGGAGCTAGAGAAAAAAAAAAAAAGCCAAAGTTAGTAGAAGGAAAGAAATCATAAATATCAGAGCAGAAATAAATAGAGACTTAAAAAATGGAAAAGATCAATGAATCTATGAGTTGGTACTTGAAAAGATAAAAAAAAAATTGATAAATGTTTAGCCAGACAAATCAAGAAAAAATGAGGACCCAAATTAATAAAATCAGAAATGAAAAAGAAGTTACAACTGACACCACAGAAATACAAAAGATTGTAAGAGACTACTACAAACAACTATATACAAATAAAATGGATAACCTAGAAGAAATGGACAAATTCTTAGAATTGTATAATCTTCCAACACTGAACCACAAAGAAACAGAAAATATGAACAGACCAATTACCAATAATGAAACTGAATCAGTAATTTAAAAACTCCCAACAAGCAAAAGTCCAGGACCAGATGGCTTAACAGGTGAATTCTACCAAACATTTAGAAAGGAGTCAACACCTACCCTTCTCAAACTATTCCAAAAAATTGCAGAAGGAAAGCCACTGAAATCATTCTATGAGGCTAGCATCACCCTGATAGCAAAACCAGACAAAGATTATCACAAAAAAACAAAATTACAGGTCAATATCATGGATGAACAAAGATTCAAAAATCCTCAAAAAATATTAGCAAACTGAATCCAACAATACATTAAAAGGATTATACACCATGATCAAGTGGTATTTATCCCAGGGATGCAAGGATTTTTCAATACCTGCAAATGCACAAATTCAAGAACAAAAATCATATGATCAGTTCAATAGATGTAGAAAAAGCTTTTGACAAAATTCAACATCCATGTATGATAAAAACTCTCCAGAACATATCTGGAGAGAACATATCTCAACATAATAAAGGCCATATATGACAAACCCACAGATAACATCATACTCAACAGTGAAAAGCTGAAAGCATTTCCTCTAATATCAAGAACAAGACAAGGGCCACTTTTATTCAACATAGTACTGGAAGTTCTAGCCACAGCAATCAAACAAGAAAAAAGAAATAAAAGCAATCCAAATTGGAAATGAAGAAATAAAACTGTCACTGTTTGCAGATGGCATAATACCATACATAGAAAATCCTAAAGCTATCACCAGAAAACTACTAGAGCTCATCAATGAATTGGATAAAGTTTCAGGATACAAAATTAATATACAGAAATGTGCTGCATTTCTACACATTAACAATGAACTATCAGAAAGAGAAATTAAGGAAACAATCCCATTCACCACAGATCAAAAAGAATAAAATATCTAGGAATAAATCTACCTACAAAAGTATTCAACATAAGACCTGTACTCGGAAAGCTATAAATGGTGAAAGAAATTGAAGACTACACAAACAGATGGAAAGATACACTGTGTTCATGGATTAGAAGAGTTAATATTGTTAAAATGACTATACTACCCAAGGCAAACTACAGATTTAATGCAATCCCTATCAAAACACCAATGGCATTTTTCATAGAGCTAGAACAAATAATTTTAAAATTTGTATGTAAACACAAAATACCCTGAATAGCCAAAACAATCTAGAGAAAGAAGAACAGAGCTGGAGGAAGCATGCTCCCTGACTTCAGACTATACTGCAAAGCTACAGTCATCAAAACAGTATGGTACTGGCACAAAAAACACACATAGATCAATGGAATAAAATAGAGAGTCCAGAAATAAACCCACACACTTATGGTCAATTAATCTATGACAAAGAAGGCAAGAGTATACAATGGAGAAAGGACAGTCTCTTCAATAAGTAGTGCTGGGAAAATTAGACAGCTACATGTAATAGAATGAAATTAGAACTTTTTCTCACACCATCTACAAAAGCGAAGTCTAAATGTAAGTCCTGAAACCATAAAACACCTAGAAGAAAACATAGGCAAAACATTCTTTGATACAAATTGTAACAATATTTTGCCCAATCTGTCTCCTTGAAGCAAAGGAAATAAAAGCAAAAATAAACAAATGTGACCTAATTAGACTTAAAAGCTTTTGCAGAGCAAAGGAAGCCACTGACAAAACAAAAAGACAACCTATTGAATGGAAGAAAATATTTGCTAATGATATGACTGACAAGGCATTAATATCTGAAACATATAAACAACTCATACAACTCATCAGGAAAAAAAAAAACCCAAGTAAAAAGTTGGCAGAAGATATGAATAAACGTTTTTCCAAAAAGGACATACAGATGGTCAATAGGTACATGAGAAGATGCTCAAGATCGTTAATCATCAGAGAAATGCAAATGAAAACCACAGTGAGATACTACTTTACACCTGTCAGATTGGCTGTCATCAAAAAGCCCACAAATAACAAGCGTTGGCCAGGATGTGAAGAAAAGAGAACCCTCGTACACTGTTGGTGGGAATGTAGGTTGGTGCAGCCACTGTTGAAAAAAGTATAGTGGTTTCTCAAAAAACTAACAAAAGAACTACTTTATGACCCAGCAATTCCACTCCTGGGTATATATCTGAAAAAACCAAAACATTTATTCAAAAAGATCCATGCACCCCAATGTTCACAGCAGCATTATTTACAATTGCCAAGATATGGAAGCAACCTAAGTGTCCATTAACACATGAATGGATAAAGAAGATGTGGTACATATATACACTGGAATACTACTCAGTCATAAAAAGAATGAAATTTTGCCATTTGCAGCAACATGGATGGACTTTGAGGGTATCATGCTAAATGGAATGAGTCAGACAGAGAAAGACAAATACTGTTAAGATATCACTAATATGTGGAATCTAAAAAATAAAACAAACTAGTGAATATAACAAAAAGGAAACAGACTCACAGATAGAGTACAAACTAGTGGTTACCAGTGGGGAGAGGGAAGCGGGAGGGGCTATACAGGGGTAAGGGATTAAGAGGTACAAACTATTATGTATAAAACAAATAAGCTGCAAGGATATTTTGTACAACGCTTGGAATATAGGTGATATTTTATAATAATTATAAATGGAGTATAACCTTTAAAAATTGTGAATCACTATGCTGTATACCTGTAACTCATATAATATTGTACATCAACTATATATCAATTTTTAAAAAGATCTGTTTCTGGGGATTTATCTTGTTCTCTTGTTTGGATGATCTATCCGTTATTGAAAGTGGGGTACTGAATTCCCTTGCTATTACTGTATTGCTGTCTATTTCTCCCTTCAGATCTGTTAAAATTTGCTTAATATATGTGCTTCTATGTTTGGTGCATAAATATTTTCAAATGTTATATCGTCTTCACAAATTTACCCCTTTATCATAATAATGACAATGACCTTCTTTGTTTCTTATTACAGTCTGAGGCTTAAAGTCCATATTGTTTGATATAAGTATAGCTATTCCTGTGTTCTTCTGATTTCCATTTGCATGAAATATCTTCTTCCATCCCTTCATTTTCATTCTCTGTGTTGGTTTCTGTGCATTAGATAAAAGTCTTGACAGCATGGTCTTACGTAGAAGATGAACCCAGTTAATCAGCCCAGCCTGAGCACCTAGTTATCTCTCAAACTTTTGTGCTTGTACAAGACACCTTCTTTGTTCTTAGTGGCTCCCTGTAGTTGATGGTTTGCCAAGGCCTGTCAGTGCCTCAAAGGAGGGGATCATAGTCAGCACCTAATACAGGCTGATTAGAAGCTAGACCCTCAGGTAGCAGCTGGGAAAGTATACAGTTAAGCCCCTTCCAGGGAGAGGCTGGGAGATCGGCATTTTTGCCTGTTCCTCTGTTCTCTGCGCAGGTTTATAGACATGGGGGATCTCTTGCACCTATTAAGAACTGCTTATTTGCTACAGTCCTATGGGACTCCTAAATGCAAGCCAGGTTGGCTATCAGAGCCAGGTGATACAGGGACTCATCCCTTGGGCAGTAGACACAAAAGGTGTGACACAGACACTGGTGACTTGAAGTGGGCTGGAGGGATAAGGCAAGGGAGGTGTCCACCGGTTTCTCTGGTTTCCAAGGAAGATTATGGCTAGCCTCAAGATGCGTGCTAAATTAGAAGCCTGGACCTCAGGCAGCAGCCTTTACCCCTTTCAGGGAAAGACTGGGAGACAGGCAGTTTTGCCTGCTCTCTCTGCACAGTGTCCTGAAGAGAGAACCACGGTGAGTGTTCTCTGACCACTAAGAACTGCTTCTTTGTTTGCTATAGTCTTGTGGGTCTCGCGGACACAAGCTCTATTCACTTTCATAGTTAGGTGTTTTGAGGGCCCATCGTTTGGGGGGCAGTCTTAAAAGTTGGAGAGCTCGATGTGGGGTCCAAGTTCTTTGCTCCTCAGGGAGAAGCTGGGAGTTGGGGGTTCCCTTCTGATTGTATGGCACGTGCAGGGGGTGGGGTTTATGGCAAGAGTTTGTCTCAGCCTTTCCTATCCATTTCAGTGGGGGTAGTTTCTCATTGGCCTATGTGTAGGAGTTATTCCGCTAGTTTCTATCTCTTTCAGAGGAAATTGCTCCATGTGTACATTCGGTGCATCTATGAGAGGAGGGGGCAGAACTGATGAAAGACACCAAGGTAGCCCAGGAGAGATTAAAAACATCCATTCAACATTTTCACAAGGAGTATTTAAAAAAGCATGATTGACTGAATTATGTTCCAGTAGATGATTTTTGTTGCTCACATCTAGAGAAATCTTAGTTTACTGACATCCTAATTCCACTCAGCTCCTTGAACTATAGATACTATATCTAGAAGTAAATAAACCACTTCTGAAGTGCAAACTTCACGTTACCAGATCTACACAGTGATGGCAAATATCACACAGTTTTAATCAAGACAGAAAAGATTCAAATCAAACATCATTCAGAGAGGATGGAGAGATATATGCTTCATTCTATTAGGTTTGCAGAGAACTTAGAGAAAGAAGTTCTTCTCTTTGGAATACCTAGGGAAGTTCTCCCTAAAATTCTCTTTAGTTTCTTTTCCAGAAGATCTTAGATAAAGGTAGCAAACAAAACAAGAAGAAAATTATAGCCTTAGGAACTGCTTGACCAAATAGCTCTTTCTAAAAAGACTGGTGGTTTCTTTTGGATACAGTTAAGTGCCCAGGCTATAATTTTCCATTTGCTTTGCCCCGTCACTGTATATGTAGGTTATTTACTACAATTTGATGCAATTTGCACTTTGTCAGAGGAAGTCTTCTTGCAGATTCATATGAACCACATTTCTTCTCCTAAAACAGGTTATAAAAACCGTCCCTGTCACTCTTGTTTTGATATCGGACATTTCCTCATACAGAACTCAGTCATCAAGTGATTGAAAGCCCGTGTAATTCAGCTCTAATGGATTGTATGAGGCAAGGGTGTTTTAAACTGCTCTAGTTTTAAATGCCTTTCCTCAAATAGCTCACATAATTGAAAGTGCACACACTTCAAACAGAAAAGATCCAATTCGACTGTCATGCTACTGGAATAGCTATCTTGACAGCTTTTTATTTATAGTTTTTGTCTGGGGGGCATTTAATTTGAGGAAAGACACATATATCACAGGTGAGCTGGAGGTCCTGGATGTGAGCTATTCCACACTGGGTAGTTTGAACAGCAGTTTAGGCTGCAACTCTTTTTCTTGAACAATCTCAGGTTTGATCTACTCTACATCAATTTCCTTTAATACAATTTTTAAAACATTTTTACCTTATTCCTTAAAGACTGCACTTTTCTCCAAGAGATATAACTACATCTTGACTACAATACTGTTTTGGAAGTGGTTTCAGTTTCAAGCATTGTTTATTGTACCTTTATCTTTCAAAAGGGCCTGATTATCTTATTACAAATATTAATACACACCTTTAGAATACACAAGTGAAACATTCTCTACTACCATTTTATTTTTTGTCTGAAATGCTGATTAGTAGAAAGCCTGGCATATTCCACAGAGCGTTCCCAGTGTCATGTGAGACATGTTAGGATGATGGTCCTTGTTTATCAGGAAGATGGAGTACCAGTGCCGTGGGGGCCACTGGAACTCTTTGTAAGACTGTTAACAAAGGAAACTGTGTCCACACATTAATCACATCTGCTGGGCTATTTTAACTGTTTTAACTATTACGAGTGCTTAGTCCTCTCTACAGCACTAATCAGTGTTAGAAACCACCAAGCTGCAAACGGCAGGAAAAGTACAGGAGGAGAGAATATAAAGTTTTCATTCTGCATGGGACAATCAAACCCAAACACACTTTAGAGACTTTATTCACTTTTCTGGTCTATTCAGCACATGACTGAGTTCACGTCTTTCTCTTCAGACATCTCAATTCAAAGAAAAGCTTGGTAACATTCCATTCTCATTTGTATTTGTCATTTGCTGAGTTCAGTGAGAATTCCCTCTTTATATATAAGAAAGTCTCTTTGAATTATGAATACATGTAAAGGGGGTATGGACTGCATAAATTTAGGAAAAATTAGAATGACTTCTGTGATCAGAATAGATTTTGGTATATTTATTCATTAAGAAAATATTTACTGAGCGCTTCCAGCCCAGATGAAATAACTCTGAGGACTATATCTTGGTATAAAAATCCACTGTCACTTGACTTTAGGCCCCAGAGGGGAAAATAAACAGCAAAATTTACCTTTCATCTGAGAATATAAAACTATTTAATAAATACTGATTGAATAAATGCAAGAATATTTAAAGTGCCTAGCTAGCAGTGTAACAAAAGGCACAGGCATGCGTTTTTAGCAGAGGAAACACAATTACCTTTTTAATGGAAGTAGAGAGAGACCACACAGCAGATAGTGGCAAAAGGACAAGATATAGTCATCATGAGGGACTTGGTGGGATGTCATTTTCTGCTAAAAGCACAACCCCTTTACATGTATTTCTAAGTACTGAAAGTCAAAGATAAAGAAAAAATTCTCAAAGAAGCCAGAGGGAGGAAAAACACCTTACCTACAAAGGAACGAAAATGAGTTATATCTGACTTCTCCTACATCTGACCATGCAAGCAAGAAAAGAGTAGAGTGAAATATTTAAAGTGTTTAGAGAAAGAAAGTCGTCAACCTAGACTGTTGTCCCCTGAGAAAATATCCTTCAAAAGTGAAGGAGAAATAAAGACTTTCTCAAACAAACAAAAGTTGAGGGCATTTGTTGCCTGTAAACCTGCTTTGCAAGAAATGTTACAGAAGTTCTTTAGAGGGAAGAAAAATAAGAATAACATAGGTCAGAAATTCAGATCTACATATAGAAAGGAAGAACAGCAGAGAAGGAATAAGTGAAGGTAGAATAAAAACTTTGATTTTTTTATTCTTAATTGAGCTAACAGATAACAATTTGTTCAAAATAACAAGAGCAACAATGTGTTTGAGTATGTATGCTTCTATATAAGTGAAATGAACAGACAGCAATGGTACTGAAGATGGGAGGGAGGAATTAGGATTACTGTGTTTTTATAAGGTACTCACACCACCCAAGAAGTGGTATAATATTATTTGCAAGTGGATGTGAATTACTTGTAAATGTATACTTCTAACTCTAGGGACTACACTAAAAAAAGTAAAAGAAGAAATATAACTGATATGCTAAGAGAGGAGAGAAACTAGAATCACATAAAATGCTCAATTAAAACCACCAAAGGCAGAAAAAGAGTCAAAGGCAAAAATAGGAAATAGTAGCAAATAAGGTAGGTAGTACTCCAACTATATCAATAATCTCTTTGAACATCAATATCTAAATGTACCAAGTAAAAGACAGAGATGTCAGAGTAGATCAAGAAACAAGACTTGGTACTGGCTGTGGACTCTGAAGCAGCCGTGACCCAGTCCTAGACCCCCTCAGCATCCCCTATGGGCCTGTTACCTGAGGAACAGGCAGGCATGACTCCTCCTGGGTCCCTTAGCTGACTGTGCTAGCGGCAGGACCAAGGCCAAACAGGGCTATAACCAAGTCCACAGAGGGACAGGACTGTCTCCAGGTTTGTAACCAGGACCACAGTCAGCAAGCCCGCCACCTGGGTGTGGGCCTACCTTCTCAAAATGACCCTCTTTGGTCTTGGGCTCCACAAAGTTCTCACAAACAACTATCTGGATCCCAAAGTTCTTGAAAAGACACTTTTGTCCACAGATGGCGGGCAAATTATTGTTGCTGTGGGAAAACATGAGTGGAGCATCTCCTATTTCATCATCTTGTTGATGTCACTCCATATACCTTAAATATACACAATTTTTATGTTTTTATTTTTTAATCATATCTTAATAAAGCTGGGCAGAAAAATCGATGGAGAAAGATACACCATGCAGATACTAATCAAAACAAAGTGGGAATAGCTATATTAATTTCAGAAAGAACAGACTTTAGACCAAAATAAGTTATCAGGGATAAAGAGGGGCACTGATAATGATTAAGGGGTCAATTCTCCAAGAAGACATAACAATCCTTAATGTGTATGCCCTAACAACAGAGCATCAAAATACAGAAAGCAAAAACTGATAGAAGTGCAAGGAGAAAAAGATGAATCTATTATTATAATTGGAGACTTCAATACCCCTCCACCAGAAATGGACAGATCCAGCAGGCAGAAAAGCAGTAAGGACATACTTGAACTCAACAAACACCATCAGTCAAATGGACATAATGGACATCTACAGATTACTTCATCCAACAACAGCAGAATTCACCTTCTCAAACTCATAAGAAATATTCACCAAAATAGACCACATTCTGGGCCACAAAAAAACACCGTAACAAATTTAAAAAAATAGAAAGCACACAATGCCTGCTCTCAAATCACAATAAAATTAAACTAGAATCAATAAAAGAAAGATAAGTGGAAAACCCCAAATATACGGAGATTAAACAAAACACTTCTAAATAACACATGAGTCAAAGAAGAAATCTCAAGAGAAACTAGAAAATATTCTGAACTAAGTGAAAAAGAAAATACAACTTATCCAAATGTGTGGGATGCAGTGAAAGCAGTGCTTAGGGGGAAGTTTACAGCATTGAATGCATGTATCAGAAAGGAAGAAATGAAAAATCAGTAATCTAAGTTTCTACCCTAGGAAACTAGAAAAAGAAGAGCAAATTAAATCTAAATTAAGCAGAAGAAAAGAAATAAGAAAAATAAGAGCAGAAATCAATGAAACTGAAAACATGAAATCAATAGAGATAACAAATGAAATCAAAAGCTAGTTCCTTGAAATGATCAATAAAATTAATACGCCTATAGCCAGTCTAACTTAAAAAGGGAGAGGGAGAACACAAATACCAGAAATGAAAGAGAAGTCATCACTATTAATCCCATGGACATTAAAAGGATAATATAGGAATATTACAAACAACTCTATGCTCACACATTTGATAGCCTAGATGAAAGAGACCCATTCCTTGAAAGACACAATTTGCTAGAACTCGCACAAAAAGAAACAATCTGAATGTTTTTATCAATTAAAGAAATTGAATCAGTATTTAATAACCTTTCAAAACAGAAAGTTCTAGATCCACATGGGTTCATTGGTGAATTCTACCAAACATTTAGGAAAGAAATTATACCAATTCTCTATCATCTCTTTCAGAAGACAGAAGCAGAAGGAATACTTCCTAAATTATTCTGTAGTGAAGTATTAACCTAATACCAAAACCAGACGAAGATATTATTAAAAACAAACAAAAAACTACAGACCAGTGTCTCCCATGAATATCAATGCAAAAATTCCTCAACAAAATATTAGAAAAATGAGCAATATACAGATAGAATTATACATCACAACCAAATAGGATTCATCCCAGAAAAGCAAGGCTGGTTCACCATTAGAAAAGCAATTAATGTAATCTGTCACATCAACAGGTAAAAGAAGAAAAATCACATGACCATGTCAATAGATACAGAGAAAGCATGTGACAAAATCCAACACCCATTCATGATAAAAACTCTCAAACTAGGAATAGAGGATAATTTCCTCAATGTGATAAAGAATATCTACAAAACACCTACAGCTAACATACTTATGATGAGAAACTTAAAGCTTTCCCACTAAGATCAGGAACAAGGCAAGGATGTCCCCTCTCATCACTGGAAGTCCTACGTCCTGCATTAAAACAAGGAATGGACATAAAATATACACAGATTGGGAAAGAAGAAATAATAATGTCTCTGCTTGCAGATAACATGATTGTCTATGTAGAAAATATCAAAGAATTGGCAAAAAAAAATCCTGGGGCCAATTAGCAATTATACCAAGGTTGCAGGACAAGGTTAATATACAAAAATCTACTGCTTTCCTACATACTAGTAATTAACAAGTAGAATTTGAAATTAAAAATAACATATTAGGACCCAAAAAATGAAATACTTAGGTATAAATCTAACATAATATGTACTAGATCTATATAGAGAAAAACATAAAGCTCTGATGAATGAGATCAAAGAAGAGCTAATAAATAAATGGAGAAATATTCCATGTTTATAGATAAGAAGACACAAGATGTCACTTCTTTCCAACTTGATGTATAAATTCAATGCAATCCCAATCAAGATCATAAGTTATTTGGTGGATATACACAAACTGATTCTAAAGTATACATGTATAAGAAAAAGACCTAGAATATCCAACGCAATATTGAAAGAGAAGAACAAAGTCGATGGACTGACACCATCTGACTTCAAGACTTACTGTAAAGCCACAGTAATCAAGACAGTGTTGTATTTGTGAAAGAACAGATAAATAGATCAATGGAACAGAATTGTGAGCCCAGAAACAGACCCACACAAATACAGTCAACTGACCTTTGACAGATGAGCAAAGGCAATACAATGTAACAAAAAGTCTTTTCAGCAAATGGTTCTGTAATGATCGGACATCCACATGTGTAAAATGACTCTAGAGATGGAGCTTAAATGCTTCAAGAAATTAACTCAAAATAAATCATAGACCTAAAAGTAAAATCCAAAACTATAAAACTCTTAGAAGGTAACGTAGGAGAAAACCTAGATGACCTTGAATATGGCAATGACTTTTTAGTTACAACATCAAAGGCATAACCCATGGACTAAAGTACTGATAAGCTGGACTTCATTAAACTTAAAAAGTTTGCTCTGTGAAAGACACTATCAAGAGAATGAAAAGACAAGCCACAGAGTGAGAGAAAATATTTGCAAAAGACACTTCTAATAAAGGACTGCTACCCAAAACAGACAAAAAAACACTTAAACACCAACAATAAGAAAACAAACCAAATGACTAAAACTTCAGCCAAAGACCATAAGACATAACAAAGAAGATATACAACTGGAAAATAAGTATATGAAAAGATGTTCCTCATCATGTGTCATCTGGAAAATGCAAATTAAAACAACGAGATATCACTAAACACCTATTAGAATGGCCAAAATCCTCAATACTGACAACACCATATGCTTGTGAGTATATGGAGCAACAGGAACTCTCATTCATTGCTGGTGGGAATGCAAAATGGTACAATCACTTTGGAAGACAGTTTGGCAGTTTCTTACAAAACTAAACATATTCTTACCATATGGTCTAGCAATCACACTCCTTAGCATTTACCCAAAGGAGTTGAAAATCTTGTCCACACAAAAACCTGCACATGGATGGTTATAAAAGTTTAATTCATAATTACCAAAACTTGGAAACAACCAAGATGTCCTTCAGCAATGGATAAATTGTGCTGCATACAGATAATGGAATATGATTCAGCACTAAAAAGAAATACGTTATCAAGCCAGGAAGACAGGGAAGAACCTTAGGTGCAAATTACTAAGTGAAAGGAGTCACTCTGAAGAGGCTACATACTGCATGATTCCAACTATATGACATCTAGAAAAGGCACAACTATGGAGACAAGTACAATGATCAGTGGTTGCCAGGGTTTAGGAGGGAGAAAATATCGAATAGGCAGAGCACTGAGGGTTTTTAGGGCTATGAAACTACTCTTCATGATACTATAATGGTGGATTCATAATTCATTTGTCCAAACCTATATAATGCACAACACCAGGAGTGAACCCTAATGTAAACTATGGACCCTGGATGATGATGTGTCACTGTAGGTTCATCAGTTATAACAAACGTACCACTCTGCTTGGGCATGCTGACAATGGGGAGGCTCTGCATCTGTGGAAATCTACGTATATGGGAAAACCCTATACCTTCTGCTCAGTTTTGCTATGAACCTAAAATTGATTTTAAAAGTATATTTTTTAAGAAAAGGTGAATTCTTATATTTTATTCATATATTCACAGTGAAGATTAGTAACAAACTGGACATTCGTCTTTGACTTAAGATTGACTATTTTTAAAACTACCAAAAGCTTGACCCATGTATGCCACTAGGTACTACTGTGTTTGTCCAAGGTTTGTTAACATTCTTCCGTTTGCCAGGCATCACAGAAGGGAAGGATTCTTATAGAACCCTTTGCTCCAGTTAACTTTAATGTGGAAGAGACAGCTTGGAAGAGTCATGATGCAAATTAGCTTGAGACATCTGGAGAAAATGTGTATGTTTATGTGTGCAAACATAACAGAGGAAGATGGGTGACTGCTGGGACATGCATCTGAAGACCCAGAGGAAGCAGCAAATGGTAGGTGCTTCCCCGGCTGACTGCTCTTCCCCAGTCCAGACAGGCTGTATACCTCTAATCAGCACTGCAGGCAAGCATATCTTTCATGAACGTGTTCTGGACACTACTGTGACATACAGATGGTTAGAATCCAAAGAGAAAGTTGACAATGGAAAAAGAGTGGGTTAAAGAAAAAGATGCAAGTGGAGCTCTAAATGGGAACACTTAAAAACAGTTTAAGTATGACCAATAAAGGTAGAGAAAACAGTAGGAAAAGGTTCTTTGTGCTGTTTGATTTAAATGCACTCACTGTAGGGACTTCCCTGGTGGTCCAGTGGCTAAGACTCCACACTCTCAATGCAGAGGGCCTGGGTTCGATCCCTGGTCAGGGAACTAGATCCCACATGCCACAACTAAGAGTTCGTATGCTGCAACTAAAGATCCCTCAACTAAAGATCTCATGTGCCACAACTAAAGATCCCACATGCTGCAACTAAAGATCCCATGTGCCGCAACTAAGACCCAGTGCAGCCAAATAAATAAATAAATATTAAAAAAAATAAATGTACTCACTGTACCCATCTTCATCCTAGAGCAATTTATAGTTGCTTTTATTTATTGACTAGTGACACTTTTAAGTCAACACCACCAAAGAAACACATATAATGGTATCGATTTAAGATACGTGTGTGAGAACAACATATTGGAGAAATAGCAACTAGCAACAAAAGTGCACTGTTTAGAGCTCAGACTCTGGAGTTATGTTGGTTAATTTCAAATTCTGAATTCAATTTACAAACTGGCTGATTTAGAACAAGTTATTCCATCACTCTTAGGCCCTGTTTCCTAACCATTAATATGGAGATAAAAAGAGCACCTACTTCAGAGGACTTTTGTAAGGATCAGATGAATGAATTCATGTGAAGGACGCAGGACAATGCTTGGCATAGAGTGAGCAGCAGTTATTGCTGTAATTGTAACAGCTACTCTTTGTAGTTATTGGAAGGCAAACACAGTTACGTGAAGTATGTTCCCGGGAATCAACTGCAAAACGGCTTCTTTCTCTGGGCCTCTCTGCTGTCCAAAAACCATTGTCACTAGGAGCACTTGGTGGTAATTCTCTAATAAATAGAAATGGCACAGCAAAGGTAAAACGGAGCAAAGAGCAAGAGTGAGAGAGAGCAAGTGATAGAAGCTTCTCCCCTAAATCCTGCTTCATAAATCCCGAGGGAAGAGAGAAGAGAAAATCTGGAGACGGCAGTCAGGGGACCTGCACCAAACGTGGTGTCTGCAGCTCTTCCTCCGCAGTGATGGTCTGACCTCTGCATATTTACTTTCCTCCTGCTTCATGCTCTCATTTGCTTCGAGGCACAGCCGCTGTGTCTCATCAATTAAAATAGGTCCCCAAACTCGCAGCTCTGGGTTTCTCATGACTCCTGGTTTCAATGCAATGCATTTTTACTTTATAGTAAATGTCAGTTTTCATCAGCTCAAATGTCCTCGTGACATAATATGACTTGAACATATGCAAATACCTCCTTATCAGATACTTCTATAATTAGGTAGAGGTCTTGGGTGGGGAGGTACTCCCTAATTACTTCTGAGGTAATCGGGAGAAATCACACTTGATCATATGCTGTAAATTGGCTTCCAGAAACTCAGGGCCAGCATTAATCGACACAAGACTTCTGGGAAGCAGGATCCCAGCTTTTCTTTTCCTGAAAGCTACTTCATCTCTCTCTTCTTAGCTTCTTCAACTCACCTCCTCCACCTTTATATTCATGGTTTGCAGACAGGCAGGGACCTCGCTTTGCATTATAAGTGGGCCATCAACCAGGCTGAGAGCAAATGCAGCACAGCTCTAAAGACACCCAATAGTTGAATCTCAAAGCAAACACACAGGTGTCAGGCGGCTTTAATCGGAAATCATTGGGAAATGTCACAAGCACAGACATTATGGTTAAAGGGAACTTGTCAACTAGTAAGGAAGTGACAAGGATGGCGTCTGGCTTGTACTCAAAAAAGGGCTTTGGTGCTACTAACTGAATTGAAGAGAAATCCCTAAAGAGCTACAACCATAAGAACTTGAGGCCATAAATCCATTTTTATATACTTTCATCTGTCACTCTCTTTAGACCATTTTAAGCTAATCACTCACTCTTACTTTGATTCATAATTGTTAAAACTTCATGTTCTTTTTAATTGGACAGGGTTTGAGTTAAGCCACACCTCTCGACTGACAGTAAACAGTGAAACTAAAAAATCCAGAGAACATTCTGAATGTGTGTGATTTGCCTCAATCACGTCCACTGTCCTGACTCAGGTAAAAATGCAGGAAGGAAGGCTCCACTCAGTGCATTTTTCTACCCCTGATTTGTAGGTCTCCATGGGTTTTCTACATAAATATGGAGACGACAGCCAAATTCTCTGCGGTGATTGCAGGGGTCTGGGGAAGGGTGTCAAATGTCTCTTTGGTGCTAACACCTACTAAGGTAGAACAGAATTTGGCCCACTCTGCAGTGCTTGATGCTTGGGTGATTAGAAAGTTTGGGGGAGGGGGGTACTCTCAGGTTGTACTTTAGAAACGGGCACTATGCATTTAGCTGGAGCCACAAGGCCACAGAATGCGCCTTAAGGTCAAGGAGTTTGGGCCTTCTAACTCTGCATTTACCAGGAATTGCACAAAGACTGCATTCTGCTTTCAGGACTTGTGAATTTCTGTGTTCAGAGACAATTTAATTATTTGCCATTGCCTTGCAGCTCTTCATCGGGCCAGAGGGTAGAGCCATAAAACCATATCAAAGTGTTCGCACTTGAAATGTAAAAATGGGTCACTTAAATCTGTGGAGATGACTAATGGTTCAAATGTAATCTAGAATTGGGTAAGAGATAGTTACAGGGAAATGTAATACCAGATTTAATCACCATAAACAGCCGAAGAATAATTTCAAGACCAAATCAGAGCTCTGTACTATCCCTCAGTGAAGTTGATTGGGCAAAATATTCAATTTAATTACCCAAAAGCCATTTAAACTACCTATATTTGATAGTTATTCATTATGCAGATCAATGAATAGCATAGTAAGCTGACACCCCCCCCTCATTCCAATGTCTTTGTTTCAAAAGAAAACTTTAGAAAAACAATTAATATTTATTCTCTGTCTTACAGCCACACACCAGTAAGAATTGCTTACTCAAGTTCTTGGGATCAATATAGCTGCCGCGTCTTCCAGGTCAGATTTTTGGTCAACAACATCTATTTCATGCCCCAAGTTTATTGACTTGAGGATTCAGAGGCTCATGCTGAGAGGGAGTCTTCAACTTAATTAGAATTCACCTGCCCTTGGGGCTGATACGGCAGCAGAGAGAAGAGGCTGGCCAACTTGTGTTAGTGGACAGTGTAGATGAGTTGTGTTTTTGCTAAAGGACTCTAGACACGGCCATGCAGGACATGAGCACTGTAACAGGTGGAATGAGTCACAGGCCTTTGTACCGGTTTGCACTGCACTGCTGGCCTGCGGGGTACACAATATAAATTGGGATCTGTTGCTAATAAACAAAACGTATCTTGAGATTTGTAAAATAATTAAAAGTAAACAGTAGCAAACCAGTCAGGCTATGAAGGCAGGAAGAAAACAGAGCAGGAGACTCACCTCTGGGTAAAACTAGAGCTTAAATATCCCTACTGCATATCTTAGGTCTCAGTCTGCTACAATTATAAAAGGAAATAAAGGGTTTTCTGTGGTTTTTGAAAGCTGCAGCATGGCAGGATCAATCCTGTTGAAATCGTAAAACAATGCCAAATCACATGATCACTGGCTCAAAATGCCCCAAGTTGCATCATGAGCAGTATGGTTTAATTTTCTTTGCGTTTACTTCATTTTGTTTCTGGAATTGGCATTTAAAATTTCTGAACAAAGAAAACAATATTTCAAACACACTGTTTCTGCCTGGTCTAACGTCTCCATTTCTCAGCCAAAGTGCCCGAGTAACACATTTTTTTCTTCAACAATTGACCAGATGAAGATTAAGGAACTCTGCAATAGACACCCAAGGTAACAGGACAATAATGTACATCACTTGAAGTGTCACAGAACACAGCCAGGATTCCCTAGGGCTGTAAGTGAAAAACATTCTTCTTTGGCTAATGAGTTCTGAGAAAGTACCACTGGCCCTAAAGACCCACTCTACTCTATTAGTAAAATGGCTCCAAGAAATGAAAGCACACAAATTTTGGAAGTCTGTCCTAATTTTAAGCAAAATTTCTACAGTCTTAATGTCTGCACAACACATTTAATATTGTAAGTTTTTTAAAAGTACATATTTTACTAGTTTATTACCTTCTATCGGTTTGCTTTGCCACAGAAGATAGAGCTATGGGATGTGCAAAATGGAAACTACGCTGGAATAGGTGAAGATTCAAACATATGACACAGACTTTATAAACGTCATCCCTAATCTATTATTTATCTGTTGCGATTTTTGGCAAAGATGTACTTTGCCTTTTATTCAATCCTAATTTGAACAGTACATTTAAAAAATCAGTCAGGAGGTTTTTCACCATGGCTAAATAGAGCAAAATTATTCAGAGAACTCTGGCAAAAATAGCAAGAGGCCTATGCTAACAGTAGAAATGAAGAGGATAGGAATAACCTACTTGTGCCTCCTAACCTATCAGTGGGTCCTACACCTGCCTTGTTGCTACTGGAGGACATGAAGGTGACACTCTTAACAGGGTGCCAAAAGGCCCAAACTGGACCACATGAGCAGCGAAGCAGGCAACTGCTGAATGAACAAAGTATGTTACAGCTTAAAAACATCTCTTTGCTAACATCTCCAGTATTAATATCATTCTTTATAATATCACCAATGACCATTCACTGATTCCCCCTTCTCTGTTGACTGAGTCCATGCAAATGGGGCTGGGGTAGGGCAAAGAGGCCAAGTACCTCTCACCCAATTGTGTCATGTGGCGCGGTGAATCTATACTGGAAATCGGGTCCTAAAAGAATAACTGGATAAACTGCCCCAAACAGCTGTTGTTTGTGGTGGTGGTGGAACAGTGGTGATGTTTTGCTTTATGGTAACCAAAGGGAAAAGGTGGGGGGAGGGATAAATTAGAAGGTTGGGATTAACATATGCACACTATTATATATAAAAAAAATCAACAAGGACCTACTATATAGCACAGGGAACTATATTCAGTATTCTGTAACAACCTATAAGGGAAAAGAATCTGAAAAAGAATAGATATATGAATACGTATAACTAAATCACTTTGCTGTATACCTGAAACTAACACAACATTGTAAATAAACTATACTCCAATATAAAATAAAAAATTAAAATTAAAAAAAGAACAGTCCCTCTTTTAATATGCAAATACAAGAACTCACCATTAAAAAAACAAAAAACAAAAAAAAAACTGTGACTGGATAAAGTGCCCAAAACAGCTGCTGTTGTGGTTGGTGGTGGGACAGTGGTAATGCTTTGCTTTAATTTTCCCCATTCAATGCATTTAGTATTTACTAGGATCTATCATTCTAGAAAGTTATATACAGTAGTCCCCCCATACCTGGAGTTTTGCTTTCTGAGATTTCATTTATCAGCAATCAACCATGGTTTGAAAATATTATTTGGAAAATTCCAGAAATAAACAACTCATAAGTTTTAAATTGCATGCTGTTCTGAGTAGTGTGATGAAATCTCGCACCATCCCACTCCATCCCACCCAGGATCCCCAGCCATCAACATAGTCATGACTCAATGATCCAGAGTCACCTGAGGCAGATGATCCTCCTTCTGACATATTGTCAAAGGTAAATAGTAGCCTAATGCTGCATCACAATACCTACAACATTCACCTCCCTTCAACTCATCATGTAGGCATTTTATCATCTCACAACATCACAAGAAGAAGGCTAAGTAGAGCACAATAAGATATTTTGAATGAAGAAGACCACATTCAAGTAACTTGTAGTATATTGTTACAACTGTTCTTTTTTATTTTTAGTTATTATAGTTAATCTCTTACTGTGCCTAATTTATAAATTAAACTTTATCATAGGTATGTATAATAGGAAAAAACATAGGGTTCAGTACTATCTCTGCTTTCAGGCATCCACTGGGGGTCTTGGAATGTATCTACCATGGATAAGGGGGGACTACTGTAGTTACTTGGGGGAATTTTCTTATATTATTTTTAACTAATTTTATATCACTTACAAGGGATCCTCAATAAAATTAACAGCCAATTTCTCATCAGAAACCATGGATGCCAGGGGGCAGTGTGATGACATATTTCACATGCTGAAAGAAAATAAAATGTCAACCAGTAATTCTTTACCTGTTCTATTGATGTTTCAAAATTCTCTCTTTGTCTTCGGTTTTCAACAATTTGATTATAATGTGTCTCAATGGGGATCTCTTTGAGTTTATACTGTTTGTAATTTGTTCACCTTCTGGATGTGTAGACCCATGCCTTTCAACAAATTTAGTAAGTTTTCTGTCATTATTTCTTCAAATATTATTTTTGTCCTTGCTGTATCTCCTCTCTGCTGGGACTCCGGATATGCATATGTTGGTACACTTGTTGGTATCTCACAGGTCTCTTAGGCTCTATTCATTTTTTTTTTTCACTCTTTTTTCTTTCTGTTCGTCAGACTCAATAATTCCAACCAACTTATCTTCAAGTCTGCTGATTCTTTCTTTGCTTCATCAAATCTACAGCTGGAACTCTCTAGTGAATTTTTCATTTCAGTTGTACTTTTCAACTCCAAAATTCCATTTGATTCCTGTTTATGATTTCTATCCTTTTATTGATATGCTCCATTGTTACACCAGTGCCATTGTTATTCTGGTCTCCTTTACTTCTTTTTCCATCATATTCTTTAGCACTTTGAACGTATTCAACACATTTAATTTAAAATATTTTCCTACGAATTCCAACCTCTGGGCTTCCTCAGAGATAGAAAATTTTCTGTTAATTTCTTTTCTTATGTGAATGAGCCATGTTTCTTGTTTCTTTGGATGTCTCATTTTTGTTGTTGCTGTTGTTGAAAATTGGACATTTTGAATATTATAATGTGGTGACTTTTAAAATAATATTCTCCCTTCTCGCCAAGATTTGTTACTGCTTTTGTGGATTATAGTTGTTTATTTGTCTACTGACTTCTCTAAACTATTTTTGCAAAGATTGTAATTTTATTTATTTGTGTTCACTAAAGTCCCTGTTCCCTTAGCTTAGTGGTCTAGTAATTTGACAGAATTTTCTTTAAAAGTCTAATGACAAAAGAAGAGAGGGCAAAAAAAGAATATTACTTTGCTAGTCTTTGCAGAGTAAGGAATATTACTCTGAGGGATAAAGAGGGGCATTACATATTGATAAAGGACTCAATTCTACAAAAATACATGAATACCTTTAATGTGTATATGCCTAACAACAGAGCATCAAGAAACATGAGGCAAAAAAATGATGATAGAATTGCAAGGAGAAATGAGTGAATCCACAATTAAATTTGGAGACTTCAACACCCATCTATCAGAAATGGACAGATCCAGCAGGTAGACAAATAGTAAGGACATACTTGAACTGAACAACTCCATCAATACACTGGATCTAACTGACCTTTACACAATACTTCATCCCCCAACAGCAGATTACAGGCATACCTTGGAGATATTGTGGGTTTGGTACCAGACCACCAAAATAAAGCAAATATCACAAGAAAGTAAGTCACATTAATTTTTTGGTGCATATAAAAGTTATGTTTACACTGTACTGTAATCTATTAAGTGTGCAATAACATTATGTCTAAAAAATAATTGTAAATACCTTAATTTTAAAATGCTTTATTGATAAAAGATGCTAACCATTATCTGAGCCTTCAGCAAGTCATAATCTTTTTGCAATAGTAACATCAAAGATCACAGATCACCATAACAAACATAATAACAACAAAAATATTTGAAATCTTGTGAGAATACCAAAATGTGACACTGACATGAAGTGAGCAAATGCTGTTGGAAAAATGGCACCAATAGACTTGCTTGATGCAGGATTGCAACACGCCTTCAGTTTGTAAAAAAAACACAATATATGGGAAGTACAATAAAGCAAAGCACAATAAAATGAGGTATGCCTTCATACATTCCTCTCAATCTCACATAGAACACTCACCAAGATATACCACATTTAAGTGAATAAAACACACCTGAACACGTTTAAAATACTAGAAACCATACAAAGTATGGTGTCAGACCACAATGGAATTAGGCTAGAAATCAATAACAGAAAGATAGCTGGAAACCCCCTATTATGGACTGAATGTTTGTATTCCTCCAAAATTCATATGTTGAAATCCTTAGCCCCAATGTGATGGTTATTAGGAGTCAGGGCTTTTGGGGGTGATTAGGTCATGAATGAGATTAGTGCCCTAATAAAAGAGATCACAGAGATCTCCCTCAGACCTTCCACCATGTGAGGACTCAGTGAAAAGATGGCCATCTATGAATCAGTTAGTAGGCCCTCATCAGACACTGAATCTGCCAGCACCTTGATCCAGAACTGTGAGAAATAGATTTCTGTTGTTTATAAGCCACCCAGTCCATGGCATTCAGTTACAGTAGCCTGAATGAACTAAGACACACCCAAAATATTTGGAGAGTAAACAACACACTTCTAAATTATATATGGGTCAAAGAAAAACTCTTAAGGGAAATGAAAACTTAAGGAAAATAAAAATATAATTTACTAAAATTTGTGGGATGTAGCAAACATAGTGCTTAGAGGGAAATTCATAGCAATGAATACATATATTAGAAAAGAAGAAAGATATAACATTAATAATGTAAACTTCAATCTTAGTAAACTTTTATTTTAAAAAAACAAATGAAATCCAAAATAATAAAATTAGGCTGAAATCAATGAAAATTAAAATACTAAATCAATAGAAAAAAATCAATTAAACAAAAAACGAGTTCTTTGAAAAGATCAGTAAAATTAATAATCCTCTAGTCAGACTGACTAAGAAAAAAAAATAAGACACAAATTCCTAATATTAGAAATGAAAGAGAGGACATCATTGTTGATCCCATGGGCATTAAAAGGATAATTAAGAATATTTTGAACAACTTTATACCCACATATTTGATAACCTAGGCGATATGCACAAATTTCTTGGAAGACACAATCCACCAAAATTCACACAAGGAGAAACATGTGTTCTGAATAGTCCTATATATATATTAAAGAAAATGAATCAATAATAATCAATTAATAACCTTCCCAAACAGAAAGCACTAGGCCCAAAAGGTTTCACTGGTGAATCCTAACAAACATTTAAGGAAGAAATTATACCAATTCTCTAAAATCTCTTTCAGAAATAGAAACAGAGGAAATGCTTCCTAACTCATTCTGAGGCCAGGATTATCCTAATAACAAAAGCAGACAAAGATATTACAAGAAAGGAAAATCTAGAAACCAATATCTCTCATGAACATAGATTCAAAATTCCTCAACAAAACACTAGCAAATCAAATCCAACACTGCATAAAAAGAGTTATACACCATGACCAAGTGGAACTTATCCCTGGTATACAAGGCTGGTTCAATATTTGAAAATCAGTTAATATAATCCACTAAACCAAGAGGCTAAAGAAGAAAAATCATATGATCATATCAATAGATGCAGAAAAAGCATTTGACAAAATCCCACGCCCATCAATGACAAAAAATCTCTAAAAACTAATGTTGTCTCAGCTTTAAACATACCCTCTATGAAAAACTACAACTAATATGACACTTAATGGTGAGAAACTAGTTGCTTCCCCACTAAGATCAAACACAAGGCAAGGGTGTCTGCTTTTACTACTCCTATTCATCATTGTACTGGAAGTCATAGCTCACGCTGTACAAGAACATGAAAAGGCATTCTTAATGCTAGAATGCAACACAATAAATGTAAACAGATTTGGGAAGAAATAACTCTGTGACTGTTTGCAGATGACATGATTTTCTATGCAGAAAATCCCCAAGAATCAACAACAAAAACTCCTGGAACTATCAAGTGATTACAGTAAGGTTTCAAGATGCAAGGTTAATATCTAAGTCAATTGCTTTCCTAAATACCAACAACCAATAATTGGAATTTGAAATTAAAAACATAATGCCATTAATTTTATCACGAAATAAAGATAAATGCTTAGGTATAAATTTAACAAAATGTGTACAAGATCTATATGAGGAAAAATACAAATCTCTGATGAAATTAATCAAAGAAGATCTAAGCAAATGGAAAGCCATTTTGTGTACATGAATAGGAACACTCGATACAGTCAGGATACCAGGTCTTCCCAATTTGATTTACAGATTCAATGCAATCCCAGCAAGTTTACTTTTATTGTGGTAAAAATTTATCATAAAATTTACCATCTTAACCTTTTTTAAGTGTACAATTCAGTAGTGTTAAATATATTTACACTGTTGTGAAACAGATCTCCAGAAACTTTTGATCTTGCAGAACTGAAACTCTATACCCATTAAGCAACTCCCTTTGCCCCCTCCTCTAGCCCCTGATAACTACCATTCTACTTACAGTATCTATGAATTTAACAACTTTATATACCTCATATAAGTGGAGTCATACAGTATTTGTCCTTTTGTGACTGGCTTACTTCAGTTAGAATAATGTCCTAAATGTTCATGCTTATATGACAGGATTTCCTTCCTTTTTAATGTTGCACAGTATTCTACTGTATGTATATACCACATTTAAAAAAAATCATTCATCCATTGATGGACATGTGGGTTACTTCCACCTCTTTGCTACTCCAGAAATTTATTTTGTGGATATCAGAACCTAATTCTAAAATTTATACAGAAAAGCAAAAGACCCAGAATAGCTAACACCATACTGAAAGAGAACAAAGTCATTGGACTGACATTACCAACTTTAAGACCTACTATAAAGCTTCCAGTACAATGATGAATAGGAGTAGTAAAAGCAGACACCCTTGCCTTGTGTTTGATCTTAGTGGGGAAGCAACTAGTTTCTCACCATTAAGTGTCATGTTAGTTGTAGTTTTTCACAGAGGGTATGTTTAAAGCTGAGACAACATTAGTTTTTCAGAGATTTTTTTGTCATTGATGGGTGTTGGGATTTTGTCAAATGCTTTTTCTGCATCTACTGATATGATCATATGATTTTCTTCTTTAGCCTCTTGATTTAGTGGATTATATTAACTGTCAGTCAAGACACTATGGTATTAGCAAAAGAATAGACAGGTCAACGGAACACAATAGAGAGCTCAGAAATAGACCCATACAAATATAGTCAATTGATTTCTGACAAAGGTGCAAAGGCAATTAAATAGAGAAAGCATAATCTTTTCAACAAATGATGCTGGAACAACATAAATCCAGACACATACCTTACACCTTTCACAAAAACTAACTCAAAATGAATCACAGCTTTCTATGTAAAATGGAAAGCTATAAAACACCTAGAAGATAACATAGGAGAAAATCTAGGTGACTTTGGGTTTGGCAATGACTTTTTAGATAAAACACCAAAAAGATGATCCATGAAAGAAAAATTTGATAAGGCGGATGTCATTAAAATTAAAATCTTCAATGACAGCACAATAATGCGAACATACTTGTCACTGAACTGTACACTTAAAATTGTTAAAATGGTAAATTTTCTGTTATGTATATTTTATCACAATGAAAAAAGTCCTCTCCTTTTAAATCTTGAAAAATACTGTTATTTTTGATGACTCAATCTGACAATCTTCAGACAAAAGCAAAGTCAGAAAAAAAGAAAAGTGTAAGATAGCAAAATGAAATTTGCAAAGAATTTTCTCTTAATTTTCTACTTCTCACACATTTTTCTTCTATTAACATTTTAGTTATGCCTTATTTCTCATAAGAGAAATATTTTCTTTATATGAAAATAAAGAATTTAAGAGCAAAAGGTTTTTTTACACTTCTGCCCTGTAAAGCAGATCTCTAGAACTTATTCATCTAGCATATCTATCTACCACATAGCACTAAAACAGTACTGCACACTTCAACATTTGTTAAGAGGGTAGGTCTCATGTTGAGGACTCCTACCACCAAAAGAAAAGTGACACAGGGAAACTCTGGGAGGTGTTGAATATGTCTCCTACTGATATTTTGATTGTGGTGATGGTATTGCATACATCCAAACTTATTCAATTGTACACATTACACATGTGCAGTTCTTCATATATCAACTGTACCTCAATAAAGCTGTTCTTAAAAAGCCACTTCTACAACAATGAAAAGACAAGCCACACACTGGGAGAAAACATTTGCAAAACACAAAGCTGATGAAGGACTTGTATCCAAAATATACAAAGAATTCTTAAAACTCAACAACAAGAAAACAACAAGAAAAAAAGAAAACAATTGAAAAACGGGCAAAAGATGTCAGCAGACCCCTCACCAAAGAAGATATAGACATGGCAGCAAATAAGCACGTGACATGATGTTCACCATCATTAGCCATTAGGGGAAAGCCAACTAAAATCATAAGGAGATTTCATTACATACCCATCAAAATAGCTGAAATCCAAAATACTGACAACACCAAATCCTGGTGAGGACATGGACCAAAAGAAACTCATTCATTGGGCTTCCCTGGTGGCACAGTGGTTAAGAATCTGCCTGCCAGTGCAGGGAACATGGGTTCGAGCCCTGGTCTGGGAAGATCCCACATGCCATGGAGCAACTATGCCTGTGCGCCACAACTACTGAGCCTAAACTCTAGAGCCCGCGAGCCACAACTACCGAGCCCGCGCGCCACAACTACTGAAACCTGCGCACCTAGAGCCCGTGCTCCACAACAAGAGAAGCCACCGCCATGAGAAGCCTGCACACTGCAACGAAGAGTAGCCCCCACTCGCCACAACTAGAGGAAGCCTGCACGCAGCGACGAAGACCCAACACAGCCAAAAATTAATTAATTAATTAATTAATAATTAAAAAAAAAGAAACTCATTCATTGCAGTGGGAATGCAAAATAGTATAACCACTCTGGAAGACAGTTTGGCGGTTTCTTACAAAAATAAACAAACTCTTTCCATATCATATGATTCAGCAATTGTGCTCCTCTGTGCTTTCCCAAATGATTTGAAAATGTGTATCCACACAAAAAACCTGCACATGAATGTTTATAGAAGCTCTATTCATAGTTGTCCTTCAATAAGTATAAATAAACTGTGGTACATCCATAGTTTGGATGGAATATTATTCAGCAATAAAAGGAAATGAGGGACTTCCTGGTGGCACAGTGGTTAAGAATCCGCCTGCCAATGCAGGGGACACGGGTTCAAGCCCTGGTCCAGGAATATTCCACATGCCGCAGAGCAACTAAGCCCGTGCGCCACAACTACTGAGCCTGTGCTCTAGAGCCTGCGAGCCACAACTACTGAAGTCCGCACGCCTAGAGCCCGTGTTATGCAACAAGAGAAGCCACCGCAGTGAGAAGCCCGCACACCGCAACAAAGAGTAGCCCCCGCTCTCCGCAACTAGAGAAAGCCTGCGTGCAGCAACGAAGACCCAATGCAGCCAATAAATAAATAAATAAATAAATTTAAGAAAAAGGAAATGAGCTATCAAGCCATGAAAAGACATGGAGGAAACTTAAACATATATTAGTAAGTGAAAAAACAATCCAAAAAGGCTACATACTGCATGATTCCAACTATATGACATTGTAGAAAAGACAAAACTATGGAGACGGTAAAAAACTTCAGCCAGGGGTGGGGCAGGGGAGGCAGCACACTGAGGATTTTTAGGGCAATGAAACTATTCTGTAAGATAATATAATGGCAGATACATGTCATGATACATCTGTCAAAATCTACAGAATTTACCGCACAAAGAGTGAACCCTAATGTAAACTATGGGTTTAGCTAATAATAATGTATCCATATTGGCTTGTCAATTTTAACAAATGTACCACATCAACGCATGATGTTAATAATAAGGGAAACTAGGGAGTGTGTTAGGGGGTTATACGGGAACTCAATTTATCTGTAAACCTCAAACTGTTCAAAAGAATAAAGTTTTATTCATTTTTTTAAAAAGTATGCTGAAAGGCCTTAGATGAGGTGGGTATACTGCTGCTGTGTCCCTGCAGTGACCAGATGGCCCCTAAGTGATCATGCCACCATCAGGCCCGGATGCCTGTAAGCCTGCATCTGACAAGACCTGCCCCACTACTGTGCTTGCACGCGTGCATCTCACTGTGAGCCTGACATCTGGGCGCTACAGGACTCACGCAGTTCATGACCCAGGTGGTCACAGTTCAAAAGGGCCTTCTTCCAGTGCTGCCTGCAAGAGCCACAGCTCATCTGTCGCGCAGGGTCAAGGTAGTGGACTAGAGGGTAGGGAGTTCTCAAGGCTAGGAGTGTGGGACCACAGGAACTTGAGAATGAGAACTCGGGTTTGCAGAGCACATCCATGTGTAACCTCTGGATATGTAGAGCCCAGACACAATAACTAACCTCCCCAGGGCCACACAGCCAGAAAGTGACTTAGTGGGGATGAGGCCCAGGCAGTTCGGCCCTCAGCCCGCAGGCTCAAGCCATAACATCAGTGAAGCATTCTCTGGTTTCCCTGGTTTCACAGTCATCACCTGCTGCCCACAAGTTTGCCATCAGGGCAGGGTGGAGAACCCAGTTTCTGGGAATGCAGAGCGCTGATCAGGCATCAGGCTCTGTCCCAAGCATTTCACTTGTATTAACTTATTCAATCCCCACAGCAGCTTAATGAGCAGTCATCTCCATCAGAAGCAACTTAAAGTTTCATATCGAAAGAAACTTGGTTGGCACCCACCACAGTTCTACAAAATAAGAACGCTGGAAAACTTTGCCTCTTTTTCTGACAGGCACAAAGTTTTCTGGGATCGTGCATTAGAAGGGAGGGACCACCTTAAATGCTGTGGGAGCTCCCGCTTTTACCAGGGCATTCACTGTACTTGGAAGAGTAGTGAAAATCATTTATCCACTGAAAAAACATTGAAGAAATCATGAATGAAGGCAAGAAATTTCACTAAGCAGTGATGCACCCACGGCTATCTTTATAGCACACACGTGACAATTCAAAGTATAAATATATACTTTTATCCTAAAAGCTGTGCAGTAGCAGCCTAAGAAAAACAGATTAATATATTACATACAGAGAATGGAGATCTAATATGTGGATTATTGGCATGCTTGAAAGAAAATTCCTGAACGAATGTAAGAGAAGCAATATTTAGAGAAGACAATAAAGTTTTCTTGAGCTGAAGAAAAACCTTAATCTTCAGATGAAAAGGTCTTGGCAGGATCAAAACAAAATTAACAAAAATTGTTCAATATCTGAATATGAATGGCTGACATTTTGAATTTCAAAGATCAAGAATGCTACAGACTTTCAGGAAAAAAAAAGAAAATATTTTCCATAAAGGTACAAAATCAGGCTTCTCCTGAATGTCATAGAGTAACAGGATATAAAGGAACAGTAAATAATATGTTAAGGGGAAAAAGCTGTGTGTGACTCAATAATTCGATATCAAGTCATGTGTGAAAGCCACAGAAATCATTTTAATCATATATACACTCCGAAGATTCCACCCTCTCTGAAAAAATTCATCAAAATTCAAAAAATTAATCAAAATAAAACCTTTGAAATAGAAGTGCATGGTAGAATTCCTGAAGGTGAATGTGGAAATCAATTAAATACAGGAAGTAAGTCTGAATAATTACTGTAGATATGGTTTAAAAGCACTGCAAACGTTAGTAATTCAAATTTCAACTTATTCTGTTTTTCCAAAGCCTTTTTAATAAAAATACTTCGGTTCAACAGTCCCTCCCCTCCAAGTGTTTGCTGATGACAAACATTTGAAAAGGGTGATTGTGTTTTCCAGTAAAACATCAAGGATCTTTCACTGCGTTGAGGTTTTAACTTTATTTCTCTAATTTATGATGCGCATTATGACGGAAGTGTCTAATTCGCTACCTGGAGTATAAACTCCTCAAAAGGCTTATATTTGTGAATCATGATACCTCCAACACTGCCTGGTGTATAGTAAATACTTCACAAATGTTTGTATTATGAATGTATAAATGAATGAACCTTACCTGGGAAATCAGATGTTTCCCCAAGGTCCCCATTGATGGTTTCTCTTGTGAAATCCAAAGTCCTCTGGAAGTGGTTCTGTAGTATGAATTGATTGTACCTGTAATTAGACAGATAATAGGGTGAGAGTGTAGTGCACCCCTTCAATGAAAGGGTAGAAATGTTATAGAATCTCACATCAAGGCAGCAAGAGACATTTATCCTTCTTGATACAGATCACAGGTTTATTTAAATGAAAACTTTCATTTTCACAGTATTTAATTATGCTCATATATTACTATATTTGTTTCATTTCTGGTGAATTTTATTGTGCTTATTTATGGAAATTATCCCTTTATCTCCTCTTTGAATATCCCAAACTTACATATATCAAATTTCTTGTGAGACTCTTCTATAATTATTTTCTTTGGGAGTTACATCATTTTCTGATTTCCTAGTCCATACTTAGCATTGGATTTCATCATTCAACTGAATTTTGGTCATCAGACTAATTTTTGAGTGGGAATTTTTTGTTAGTTTGTCTTTGTCTCGTTGTTCTTGGTTTTTGCCTCTTTCTCTGAAGTAGGCAGTATTTCTATAAGTAACCCCTGTAGTGGGCAGAACAGTGATCCCTGCCCTCAAAGGTATGTCTAGGGTGATGTCAGTGAACATGGCAGAACAGGAAATTCCAAGGGTTCATCCCTCCACAGAAACACCTCCCCTCCAAAAAAAACAAAACAAACAAACAAACAAAATATAAAAATCAACTTTGTCATATCTCTCGAAAATAGTCAAAGGTTTATGGCAACCGAGCAAACACTAAATCAAAAAAAAAATAGATGAAAAATATAGTAAGAGAGTTTAGTGGCATTTTAACTCAGTCTTGGCCCATAAACTTCACTGGTGCAGAAGCAGTCTTGAAGATAGGACCTGTGTTCCAGGTATTAGGATCTGGTCACAGAGGGAACAGAGCCAACCTTGTTCATAAGAAAGTGAATGGTTTGTTGTGACCTGTCTTGGAGTTCCCCAAAGGAATGAAAGAAGGGGCTTGTCTTTGTTTCACCTAACTTAGAACTCATTCAGGGTAGAAAAGGAGCCAAGTGGAGTACATTCTGGAGAAATACTTAAAGACAAATTAACCAGTAGAAACAGCCTGTGGCAAAAAATAACAGGGGTGAGGGGGGCATGCTGAAAGCCTGGGAGGAAAAGCTGGGAAGAATTACTTTGGGAAACAAGGGCTTTGAAAAACTCCAATATACAATGGAGAATCTAAAAAAATCATGCCATACTCAGAGAAGGAGATATACTCAGAAAACATGTGAGAAGACACTAAGCTTTGACCTCTGGCTGAACTGTAGGGTCACTGCAAGCAGAAAGTGAAGGCTAAGGCAGAGTTGTAAATGGCCTGACCAAGCATTGAAGGAGTGCCCCTGCGAAAAGCCAACCTGCAAAGACTAGGAGAGTATTTTTTTCTTCTCTTTTCTTTTTCCTATGTTTCTTTCCTTGTTTGTATATTTTTTCTCCAAGTGTTTAAGGAAATCTCTGTCAAAACACTTACTGGCCACAAGCTAAAGGAACAGAGATTTCAAAGACTATACACAAAAAAGAGTACAGTCTCTAAAATATAGTTAGCAACTAAACAAAGAAATAACTACAACCTACAGCAAGCAACAACAAAAACCCTAAGGAGGGGGGAAGAATCTGATTTCCATAGTTACTACATTATAATATTCAAAATGTCCAGTTATCAACAAAAAACAACTACAAGTCATGCAAAGAAAAAAGAAAGCACGGTAATTCACAGGACATAAAATTAACAGAAACTATCCCTGAAGAAGCAAAGACACTGAACTTACGAGACACCAACCTTAAATTAACTCTCTTAAATATGCTCAATGAGCTAAAGAAACTATGGACAAAGACCTAAAGGAAAACAGGAGAATGATGTCTCACCAAATAATAGTGATAACAAGATAGAAATTATTAAAAGGAATGAAATATAAGTTCTAAAGCTGAAAAGAAAAATAAAGTGAAAAATTCACTAGAGTGATTCAAAAGCAGATTTTATCAAGCAGGAGAAAAAATTCAACGAAATTGAAGACAAGGCAATTGAAATTAACTGGTCTGAGGAGAAAAAAGAATGAAGATAAATGGAACTAAAAATAGAACTACTGTATAATCCAGCAAGCCCACTCTTCAGTATATATCCAGAAAAAACAAAAACTCTAATTCAAAAAGATACAAGCACCCCAATGTCCATAACAGCGCTATTTACAATAGCCAAGACATGGAAGCAACCCAAGCACCCATCAACAGACAACTGGCTTAAGAAGATGTGATATGTCTATATGTGTATAAATATTACTCAGCCATAAAAAATGAAATATTGCTATTTGCAGCAATGTATATGGACCTAGAGAATACTATGCTCAGTGAAATAAGTCAGACAGAGAAAGACAAATACTACACAATATCACTTATATGTGGAATCTTAAAAAATAATACAAATGAATACAAAACAGAAACAGAGTCACAGACATAGAAAACAAATTTATGGTTACCAAAGGGGAAAGGGAGGGGGAGAGGGACAAATTAGGAGTATGGGATTAACAGACACAAACTACTATATGTAAAATAGATAAGCAACAAGGATTTACTACACAGCACAGATAATTATACCAAATATCTTGTAATAAACTATAATGGAATATAATCTGAAAAAAATCTGAATCACTATGCTGTACACCAGAAACGAGCACAATATTGTAAATCAACTATATTTCAATAAAAAATAAATTTAAAAAAATTTTAAAAAGGAATCAAAGAAGATAAAAATAAATGGAAAGACATCCCATGATCATGCATTAGAAAACTTAATATCATGAAAATGTCCATTCTAGCCAAAGCAATCTACCAATTCAGTGCAATCTCTATCAAAATCCCAATGGAATTTTTTTTTACAGAAATAGAAAACACCATCCTAAAATTCGTATGTAATCTCCAAGGTCCCCCAAAATCCAAAATCATCCTGAAAAAATAAAAACAAAGCTGTAGGCCTCAAAACTTAGTGATTTCAAAACGTATTACAAAACTACAGGAATCAAACAGTATGGTACTGGCATACAGAAAGACATGGAGATGAATGGAACAGAAGAAAGAACCCAGAATTAAACCCTTGCATATATAGCCAACTTATTTCAACAAGGGTGTCAATACTACATAATAGGGAAATGACAATTTCTTCAACAAATGGTATTAGGAAAACTTGATATCTATATGCAAAAGAATAAAGTTGGACCCATACCTTACCCCACATACAAAAATTACTCAAAATGGATTAAGGACCTAAATATGAGACCTAGAAGAAAACATAGGAGAAAAGTTTCAGAACACTGAATTTGGCAGTAATTTCTTGAATATGATACCAAAAGCACAGGCAACAAATGTAAAAATAGACAAATGTGACTACATCAAAATTGAAAAATTCTGTGCACTAAGGGAACAATCAACAGAGTGAAAAGGCAACCTACAGAATGGGAGAAAGTATTTGTAAACCATATATCTGATAAAAGGTTAATATCCAGAATTTATAAGAAACTTCTACAATTCAATATCAAAAAAAACAAATAATCTAATAAAATAGTGCACAGAGGACTTGAATAGACAATTCTCCAAAGAAGACATACAAATGGCCAACAAGTGTATGAAAAGATACTCAAAACTACAATGAGATATTACCTCACATCAAGGTGGCTTCTATCAAAAGAACAGAAAATAAGTGTTGAAAAGGATGTGGAGAAATTGGAACCCTTGAACACTGCTGGTGGGTATGTAAAATGGTATGGCCATAATAGAAAACAATATGGAAATTTCTCAAAAATGTAAAAATAGAATTACCCTATTACCCAGCAATCCTACTTCCGGGTATATATACAAAAGAATTCAAAGCAGGATCTCAAAGACATATTTGCACAACCATATTTTTCACAGCATTATTCACAATAGTCAAGAGCTGGAAGCAAGCCACAAATCCATTGATAAAGAATATATGGTATATTTATACAATGAAATATTATGCAGTCTTTAAAAAGAAGGGAATTCTGTCACATGTTACAATATGGATGAATCTCAAGGACATTATTCTAAGTGAAATAAGCCAGTCACAAAAGGAAAAATACTATATGATTCCACTCACATGAATTATATAAAATAATCAAAATTATAGACACACAATGTAGTATCATCATTATCAAGGATGGGTGGAAGGAGAGGAGGAAGAATAAATGTTTAGTGGGTATGGAGTTTCAGTTTTGCAAGATGAACATGTTCTAGAGATCTGTTGCACAACAATATAAATATACTTAATACTACTGAACTGTACACTTAAAAATGGTAAAGGTTGTAAATTTAATATATTTTTTTTACCACAATAAAAAAAAAACATGAAGGAGAAATTAAGACATTCCCAGATATAAGCTGAGGGAATTTCTCACTAGCAGATCTGCAGTACAAGAAATACTAAAAGAATTCCTTCAGGCTGAAATGAAAGGACACTACACAGTAACTTGAAGTCATATTAAGAAATAAAGAATACTAATAAAGGAAATAACATAGGTAAATAGAAATGCCAGTATTGTTGTGCTTTTAGTTTGTAACTCCTAATTTGTTTCCTATATGACTTAAAAGACAATGAATAAAATAATAATTGTAACTATATTAAGGGGCACATAATGTATAAATATGGAATTTTTGATCATAACAACATAGAGGATAAGGACAGAGCTGTGTAGATGCAGAGTTTTTGTATACTATTAAAACTAAGTTGGAATTAATTCAAACTAATTTTCTTATAAATTTAAGATGTCAATTATAATCTCCAGGATAACTTTTAAGAATATAGCTAAAAATATATACAGAAAAGGAAATGAGAAGGGGATGAATACAATGTACTACAAAAAAAATCATATAAACACAAAAGAAGAAAGGAGTGGAGGAATTGAGAAACAAAAAAGATGACTCAGATAAAACAAATAGCAAAATGTCAGAAGTGTTTCCTTATCAGTAATTACTTTAATTGTAAATGGATTAAACACTCCAACTAAAAGGCAGATATTGGTAAAATGTATAATAAAAAATCATGATCAAACTGTATGTTGTTCATAAGAAACTCACTTTAGATCCAAAGGCACAAACAGATTGAACATGAAAGGATGCAAAAAGTATCCATGCAAATTGTAACTGACGTGGTTATATTAATATCATCAGAAAAATTAGACTTTAATACAAAAGTTCCTATAAAAATAAATAAGGATATTACATATTGATAAAAGGGTAAATAATCAAGAAGGTATAACAATTACAAATATATACGCACTCAACAAGAGTTCAAAAATATATGAAGCAAAAATGGACAGAATTAAAGGGAGAAACAGACAGTTCTATAATAATATTTGGATACTTCAATACCCCACTTTCAATAACAGATAGAATAACTAAACAGAAGGTCAATAAGGAAATAGGAAACCTGAACAACACTATGAATCAACTAGAACTAACAGAAATATATATACTGCTCCACCCAACAACAGCAGAATATGCATTCTTCTCAAGCACACATGGGAAATGCTTCAGAATAGATCATATATTACACTCCAAAACAATAAATTTTAAAGACTGAAATCATACAAAGTATCATCTTTAATAACAATGGAATGAAACTAGAAATCAATAACAGATGGAAAACTGGAAAATTAATCAACATACTCTTAGATAACCAATGGGTCAAAGAAAAAAATCACAGATTAGAAAGGTATTAGAAAATAAAACAAACATGATCATCTTAGTTGATGAAAAAAATTTGACAAAATCTAACACCTTTTCATCATTAAAAACGCTCAACAGGGAGTTCCCTGGTGGTCCAGTGGTTAGCATTCAGCACTTTCACTGCTGTGGCCCGGGTTCAATCCCTAAGGTCCCACAAGCTGTGTGGCACAGCCAAAAATAAATAAGTAAATAAATAAATAAATAAATAATCAAAACACTCAACAGACTAGGAACAGAAAAGAACTTCCTCAACATGGTAAAGAGCATTTATGAAAATCCCACAGTTAACATCATACTCAATGGCAAAAGACTGAAAGCTTTCCCCATTAGATCAGGATCAAGACTACCATGTCCCCTTTTGCTATTTCTATTCAATACTGTACTATAAGTTTTTGCCAGAGTAATGAGGCAAGAAAAATAAATAAAAGTCAACTGAACTGGAAAGAAAGAAATAAGACTACTTGTATCTGCAGATGACATGATCTCATATACAGAAAATCCTAAAGAATCCACCCATCTAAACAAAAGATGATTAGACCTAATAAACAGACTCAATAAAGTTGCAGGATACACAGTCAACACATAAAAATCACTTGTATGTTTATATACCATCACTGAACAATAGTAAAAGAAATTAAGAAAATAATTCCATTTACAATAGCATCAAAAAGAAAAAAAAACAAAAACACTTAGGCAATACTCCCAAAGCAATCTATAGATTTGATGTAATCCCTATCAAAATCCCAATGACCATGTTTAAGAAATGGAACAGCTGGCCCTAAAATTTATATGGAATTGTGAGGGATCCCATATAACCAAAAAAATCTTGAAAAAGAAGAATAAAGTTGGAGTATTCACATTTCCCAATTTCAGAACTCACTACAAAGCTGCAGTAAAAAAAGCAGTGTGACACTGGCACAAGGATAAATATACAGATAGGATAGGATAGGACAGAACTGAATTGAATCGAGTTGAATTTAGAGTCCAGAAGTTAAGTGATTTTTGACCAGGGTACCAAGACCATTCAATGGAGAAAGAATACTCTCTTGAACAAATGGCAATGGGACAACTGGATAGACACATGTCAAAGAATGAAGTTAAATCCTTAGCTCATACCACATTAAAAAATTAACTCTAAATGGATCAAAGACCTGAATATAAAAACTAAAACTAGAAAATCCTTAGAATGAAATTAGACTCTTATCTTATACCATCCATAAAAATCAACTCAAAAAGGATTAAAGACTTAAGAGTAAGAGGATCTGAAACTGTAAATTCCTAGAAGAAAACATAGGGAAAAAGCTTCATGACACTGGTCTTGACAGTGATTTCATAGATACGTCAACAAAAGCAAAAATAGGTAAGTGAGGCTACATTAAACTAAAAAGCTTCTGTACAACAAAGGAAAATATCAGTAGAGTGAAAAAGCAGCCTACAGAATGGGAGCAAATATTTGCAAACTATTTATCTGATAAGCGGTTAATTTCCAAAATGTATAAGGAACTCTCACAACTCTACAGCAAAAAAACTAATAACCTGATTTTAAAATGGGCTTGAACAGACATTTCTCCAAAGAAGAGATACAAATGGCCAACAGTATGTGAAAAGATGCTCAATCTCAATAATCGTCAGAAAAAAGCAAATCAACATCACTATGAGATATTATCTTACACTTATTAGGATGGCTGTTATAAAAAGAAAACAGTAAATGTTGTCAAGGATGTGGAGCAAACCGTTGGTAGGAATGCAAAGTGCTGCAGCCTCTATGGAGAACTGTACGGAGTTTCCTCTAAAACATAAAAATAGAAATACCATATGATTCAGCAATCCCACTTTTGGATATTTATCCAAAAGAATTGAAATTAGGAAACAGAAGAGATATTAGCACTCCAATGTTCATTAGAGGACTATTCACAATAGCTAAGCTGTAGAAATAACTTAAATGTCCATTGATGGATGAATGGACAAAAAATGTGGTGCATACATACAATGGAATATTACTCAGCATTAAAAACAAGAAAACTCTACAATATGCAACAACATGGATGAACTTTGAGGACATTATACTAAATGAAATAACCCAGTTACAGAAAGACAAATACTGCATGCTTCCACTTAAATGAGGAATCTAGAATAGTCAAACTCACAGAAGCAAAGAAGAGAATGGTAGTTGCCAGGGGCTGGGGGTGGGGACAGGGAAATGAGGAGTTTCTTATCAACAGGTATAAAATTGTAGTTATCCAAGGTGAATAAGTTCTAGAGATCTGCTGTACAATATTATGTTTATACAACATTATTTTTATAGATAATATTTTATTGTACACTTAATCTGTTAAATATACAATCTTAAATGTTCTTAACACAATAAAAATTTTTTTAAAAACTTGGAAGAAAATATAACAGTAAATCTTCATGACCCTTGGATTTGGTAATGGTTTCTTAGTTATGACAACCAAAGCACAAGCAACAAAAGAAAAAGTTATTAAATTGGACTTCATCAAAATTTAAAACTTTTGTACATCAGGGACATTATTAACAGATTGAAAAGATAACCCAGAGAATGGGAGAAATTATTTGCAAATCATATACTAATAATGTTTTTGTATCCAGACTGTATAATGAATACTTATAACTTGACAACAAAATGACAAAAACCCAATTTAAAAATTCGCAAAGGACTTAAACAGGCATTTCTCCAAACAAGATACTCAAATGGCCAATGAGCACATGAAAAATACTCAAAGTCCTTAGTCATTAGGGAAATGCAAATCAAAACCCAGTAAGACACCATTTCACACCCACTGGGATGGCTATAAGATAAAAAAAAGAAAAATAATAAAGTTTAAAGTGGATGTAGAGAATATAGAAATCTAATAACATTTCTTGGGATAATGTAAAATGGTGCAGCCGCTCTGGAAACAGTTTGGTGGTTCCTGAAGCAGTTCAAGATAGAATTACCATATGATCCAGCATTTTTACTCCTGGATATATACCCAAAAGAACTGAAAACAGGTGTTCAAATAAAAACTCGTACATGTCTGTTCATAGCAGCACTATTCACAATAGCCAAAAGGTCCAAATGTCCAAACAACCCAAACGTCTGTCCACTGATGAATGGATAAACAAAATGTGGTATAGACACTCAATGGAATGTTATTCAGCCATTAAAAAGGAATGGAGTACTGATTCATGCAACAACTTGGATGAACCTGAAAACGTTGTGCTAAGTGAAAGGAGCTAGACACAAAAGGTCTAATTCCATTTACATGAAGTATCCAGAATAAGCAAATCCACAGAGACTGAAATCAGATTAGTGGTTGCCAGGGCCTGAAGAGGGAGGAATGGGATTAACTTCTTAATTGGTATGGGTTTCATTTTGCAGTGATGAATATGCTCTGTTATTAAATAGAGCTGATGATTTTACAGCATTGGGAATGCAAAAACATTCCTCCAAAATCCTAAAATTCAAGTGGATGAGGACAAACCATCAAGAGACACATTACCTGCATGGTATCAGTGTCTGTATGTGAGTTAAAAAAAAAAAAAGAAGCAATGGCACAGCATCTGACTAACTTTATAATAGAGAATAGCAAACTAGTCACTAGGTACTCACTGGAAAGAGCGGCTGCAATTGGGAGGGTTTTGGCTTTTCCATAGCAGGCAAGTGCAAGGAGCACACCTCAAGAAGGACCAAAGGTACTAGAGCAGAAGACCACTGTGAACTTTCAAAACTGATACCTCAGTGTTTCCTTCTAGGGCAAGACTCCATGATTAGCAGAAACTCTGGGGTTGGAAACAATTCAGCAGGAAATTGACAAGAGAGTTGAAGGAAAGGAGAAGGTGCAAAATTGTGTTGCCCACACATGTGGCCATTGAGCACTTGAAATGAGACTAGTCAGACTTGAGATATGATGTAAGAGTAAAATATGTACCAGATTTCAATGATTCAGTACAAAAGAATGAAAAATAGCCCATTAATAATTTTTATATTGCTTCCACACGGAAAATATAATATTTAGGATAGATGGAGTTAAAAACATATTATTAAAGTTAATTTCACGTTTCTTTTTACAAAGAATTTTGACTACTAGAAAACTGTTAATTACATTGTGTGGCTAGTATTACATTGCCAATGGACAGCACTCTATTATTACTGACGTCTGAGATGCCTGTTAGACCTCAAGTGGAAAAACCGATTACACAGCTGTATGAATGGAAGTACAAGGGAATGAGTAAAAATGAACATACATATTTGAAATTCATCAACTTAAAGTGACATTTAAAACACGAGTCTAGATAGGACCCCCTAGGAAGTGAATGCGTGTAGAAAAACATGACCAAACACTAAAGCCTTGGAAATTCTAACACACAGAAGTATGGAAAATGAGGAAGTTCCAGGAGAATACAAGGTGAACACAAAGAGGGAAATCTTTAAAGACCAAGAAAGAACATGTATCAAGGAAAAGGAGTGATCAACTGTATTAAATGCTGCCAAAAGGTCAAGTAAGATGATGTCTAACATGTTTCCATTGGATTCTGCCGTGTGACGGTCTGCTATCTGATGGTATTTGGTCCTTTCTTAAGGAGAGAGAATAGGAAGGTCTCAAGGTCAAAGGAAGGAAGAAGAGCCTGTGGCCAGCTGGGGCTATGTAGATTTTGGTGTGGAGGGCCTGAGTTAAGGACACTGGATTCGTGTCCACACTCAGGCAGATCAAATGTCCAGGAGACCTATTAAAACCATAGGATGAAGTAGGATGGTTGGATCTTTGATTCTGCCTGCAATGCTGGCTCACTGAAGGAAGGAACCAGACCTAAGGCCTGAAGTACTGCTTTCCTCGGCCTCTGGTATATGAGGGGGTGTTTTGTGGTCAGGGCTACCTCCAGGAATAAAGTGTAGCTTCCTAGATATACATCCCTGGGTGTTTCTAACTCTCTGGAGCTGGGCTACAGAGCTAACGACACATACACACCCACCACTAACTTTTGCAGTGCCTATGGCAAAAGTAAAATGGAGGCCACCAGCCCATGTCCTGGATCCCTTCTTCTCATGGCCATTATGTCCTACACCATGCAGGGCTGCACACCTAACACTAAGAGCACCTCAACCCACACCTCCAAGCTTTGTCTACCCCTTGCTCTCACAAACAGTGACCACCTAGCCACCTTTTGTGTCCAAGATTGAGCATATCATAAGCCCAGCTCTTCTTTCCTTCAGAATGACTTTGAGAATAGGACCTTGCTGGCCCTGGAAGTATCCTTAGGGAATTAGGGTACCTGATATATTTTCTACAAAAGTAACAGGGTGTCAGGAGCCTCATCACCTTGTCCCTGTGGACTTTTAGCTCTGGCATGAAAAGCAGATAAGGAGGGCCTAATACAGGGCTCAGCACTATGACCCTTCTTGACCAGGTCAAATGCCAGTACTGGCCATATACCAGAAAAGTAAAAGAAAAGAGAGGAGAACCTAGAGATTATCACACTAAGTGAAGTAAGTAAGAAAGAGAAAGACAAATATCATATGATATCACTTATATGTGAAATCTAAAATATGACACAAATGAACTTATTTACGAAACAGAAACAGACTCACAGACTTCAAAAACAAACTTATGGTTACCAAAGGGGAAAGAGGGCAGGGGATAAATTAGGAGTTTGGGGTTGGCAGATACAAACAACTATATATAAAATAGATAAACAACGAGGACCAATTGTATAGCACAGGAAACTATACTCAATATCTTGTAATAAGCCATGATGGAGAAGAATATGAAAAAGAATATATATCTATGTATAACTGAATCACTTTGCTGTACAGTAGAAACTAACATAACATTGTAAATCAACTATACTTCAATTTTAAAAAACATCTACTCAGAGTATATGTAAACCTGGCCAAAAAAAAAAAAAAAAGAGAGAGAGAGGAAAAATATGGGAAAGGAGGGAGAGGGAGTTCATTTTAGTGTTTGGGTTTTTTTTCCCACTCCACTCACTTCAATGTGGTTTCCTACCATGTTTCCACAACTTAAATTTTTGAAAAACAGCTAGGTTTAGTCGCATCACAGAAATGATGCTATGATCAAGGTGAAAAAACAACTGAATATATATCCTGTTCACAGCATGTTATATGCCCATCCAATTCTATACAAGTATCTACACACACACTCACGCTCACATATGTGCTCACAAACTCAGTCACAACTATTTTTTTTAAACGAGATTACCCATTAACATAGTTTTTCGCTTAATATTTGACCATTTTAGCATGTCAGTCATTAACCGTGAATAGTTGCCCAGCCCCCTTCCTCCCCATCTTGTAGGCTTCAGAAGCCCGTGTTTCCTCCTCTAAAAACCAAGACCTTCCCCCCAGGCTTCTGACCTCTACTGTTTCCTCCTTCTTGATTCTGAATCTTCCTCCCAGCCCTCCCTATTCCTATCTGGGTTATCCTTCTCTCTCATACACTTGATCATGTACTGCCTCTTCCTGACGCTGGGTACCTCCATCACCCCTCCCTTTCTCTAGACACCTTGGGTTAAACTCTAGTTCTCTTGTCCAAGTTGTAAATTACCTATGCTAAGAGGGTATGAATTGTCCAAATGGGAATTTTATGGTCATAACTCCATTTCATATAAAGGCCATAAATGATGACCCTTTGTCCCTTCTAAAGAGTCAACTAGCACGCTTTCTTTTAATCCTCCAAACATGACATAAAATTAACAACTTTAGAGACCACAATAAAAAAATTTACATTAAAAAATGAAACCAACACTTCAAGTTTTATTTATTAAAAAAATTCATTCTATGAAGAGATAATTGCCTATAATTTTTCAAAACTGACTGAAGACATCAAGCTGCAGGATTAAGAATCCCTACAGACCTCAAGCAAGATAGATACAAAGAAAACCACGCCTGGAAACATCAGAGTAAAACTAGTGAGAAAAGTATAAAAATGTCAATGAAACACACACACACACACACACACACACATCGCTAGATAAATGGTAATATACACTATTTTCATGGACAAGAAGATTCATTATTACAATAATACAGACTTTGCAAAATAATCTATAAATTCAAAGCAATTTCAAACAAAACCCCAATGGGATATTTCATGCAATTTGACATATTAGGATGTATATGAAAAAGGAAAGGGTTATGAAATATGAATAGTATGAAAATACTCCTGAAAAAGAATGATGTGAGATATCTGCCCTACAACACAGAGGATTTTTATAACAGCGTGGTATAAGTGCAAATAGAGACAAATGACCCAGCTGTACAGAAAAGTCTAAACATACATCCACGCATAAATTAAAACCTATTCCACTTTAGGGCTATGGTGGTAGATCATGGGAAAAGGAGGAAATTTTTATTTATTTATTTATTATAAATTTATTTATTTTATTTATTTTGTCTGGGATGGGTCTTCATTGCTGCGCACGGGCTTTCTCTAGTCGCGGCGAGCGGAGGCTACTCTTCGTTGCGGTGCACGGGCTTCTCATTGCGGTGGCTTCTCTTGTTGTGGAGCACCGGCTCCAGGCACGCGGGCTCAGTAGTTGTGGTGCACGGGCTTAGTTGCTCCGTGGCATGTGGGATTTTCCTGGACCAGGGCTCGAACCCGTGTCCCCTGCACTGACAGGCAGATTCTTAACAACTGCGCCACCAGGGAAGCCCCCGAAAAGAAGGAAATTTTTAAATGCTACTGGACAATAGGTTATCCATATGGAAAAAAGGAAAAAAATGGGAATCTCTCCACTAAATTGTACACGGAAACAAATTTCAGGTAGATTATTCTGTGACAAGTAGGACTTAAAGCATATAGAAAAAAATAAGACTATCTTATATACATTGGGACTAGTAAAAGATTTCTTAGTTAAAATATAAAAAGCACGAACTATAAAAGATAGTCAAATTCAGCTGCATAATAATTTTAAAACTTTTAGTTATTAAAAGAGAGTACTGGGACTTCCCCGGTGGCACAGTGGTTAAGAATCCGTCTGCCAATGCAGGGGACACGGGTTCGAGCCCTGGTCCAGGAAGATCCCACATGCGGCGGAGCAACTAAGCCCGTGCACCGTAACTACTGAGCCTGTGCTCTAGGGCCCACGAGCCACAACTACTGAGCCCACGTGCCACAACTACAGAAGCCCGCGTGCCTAGAGCCCGTGCTCCACAACGAGAAGCCACCGCAATGAGAAGCCCGCGCACCGCAACGACGAGCAGCCCCCCCTCGAGCAACTAGAGAAAGCCCGCGCGCAACAACGAAGACCCAAAGCAGCCAAAAATAAAATTAAAAAAAAAATTTTTTTAAGAGTTTTACAAGGTTAAAGAACAAGACCAAACAGTGGAAGTATTTGTTCCACATGAACCAGAAAAAGGGTTATTCATAATGCATGCTTTTTCCAAATAATGAGTATAAATAGGCATTTTACAGAAACATAAATGCCCAAAAACAAGAACAAAAGAAGTGTTTACTTTTACTTGTAATTATGGAAAAGCCAGAATGAGATACCATTAAAGAAAATTTCGTTCTATAAAAGGCAACTTGGAAAAGGGAAATTCCAGCTCAGGAGCAGAGGCAGGCCGTTTTCAGGGAGCAGGGGGCTGTTAATCAAGGGTTAACAGCAGATTAAGCGCTGACTGCTGGAGCCATGGGGAGGAGAGGCTTTTAAATTGCTCTGAATCTTGGTTAGAACTCTTGGAAACCTCACAGGTGAACACAAGCAGGCAGCCCAATCACTGCAGTGGCTGGCTGGCTAGCTGGCTGGCTGTTCCACGTTTGCTTCTAGAAGGTTGCTTACAGAGGGTCACAGCACAGTAGGTGGGAGGGTAGGGGTGTGCCTGCTCTCCTGGAGAGGCAGGGCTCGGGGGCATCAAGTTCAGGCAGCAAGACTGGCCTAACTCTCGGAGGACTAGGCTTGGAGTTGAAGCTCAGGTAAAACGAATCGTCATCACGGTACGACGGACAGCTGAGCACAGAAAACCCCATGAGGGAGGAGAGGGGCTCAAGCCAAGAGACCTGAAGGAGGAGATGCTCTCAACGCACTGCCCAGCAAAATGAAAGGAAAATGTGCCCCGAGAGCAGGAGGAGGAGGCACTAATGCAGATGGCATTACCACCAGGGCACAGGGGAAGAGCAGCCTTCCCCAGGTCAATCTAGGGGGGAAGCAGGACTCAGGCCAGCCGGCCCGGGGTGGAAAAGGGCAGCAGCGAAGCACCGCTCTTACCTGTGTGGCGGCTCAGGAGGGTCGGGCCTGGTGTGGGGTTGCGGCTGGGAAGACCAGGGTCTGGCCGGGATGCTGGACTCCAGACAGAAGCCTTGAGAAAGGAGTCTGCTGCTGGGCTGAGACTTTGGAGTAAATGGCAGCAAAAGCTTAGACCTCTGAGTCCTGGAAGCTCTAGGAAACGGAAAGCACGTTGGAGGATTCCGTATCCCGGCAGGCTTTTCCTGGTGGAGCTACTTTTGGTCCCGTTTTTCCCCTAAACCACGGTCCGGGCTCGTCCGTGATGGAGCCAGTGCCCCTTGTGGGTCGTCCCGTGGCGTCCTCGCTCCAGCGTGCACGTTCTTGATTCTGGTCTTTCTGGGCCCACGCACCTCTGAGGTCTGAGCGAGAACCCGTGCAGCCTCGTAGATGAGAACCTTGCCAGTCCGAAGGTTATCAGTAGCGGCAGGGGCGACCTCGTTCTTAGGCCCACTGGCCGCCTCACTCTGCATGAAATCAGACTGCTGCTGCTTCTCTCCTCCTCCTAGTCTGACCGGGCGGCCATAACGCCAGGTTCTCAGAAACAGAGGTACTCTGCTGCAAACGCCGGCTCACGTAGAGCCAGGGTTAGGAGAACGAGGGAGATGGGCGGGCCCTGGTGGAATCTTCGCTTCTGATTGGTGAGCTGGATATCACATGACACTTCTCATCTTCCCAGAGTCCAACCCAGATCCTTCTGGCAGCAAACAGCAGAGTGTGCCCCACCGCTTTGGGGTCTGCCCTGGACTGGTCAGTAATATGAATTTCCTCAGTATTTAAACATAGCCCCTAAAAGTGTGTGACTGTGTGTAGGAGGGTGGGGTCTCCAGATAAACAATTTGAGTGGCCCCCAAATCAGCGTGTCAGCATCACGCTGGTGGCTCAAACTCAAGAAATCCCTTGAAAGAAATACCACACTGGTCAGAAAGAGATAATCCCCTAGCTAGGTCGTCCTCATGGAACTGGTCAGAACACTGGGTCCATGGATGACCCCAGACGGAACAGTCCTGGGACTCTTCCTGGCATCTGGATCACCCCACGCCGAATTGGTGTGGGTTTAAGAGTTGGAGCGTGGCTTTCTGAAAGGGTAGAAATGGGATGGGGCCCCACGCTGTTCTTGAAATGTTCAGCCCTGCTGCCTCGTGGTTCCCAGGCACCAGAGGGAGTTTTAGACATTTTCCCAGAAGACTGCTTCGGCCCACCTGGCTCCTTCAGGCAAAGGCAAGGGTTGCCTGGAATTAAGAGTGGTACTGCCCTTAAATATACATCAACATTTGTATAGGCTACATAGTAATCTAGTGATGAGTGTATGCTATGTATCTGACCTAGTCTTCATTCTTGGCCACCGATGTCTAGTTTCTGTTAATATAAATACGTTGTGATGCACAGACTTCAAGTTTAACGTTTGGACATTTATTTTTAGTCATTATCACAAAAGGGTTGCATATTTAGTACCCAAAAAAGAAAAGCAAATGTAAGAAAACTTGCACCTAAATTTCCACACACCCATAGGTAACTACTGCAAATGTTTGATTATATGTTGGCAGAACGGCCATTCATGTATTACATAGTTTTTGTCTTGTTTTATAAAAGTAGAATTATTTATCCATACAAATTATTTTGTAACTTGTGATTCAGACCTAGAAAACACACTTTCCATGTCAATTAATAAATTTACACAAGGCCATTTTGTAACTAGAAAATACTCCATTTACAGAAGAAACCTACATTTCCAAATATTCTTATATTGCCAACATCTGTGTTGTTTTCAACTTTTCACTCTCTAACACATCACTGTGAGACACATCCTTCTTGCTAAAATTTGTTCATAAGTTTGCCATTGTTATGCATAAATTCCCAGAAGTGGAAATTGTTGGTATATATGTAATTGTACCAACACATATGTACCAGGCACATATGTAATTCTTTGATAAAAATATTGGCAAGCTGATCTCCTGGAAGTCATTTTTATAACAATTTTGGCAAAATGGAATGGGATGTTTAATGGAATTCATGAACAACTGGAAACACAACACAAAACAGAATGGAATGGTATTTGGAGTGTTAAATAATATGGAATGTAAAGTGGATTTGAAATGTAGTACAGAAGGGGATGAAATGGAGACTGGTTGCAGAGGAAACTGGAATGAAATGAGGAATAGAATATGGACCTGAACAGGGTATGGAAAGCAAAACTGAATAGGATGGAAACTGAATGGAATATGATGGGAAAATGGAATGGAAAGGAGAATGGAAATAAATATCTAATGGCATACAGAATAAAAAATATAATGTCATATGAGAAAAGGAATGAAATGGAATATAGAGTAAAATACAATTTTAAAGAAAAAGAACGAGGGCTTCCCTGGTGGTGCAGTGGTTAAGAATCTGCCTGCCAATGCAGGGGACATGGGTTCGAGCCCTGGTCAGGGAAGATCCCACATGCCGTGGAGTGACTAAGCCCACGCACCTAGAGCCCGTGCTCTGCAACAAGAGAAGCCACTGTGATGAGAAGCCCGTGCACCATAACGAAGAGTAACCCCCGCTCGCCACAACTAGAGAAAGCCCACGTGCAGCAACGAAGACCCAACACAGCCAAAATTTAAATAAATAAATTTATTTTAAAGAAAAAGAACAAAATTGAAATTAAATAGGAAGGAATATAGAATGGAACTGACAATGCAGTGGCATGAAATAAATGGACTATGAAATATACACTGTAGACTTTTAAATAGATGAAATAGAAAAAAAGGAATGGGATTTGGATTGAAATATAAAATACAACGTTTTGAAGGATGGAATAGAAATTGAATAAAAATGAAACGGAAGATGGAAAATTAAATACTGATGAATCAGAGGATGCACCAAAATGAAGAATAAATTAAAAGAATGTGTTTAAATCAGCTACTGCTCCATAATTTGGTGTTGTGAAACGACAATTCTAGACTCTGTACATCTAGAATTCAGACAGAGCTTGTCTCTATTCCACTATATCTGGGCCCTCAGCTGGTAAAATTTGAATGGCTGTGAGGTCATGAGGGAAGAACAATCAGTGATGACTCCTAGATTTTGGCCAGAGAATCTGGGTGGATGATGGTACCACTTACTGGAATAGGGAAAACTTGCTCAGTAGAGGAGCAGATCGGGGAGAATGGAAATTGGTGATTCTGTTCTGACCATGTTGGCCACTACAGTCCGTATGGTTGTGCTAGTCATTTAGAGGAGTAAACCCCCCCAACTTATCTCATAACATTCCATTAACTCTAGAGGGCAACTTTCACCAGTTTCATGGATCCAGTAGTCCTCTAGGGTATCATTTCAGGTTACTCTCTGATATCTATCCCTTTACTCCTTTCTGGAATCTGTCTGGGCCTTAGTTATGATCCTTGACTTACTAAGATGCCTCCATTTGTCCTTGCTCTCATTTAAAGGTTATATATATATATATATATATATATCTATTCCTATATATATATGTAAGGAGAAATATATATATAGAGAAAATATATATTTCTCCTTATATGTATATTTCTCCATACATACTTCTATATATAAATATATATTTATATAAAAATTATAAAATTATCTTCACATATATAAAGACAATTTTATTTTTTAAATAAAAATATATATTATATATATTTCTATATTTTTGTATATAAAGAGAAATTTTATATATATTTCTCCTTTATGAATATATATATAATTGCATTAAATATATACTTTTATATACAATATATACAAACATAATTTCTCCATATATATATTTCTTTAGATGAGGGCAATATATGTATTTTTTTCTATCACTAATTGATTTGGCTAACCTCTAAGATCTCAAACTTTCTTCGATAGAAGACCCTCTCCTCTTTAACTCTTCTGGTGTATCTTTAATGCTGTCTTCTTTCTCTTCCCCAACTGCTCCTGTTTACACAGTATATATATATGCTTAAAGAAAAAGAAAATTCTGGAAGGAAGATTTTTTTTCCTCTTCATACTTTATTTCTGAATGTTTTCAATGAATATAAATCACCCTTATATTCAGAAAAAAATAGAGCTATTTACATTTTGAAAAAATATGATTTTTAAATGTTTAATTAGGTTTTAAGCTGTTGTAAGAAAGCAGACTCTCTCATGTACTACTAGATGGAGTTTTAAATTCATAACATTGACAGATGGAAATTTGACACTATATATTTAAAGTCATAAATATAAAATCCATTTGACACTGTAATTCCTCTTTTAGACATTAATTCTGAAAGAATACTGATGTATACCCACAAAGTTGTATGTTCAAAGGTGGTTATTATAGTGTCAATTATTTTTAAAAGTCTGAAATGATCTCATTTTCCAAGAGGACCCCATATGTCCATAAAACGAACTTATGCAGCTTCCACATTGTTGTTTCTAAGAAGTTTTAATGACATAGGGAAAAAGTTATATTATACAAGTAAAAAAGCATGATAACTGTATATACCAATCAATATTTATATCTATCTATCTATGTATCTATCTACCTACTTACCTATCTATCCATCCATCTATCTTAATTTCCTTTGGTTTCTGTAAAAAATTACCAGAAGTTTGGTGACTTAATATAACAGAAATGTATTCTCTCAAAACCCTAGAGGCCAGACATATAAATTCAGTATCACTGGGACAAAATCAAGGTATGGGCAGGCCCATAGTCCCTTTGGAGGCTCTAGGGGAGAATCTGTTCCTTGCCTCTTCCAGCTTCTAGTGGCTGCTGGCCTTCCTTAGCTCATTGCCATTATCAGCCCAATCTCCACCTGTCTTCACATAATCCTTCTCTGTGTATTTGTATCAGATCTGTCTCTGCCTCTCTCTTATAAGAACATGTGGTTGCATTTAGGACTTACCTGGATAATATAGAATAATCTCCTTACCTCAAGATCTGTAACTTAATCACATCTACAAAGTCCTTTTTAGCCATATAAGGTAACATTAACAGGTTCCATTGATTAGGACGTGAGTATCTTTTGGTGGATCATTATTCGACCAACCACACTACCATCAATCTCTCAACCTACCTATCTTTATACCTACCTAGCTTTTTACATATATTAGGCTCTCATTCCCTAAGGAGCAATGGTTCTCAACCAGTTACATTTTGTCCCTAAGGAGACATTTGGCAATTCCTGGAGATATTTTTGGTTGTCCCAACTGGTGAGGGTGGAGGTGCTACAGGCATCTAGTGTGTAGAGAACAGAGATGCTGCTAAAACCCCTCAATGCACAGGACAACATCCTACATGGAATTATCTATCTGAGCCATAATGTCAGGAGTGTCAAGGTTGACAAACCCTGCTGGGGAAAATTTAGACAATTCAGAAAAGTTGATAACAAAATTTAAATCCCAAGCAATCCTGCCAGTGATTGATAACTATTGTTAAACACTTGATATGTCATCAGAGTGAAGTCACAGGAAGATGGCAGAGTAGAGAAATCGAAAAATCTATCCCTCCACAAGCAAAGATTAAGTTGGCAAAACTATCAGTATCAATTTGTTTTTGAACTCTGGAATTTAATTTAAAAAACTTAGAACAACCAGAGAGTGCTTAATGAAAAAAGATTTCTAATTTTGGTAAGAGATCTCTGTGGTGTTTTTGGTTACCTGCCTACCATCCCCATTCCCCAGCTAGGCAGTGGTTATGTGGATGGCAGTCTGTATTCCTCGTTCAGCTTGCTGGTGTCAGAGGGAGAAATATAGACATAGTTCTCAGAGTTGTGGTTGTGCATTTTGGCCGGTTTTGTGGTTCCCTGAGGAATCAGCTCAGAGATCTGTCTTTGCTTCACCAACCTTAGAACTGTCAGGGCTGGAGCAGCCTCCCAGGTGAGCATTTGTTGAAAGCATTTAAAAGCAAATCCTACCTCTCACACAACTCAATATCTAAAAAACAACCAACCTGACTAAAAAATGGCAGAAGATCAGAATAGACATTTTTCCAAGGAAGACACACAGATGGCCAACAGGCACATGAAAAGATGCTCAACATCACTAATCATCAGGGAAATACAAATCAAAACCACAATGAGCTCTCCTCACACCTGTCAGAATGTCTATATCAAAAAGACAAGTGTTGGAGAGGATGAGGAGAAAAGAGAACCCCTGTGCACTGTTGGTGGGAATGTTAATTGGTACAGTCACTATAGAAAACAGTACAGAGGTTCCTCAAGAAACTAAAAATAGAACTACCATATGATCTAGCAATTCTATTCCTGGGGATATATTTGGAAAAGACGAAAACTCTAATTCAAAAAGATACATGCACCCCAGTGTTCATTGCAGCATTATTTACAATAGCCAAGATATGGAAGCAACCTGAGTGTCCATCAACAGATGAATGGATAAAGAAGATGTGGTGTATATATATACAATGGAATACAGTGGAATACTCAGCCGTAAAAAAGGATGAAATTTTGCCATTTGCAAGAACATGGATGGACCTGGAGGGTATGATGCTTAGTGAAGTAAGTCAGACAAAGACAAATACTGCATGGTATCATTTATATATGGAATATAATAAAATAAAATAAATTAATTAATATAACAAAACAGAAACAAACTCATAGATACAGAGAATAAACTAGTGGTTACCAGTGGAGAAAGGGGTACGGGGAGAGGCAAGATAGAGGAAGGGGATTAAGAGGGCCAAACTACTACGTATAAAATAAATAAGATATAAGAATGTGATGTACAGCACAGGGAATATGACCAATATTTTATAATAACTTTAAATGGAGTATAATAAAAGTGTCAAGTCATGATGTTGTACACCTGAAACTAATATAACATTGTAAATCAACTATATTTCACTTAAAAAAAAATACTACCCACAAGCCCTTGAGGCAGAAGATGGTGGAAGGAGCATGGAGCATGCTGTGGATAGGTGACTTGCCCATCCCTGAGGTAGGAAAGTCTCACTCCCAAGGAGACTGAGACTCCCAGAGTGGGCTGCTTGTTGTGCTGATGCCTGCCACCTTGGTGTCTCTGTGTAAGAAGAGTCTCGCGCAGATAAAGAGGTTTCCGGGACCAAGTTGCTTGCCCTGACTGGGTCCCCTTTCTCCTGTTCCTCTCCTGCCACCCTCGCACCCCCACAGACCCCTGGGTCTCTGGGTAGGGAGGAGAGCCTTTGGCCCACAGGAACAAAGACTTCCTGGATCAGGCTGCACTTGTGACTTGGATTTTCACCATCCTGATAGGCATGCTGTGGGTCCCAGTTCACTTTTAACTACAGGTTAGTCAGACAGCCTTCATTAAAGCAGAACTGTTACACAAATGAAATCAAACATAAATGAAAAGTAAAATCTGCCAAAGGGCAAGAGCAATATTAAACATAGAATTTGGGGGTTTTAGGGCTTTTATAAGATCCCTTGAGGCTATTCACAGCCAAACCTCAAAGTTGGACCAAGAAGGAGCAAAGTCTGGGGTCTTAAAATTTCCTTTTTCCCATTAGGGAGAAAAAGCCATGTACAACTTGTATTGGAAGGTGTTTAAAGCATCCTGGAACAAATTCTGGATTTTCTCTTGTTAAAATTCACAAGCAGAGCAGGAAGTAGGTTGCGTAAAACATTAAAGGTGGGAAAAGTCAATGCAAGTAGAATACCTAGGCAGAGCACTACGGATTGTACATATTTGGTAATCCCGGTATCTTTCTGAAAGGAAACAAAAGCTATTATAAAAGCCCTTTTTCTTTACTATAAGAGCCTCAATCCTCCAACAATTCATTCAGATGAAGTTAGTTCTTCTTTTATGCCTAAAGCATCCAAGTAGGGCATTCCTGTATTTTCACCATGTAAATCCCTGTGATATTAATCTGATCAACAGTTGGGTCTACGTTTGGGAGTAAATAGGTCAGTGGGAAATCTTGAGACAGTTATGGAGAATAACGTATTTGACTCACCTGACTGAAGGATACAGGTGATACTAATTTGGGGAAACAGGACTTTCTGTATTTCATCTTTCCTGTCTTTAAAGTAGATTGGGCTCCACAAAGAGAACCTTATGTTCTGCTGTATAATTTCAAATCTTTTTTCTATCTTCTTTTTTTTGTTTTGGCTGGTGAAACAGAGTCTCTGACTTTAAGGCTGCCTGAGTGTGGGTTCTAGTTTTACCTTTTAAAAATGCCACCCTGAATTCTGGAAAGACAGGTACAGCAGCCAAGATCTGCTTACATAATCATGGTTTTCCCTCCAGGAACCGCACTAAGTTCTCAGGGTAAAGAGTCAAGAAATATCCCTCCTGGCTTTGGCAGAGGGAGGGGAGACTAACCATCAGTAAGCACTCCCATAACCTTCTCCATAACAAAGGCCTACTTTCCAGGATAAAATACTTCTCTAGAGCATAATTCTGAAATCTTATCCTGTCTGGAACAGGGAATTCCTCCCCAATCCATCCCCTACAGTCTTCCTGGCCTCAGCTGTTGTGGGGAGGGGGGGAGCTTTAAGAAAATGAATTGGGAATGTTGCAGTCTAAGAAGTCTAAGTAGTAGGAAAGAGGCAAAAATGATATATCACTGGAGTAGGGACAGAAACCATTGTGAAGGCCACAGCACTGAAACACAGGCCCTCTAAAAGACTGACACTTAATCAGAAGGTTATGGCGTGCTTCCTGTCCTCCATACCCTACCACCAAATCAACGAGGCTCCAATATAGTAACAATGGGTAACAGCTGAAAAAGCCGTAAGACACACTCTGAGGAGCAGTGCACAGAGAAGCCCCAAAGCCAAGATGGGGAAGCAAATTAAGGATATTAGAGGAATTTGATGCTTCTAGTACACATAGTTATGATGAACATTTAAAACAGCCCACCTCTTAGCCAGATTAACATAACTCTTCACACTACAAGACTATTTACCTCAATTTTATTACCCAAACATCTATCTTTCAACAAAAAAATGACAAAGCATATCAAAATGCAAGAAAAAAAAAAAACCCACAGTCTGAAGAGACAAAACAAACATCAGAACCATACTCATATATAGTACAGGTATTGGAATTAACAGACAATGAATTTAATATATCTATGAGTAATATGTTAAGGTCTTTAATGGGAAAAGCAAATAACATACAAGACCAAACATGTAATGTAAGCAGAGAGACAGAAACACTAAGAATCAAAAAGAAATTCCAGAAGTCAAAAACAGAAACAGAAATGGGAAATGCCCTTGACTGGCTCATAGTAGATTCCACATATCTGAGCAAAAATGTGAAGATAAGTCAATGAAAACTTCCCAAAGTGAAATGCAAAGAAAATAAATATTAAAAAAAATCAGAACAGAGTAAGCAAGAACTGTGGGACAATATAAAAGAATGCAACATACATGTAGTTAGAATACCAGAAGGAGAAAAAAGAGAAAATGGAGCAGAAGAAATATTTGAAGTAATAATTACTAAGAACTTTTCAAACTGAATGACAGGTAACAAATCACAGATCTGGGAATCTCCGAGAACACTAAGCAAGATAAATACAGGACAAAAAAGCTACACCTAGACATATTCAATCTGCACATAAACAAAGACAATGAAAAATTTTGAAAGAAGTCAGGAAAAGAAAGTACCTTATTTATGGAGGAATAAGGATAAAAAGAATTACAGTGGACTTCTTGTCAGAAAACACGTAAGCAAGAATAGAGGGGCATGAAATATTTAAAGTGACGAAAAGTGATGAATTTATCCTTCAAAAGTGAAGGAGAAATAAAGACTTTCTCAGAGAGGAAAAAAATGAGGGAAATCATTGCCAGTAGACCTGCCCTGCCAGTAATGTTAAAAGAACCAAATCTTTAGGTATAAGAAAAAATATATATATGTATATATACTTTTATATATATATCAGATGTATGTATCTCAGAAGATTTGATTTTCATTGACCAAAAAAAAATCTCAGAATAAGTGAAGATAAAATATTTTCTTTTTCTTAATTGATTGACCTAAAATATAACTTTCTTTAAAGCATTAATAATAACAATGTATGGGGTGACTATATCATATAGGTAAGTGAAACAAATAAATGCAAGGTTCTAAGGTAAAGCAGGCAGGAACTGAGAATATTCTGTTATAACCTTATAGTGTTATGTGAAGGTAAACTTGGACTAATTAAAAATATGTGTATTTTAAATGCTAGAGCAAGCACTGAAAATTTTTTAAAATAAATATAAATAATATGCTGAGAAAGGATATAAAATAGGATAAAATAAAATGCTCAGTTAACATCAGAGAAGGCAGATAATGATGAGGAAAAAAGAAACACAGAGGAAATTTAATAAATAGAAATCAGGGACTTCCCTGGCGGTCCAATGGTTAAGACTCCACACTTCCAATGCAGGGGGTACAGCTTAGATCCCTGGTGGGGGGAAACTAAGATCCCACATGCTGTGTGACGCAGCCAAAAAATAAAAACAAACAAACAAAAAAACAAAAAAAGGAAAAAAAAAATAGAAATCAGTAACACTGGTGGTAGATATTAATCCAACTATATAAATAATCACTTTACATGTGAGTGGTCTAAACATCCCAACTAAAAGACAGATTGTCAGAGTGGATAGAAAAACGAGACCGACTATATATTGTCTAAAGGAAATTCCATTTAAAGACTCAAGGAGGTTAAATATAAAGAGATAGAGAAAGATACCATGCTAACATTAATCAAAAGAAAGCTGGAGTACTATATCAATGTCAGATAAGGCAAACTTCAGAACAAGAAAAATTCTCAGGGATAAAATGAGGCATTATCGAATGATAAAGGAGTCAATTCATCAAGAAGACACAGAAATCCTTAACATATATATACCTAACAACAAAGTATCAAAATTCATGAGGCAATACTACGAAGCTACAGGAATCAAGACAATATGGTACTGGCACAAAAACAAAAAGAGAGATCAGTGGAACAGGATAGTAAGCCCAGAGATAAACCCACGCACCTATGGTCACCTAATCTATGACAAAGGAGGCAAGAATATACAGTGGAGAAAAGACAGTCTCTTCAATAAGTGGTGCTGGGAAAATGGGACAGCTACATGTAAAAGAATGAAATTAGAACACTCCCTAACACCATACACAAAAATAAGCTCAAAATGGATTAAAGACCTAAATGTAAGGCCAGACACTATAAAACGCTTAGAGGAAAACATAGGCAGAACACTCTTTGAAATAAATTGAAGCAAGATCTTTTTTGACCCACCTCCTAGAGTAATGGAAGTAAAAACAAAAATAAACACATGGGAACTAATGAAACTTAAAAGCTTTTGCACAGCAAAGGAAACCATAAACAAGATGAAAAGACAACCCTCAGAATGGAAGAAAATATTTGCGAATGAAGCAACTGACAAAGGATTAATCTCCAAAATATACAAACAGCTTGTGCAGCTCAATATCAAAAAAACAAACAGCCCAATCCAAAAATGGGCGGAAGACCTAAATAGACATTTCTCCAAAGAAGACATACAGATGGCCAACAAACACATGAAAAGATGCTCAACATCACTAATTATTAGAGAAATGCAAGTCAAAACTACAATGAGGTACCACCTCACACCAGTCAGAATGGCCATCATCAAAAAAAAAATCTACAAACAATAAATGCTGGAGAGGGTGTGGGGAAAAGGGAACCCTCCTGCACTGTTGGTGGGAATGTAAATGGATACAGCAACTATGGAGAACAGTATGGAGGGTCCTTAAAAAACTAAAAATAGAACTACCATACAATCCAGCAATCCCACTACTGGGCATATACCCTGAGAAAACCATAATTCAAAAATATACATGCACCCCAATGTTCATTGCTGCACTATTTACAATAGCCAGGACGTGGAAGCAACCTAAGTGTCCATCATCAGAGGAGTGGATAAAGAAGATGTGGCACATATATACAATGGAATATTACTCAGCATTAAAAAGAAACGAAATTGAGTTATTTGTAGTGAGGTGGATGGACCTAGAGTCTGTCATACAGAGTGAAGTAAGTCAGAAAGAGAAAAAGAAATACCATATGCTAACACATATATATGGAATCTAAGAAAAAAAAAAAAAGTCATGAAGAACCTAGGGGCAAGACGGGAATAAAGACACAGACCTACTAGAGAATGGACTTGAGGATATGGGGAGGGGGAAGGGTAAGCTGGGACAAAGTGAGAGAGTGGCATGGACATATATATACTACCAAACGTAAAATAGATAGCTAGTGGGAAGCAGCCGCATAGCACAGGGAGATCAGCTCGGTGGTTTGTGACCACCTAGAGGGGTGGCATAGGGAGGGTGGGAGGCAGGGAGACGCAAGAGGGAAGAGATATGGGAACATATGTATATGTATAACTGATTCACTTTGTTATAAAGCAGAAACTAACACACCATTGTAAAGCAATTATACTCCAATAAAGATGTTAAAAAAAAAAAAGAAGATGTGGTACATATATACAATGGAATATTACTCAGCCATAAAACGGAACGAAATTGTGTCATTTGCAGAGACGTGGATGGACCTAGAGACAGAATGCAGTAAGTCAGAAAGAGAAAAACAAATATTGTATATTAATGTATATTTGTGGACTCTAGAAAAATGGTATAGATGATCTTATTTGCAAAGCAGAAGTAGAGACACCGATGTAGAGAACAAGGGGGAGAGGGGCGGTGGGATGAATTGGGAGATTTGGATTGACATATGTACACTACTATGTATAAAATAGATAACTAATGAGAACCTACTGTATAGCACAGGGAACTCTACTCGGTGCTCTTTAGTGACCTAAATGGGAAGGAAATCCAAAAAAGAGCGGATATATGTGTACGTATGGCTGATTCACTTTGCTGTACAGCAGAAACTGACACAGCAGTGTAACGCAACTATACTCCATTTAAAAAAAAATTCATGAGGCAAAAACTGATAGAAATGAAAGGAGAAATAGACAAATCCACTATTATCCTTGGAAACCTCAACATTCCCCTGTCAGTAATTTATAGATAATTCAGACAGAATATAAGGATATTGATAACCTGAACACTATTAATCACCTTGATCTAATTGTCAGTTATGGAACACTCCATCCAACAACAGGAGAATATATCTTCTTCTCAAGTTCACATGGGATTGTGACCATGATAGACCATTTTTCAGGTCATAAAACACACCTTAGCAAATTTATAATAATAGAAATCATATACAATCTGTTTTCAGATCATAATAAAATTATATTAGAAATAAGTAACAGAAAGATAGTTGGAAAATCTCAAAATATTTGAAAATTAAACAGTATACTTCTAAACCATGAGTCAAAGAAGAAATCTTAAGAGAAATTTTAAACTACTATGAATTAAATAAAAATGAAAATACAACTTAGCAAAATCTGTTGGCTACAACTAAAACAATACATAGGGAAATTTATAACATAAAATGCATATATAAGTATAGAAGAAAGATCTAAAATCAATAACCTAAGCTTCCACCTTAGGAAACAAGAGAAAGAAGAGCAAATTAAACTTTTTAAAACTTTTTTATTTTATATTGGGGTATAGTTGATTAACAATGTTGTGTTAGTTTCAGGTGTACAGCAAATTAACCTTAAAGCAAGGAGAAGAACGGAGTAATAAAAATTAGAGCAGAAATCAGCAAAATTTATAAAAGGAAAACAATAGAGAAAAATCAATGAAACCAAAAGTTGATTCTTTTTTAAAACTCAATGAAATTGATAAGAAAACAGACAAATCTCAATTCAGGGACATTATAAAAAATACTTGACAAGGTACTCCTCAAAATTGTCAAGCTTGTCAAAAACAAGGAATGTCTGAGAAACTATCACAGCCAACGATGAGCCTGAGGAGACATGATCTAACATGCTATCCTGGATGGAACCCTGGAGTATATAAAGAACATTAGGTAAAAACTAAGGAAATCTGGAAAAAGTATGGACTTTAGATAATAATGTATCAATATTGGTTCATTGATTGTGACAAATATACCATACTAATGGAAGATATTAACAGTAAAGGAACTGGATGTAATATATGTATATGGGAAATCTATACTATCATCACAACTTTTCTGTAGATTAAAACTTTCATAAAATAAAAATTTATTAAAGAAATAAAAGACTAAAACAGTAGCTATTATTGCAAGTCCACTTGTTACATTTATAGAAAAATGTTTCTATTTCAACTTTTTGACTCAACATATATCATGGCCATTGACAATTATGCTTACTATACTATTAAAATACCCCACATTAGTGTAATTCAGAATTTTACCCATTTTAAAGTACTTTTGCTTTAAGATCAGACATGGTATAGATGCAAATACTACATGAAATAAAGAAGGACTCTTTAAAATTCCAGATGACATTAATTCTACATACTCAACAAATAATGTTGAGTATTCCCAAGTGTTTAAGTCTGGCTAAAGAAGAGACCTCAACAAATAATGTCTCTCTAAAAAACCCCCAAACATATAGGAAACAGAAGAACAGAAAACATTTTATGTTAATAGTATAGTACATGAGAGTTGACAAAAAGAATCAAATGAAGACATAGAAACTTGATTCTGCCTTACTCTCATATCCCAGTCTCAAAAAAGGAATGCACGTAAACAAAATACATCTAAAGAGCTCTAAAATGATTCCAAGGCAAGATGGACTAGGTGATGAAACTGCTTCACAGCATAATCTCTCAAAGAGCAAATCGAAAACCCCCTCACTGGACCTTGTGCTTGAGACTTTAAGCTTTTGCCTGAGCTTTACAATATGCTACTTGGCATTTAATCACTGTGATCAACAGCGCTTTGTGGGCTGACCTTACAGATCAAGAACTGGAAATGCAGAGGTTAAGTCTATAAAAGACAGAGAGGTAGAGTACAGAAATAGTCAACCTTTTAATTTATTGTTTCTCATTTCTCATAGCCCAGGGAAAGAAAGGTCTACTGATTCTCATGAGCAATACTTAGAACACCAATTATATATCTCAATACTCTTGGCACCTCAAGACAATATTTTCAGACAAATATGCATTAGAGTTTTAATTATAGGCTTAGTCATTTATTTCTTTAATAAACAAAAATGCTAAATCTATACAGAGAGGTCCCTTAAAGTCTGGAAATACAGACAAATACATAAAATGTCATTGAGAACATGTTCAGTCTGTAAAATATTAATAAAATAATGTTATCTAAGTTTCCTGACTTTAGGGCCACTCTGAAGATTGTTACTGTACATGCTTCAAGATGCATTACTAATTGGGGGCCGGGGGGAGTTGAAAATCAGTATGTACTTTATTGTTATATTTATGTAACAGTCATAAGCACATTTCCATCCATTCAGAATAAACTCATAATAAGGTTATATGGTGGTGGGGATGAGGGAGGGGATTCTCAAGAGAGAGTTTTGTTATGACAGTATGTTTGGAATTCTTATAGTGAGAAAATAGTCATAGAGCACCACTTTAGTATTTTTAACCCATCAGTAACAAATCACTTGCAAAACACTCCACCCCTGCTCTGAAGCCCCAGTCATTTTGAGTACAAGGATGGAAACAGCGGATGTCAGTGTGAATCCTCCTTCTGGCACAAACTCTGTGATCTTAGACAAATCACCCCCTCCCTGTGCTCCAGGCTCTGCATCCACAGAACGACATTTGTAAGGTTCTTTCCTACTTTGCCATTTCAATTATTTATCAAATGATTAGAAGTCAAGTAAGAACATATATCCACCCGGTGGGCCTATGCTGGCTCTTAAAACTCTTCACTTCAGTATTATAGGAAGCGGTACAATGTTTCCAAAGGATATGGACAAAACTACCTTAAAAAAAAATGTGTCTACTTGAGTCTCCACCCTGTAAATCTTTGGAAACAGAAGATTCCCAAGTGTTTAAGTCTGGCTAGAGAAGAGACCTCTGATGGGAAGCGGTGTGTGTGTGTGTGTGTGTGTGTGTGTGTGTGCACGTGTGTGTGTGCACGTGTGTGTGTGTGTGTGTTCTCTGACAGTCCAGCAGTTGTTCTGGACACATACATATATTGTGTTGCAGCCTCCTCAACTAAAATCTAGCCTGGGACTCAGACTCAATCTCGATGAGAGTTGCAGTTTGACACATGTGCACAGATTGATTACTTCCAAAATTAATAAGAAATCTTAATCAAGGAAGGAATTAATCAAAAGGACTGTAGCCAAGAGAAGGATCCTGAATGAGGGCTGAACGTGGCCACTCACCCCAGAAGAGAGGGGACCTCAGAGAGCCAAGCCGCAACTGTTCACCCTGGGAAGCTCCGGGTAGAGGTGACCGGGTGTTGCAACCTTTTGACTGTCTCCTAGGGAGTTTCATCCAGGCGAAACCCCCTTGGGTTGCCTTGGTCTGAAGGGCGTGGCCTCAGGTAAGCAGTGGGAGGAGTCCTAGTCCCTGTAGGTGTCCAGGTGAGGACCTTGAGTGAGAACAGACAGCTCTGGGCGACCCCAGGTAGGAGTGGCTGGAGGTGACACCCCTAACTTCCTCCTCCGCAAGTGAGAGTGGTGAGGGCATCATCTGAGGACAGCAGTCACAAATCAGGGGAGAGAAGTCCCGGTCCGGCCAAGAGTCCAGGTAAAGGTTCTGAATGGGGACTGAGAGACCACCCACCCAGAAAGAAAGGGCCCCCCACAAAGCCCTGCTTCTGCTGCCAGCTCTGAGAGGCCTGGAATAGCTGTCAGAATGAGGCGCCCCCTCATTTCCTCCGGCGGGTGGGGGGAGAGGGTAGTCTCAGGGAAATGAAGACCTTGCTCCAGGAGAGGGTTCCCATTTAAGCAGAGGGAGGAGTCCTAGGCCTGCAAGGGGTCCAGGTGAGGACTCTGAGTAAGGACTGTGGGTATCACCCGTCTCAGGAAAGAGAAGCAGCCACAGCCTGGCTGTCGGCCTTGGAAAGCCTTGCAGAGGTGGACAGAAGTGGCGCCCCTGAGTTCCTCCCTGGGAATCTCAGGCCTCGGGATTGTAGAGGCCTGGTCTGACGGGGTGTCCATAGGTCAGCTGAGGGAAGACTCCCAGGCACTGTAGTTGTCCTGGTGAGACTCTTAATTGAGAAATTATGGGACCACTCATCCAAAAACGGGCAGGATCCATTAGAGCCCGGTCCCTGCTATCCTCCCTAGGAAACCCCAGAATACCTTTTAGACTGAAATGCCGTTTGACTTTCACTCCGGGTGATATAGCGGGGTAAGGCCTGGCCTGAGGGGGCCTGGCCTCAGGTTAACAGAGGGGAAGTGACCTAGGGCCTTCTAGAGATCAAGGTGAAGGCCCTGAGTGAGGACTGAGGAAACTACCCGCCCCAGAACAGACAGCATCCCACCCGCATCCCACCCACACCCTGCTGCTAGACCCGGGCAGCTCTCACTAAATCTATTACACTCAGGCACCCCCTGACTTCCTACTCAGGGGTCTCAGGAAAGTAACTGCCCTACTCTGGGGGGGTGGGTGGCCCTAGTTCAGGAAGGGGAAATGTTCCAATCAATGCCAAGAGTCACGGTGAAGACGTTTAGTGAAGGCTGAGCAGATAACATACCTTAGAACACAAGGGACCCCACAGACCTCAACTTCGCCCTGTTGTCGGTCTGAGAGGGCTGGCTGTGCCCTGAGGAGTCTTTTCACTTCCTCCTTCAAGTTACTATGGAACAGGTGGTGCAGGACAGAAGACCTGTGAGGCCCTAGAGCACTGCCCTTGGGGAAGACCTGGGGAGGCAGCCTCCATGACAGCTGCGATGGGGAAGTTTACCAGCTGAGGCCAGTCATATCCACTCTCTCTCCCTTAGACTGTGGGCCCTCTTAGCGCACCCTCCTGTTGACGCTCCTGTCAGCTGCCACCCACACGAGACCTCACGCCTGGTGATAAGGAGAGTCCGTGCTTCCCACGTGAGCAACACCTTCAGGCCCACAGTGAGACCCAGGGCCTGGCAGGTGCTCAGGTTCCAGAGGCTGAGAATGACGCTTCCTCTTCCTCCTCCTCTTCTTTGATCCCATGCAGCATGGAGGACGTTTCTATTCCTGGGGCGCCCAGTACTCCCCAGAGTCCTCAGAGCGCCCACTCCTCCTCCACTGTCACCACAGCCACCTCATCAAGCAAATCAGAGGAGGTCTCCAGCAGCCAAGAAGCAATGGAAAATTCAAACACTTCACAATTCCCGCCAGACACTGAGAACTTGCGCACAGGCCCTCTAGATGAAAAGGTGGACTTGTTAGTCAGTTTCCTGCTGCAAAAGTATCAAATGAGAGAGCCTATCACAAAGGCAGACGTGATGGGTGATGTTATCAAAGAGTACAAGGATAATTTCCTTGAGATCCTCAGGAGAGCCTCTGAGCGCATAGGGCTGGTCTTTGGTATTGATGGGAAGGAAGTGGACCGTACCACCCACAGCTATGCCCTTGTTAACAAACTGGACCTCACCTATGATGGAAGGCTGAGTGACGAACAGGGCCTGCCCAAGACCGGCCTCCTGATAATTATCCTGGGAGTGATCTTCATGAAGGGGAACCGTGCCACTGAAGAGGAAGTCTGGAAAGTGCTGAATATGATGGACATATATTCTAGGAGGAAGCACTTCATCTTTGGGGAACGCCAGAGCTCATCACCAGTGATGTGGTGAAGGAAAAGTACCTGGAATACCGGCAGGTACCCACCAGTGATCCTCCACGCTATGAATTCCTGTGGGGTCCAAGAGCCCATGCTGAAATGAGCAAGATGAAATTGCTGGAGTTTTTGGCTAAGACCCATGGGACCAACTCCAGGAGCTTCCCATCTCAGTATGAGGAAGCTTTGAGAGATAGGAAGAGAGAGCCCAAGCCAGAATTGAAGCTAGGGCTGGCACAAGTGCCATGGCCAGTGCAAGTTCTGGTTTCTCCCACCCTTAGTGAAGACTGATGCAGATTCTGCACTTTGTTCTTGAAAAAGGATGTCAACGTTTGAAATAGTGGAAGGTTGGAGTGGGATTGGAGGGAAAACAGTATATAACATCTGTGTATTCCTATTTTACATGGCTGACTTGGAAATTTATCTCTTTTTTGGCATTTTTCAAAAGTTTTTTCTTTTAATAGGAGGATTAATTAGCTTAAGAATCTAAGCTTAAGAATGACATTGTTTACACATCTATAACTGTTGCTCAGATTTAAGAGATGTGTTATTCTGTAATACAAATTGGAAACCATTCATCCTTTTTAATCATCTAGAACAAGATAACATGGAACTGAAAGAGGGATTTCCTTGGAAATTTATAAGAATGCAACAGTAAGATAGTTGGAGTCAATAAATAGAGATAAAAAAGATGTTCAATTCTTGGCTTCTCTTGTCCCTGTTAGTCCGTTCTATAAAATTTAAAAAGACATATATTTGTATTTGCTTAGCTCATTCAAGAATGCAGAAGGACGGACTTCCCTGGTGGCGCAGTGGTTAAGAATCCGCCTGCCAATGCAGGGGACACAGGTTCGTGCCCTGGTCGGGGAAGATCCCACATGCCGTGGAGCAACTAAGCCCGTGCGCCACAACTACTGAGCCTGCGCTCTAGAGCCTGCGAGCCACAACTGCTGAAGCCTGCACTTTAGAGCCCATGAGCCACAACTACTGAAGCCCGCGTGCCACAACTACTGAAGCCCGCGCACCTAGAGCCCGTGCTCTGCAACAAGAGAAGCCACTGCAATGAGAAGCCCGCGCACCGCAACGAAGGGTAGCCCCCGCTCGCCGCAACTAGAGAAAGCCCACGCACAGCAACGAAGACCCAACACAGCCAAAAATAAATAAATAAATAAATAAATTTATAAAAAAATAAAAATTAAAAAAAAAAAGAATGCAGAAGGAACATTAACTGGACATCCTCCAAACATTAATTGGGCAGCTGCTCTTTGGAAGGCACCACACTAGTACTGGGGACATTAGGATAAATAAGACCTAATCCCCATCCACAGTATTTTAGCATCTAGGAGCAGCAGTTATATAAAGGTGATGGTGGGTATCCTCTAAGACCCAAAGGACAAGTAAAAATGAGTCAGAAGATGGAAGATCTGTATGACAGCAGTCAGGTGTAAATGTCCTGAGACAAGGCATACTGGGGCCTTGGGGAACTACAAGTCCTTCATTGGGAGGTAATTTTAAGTGAAGCTGAGTGGTGGGGGAGATGAGGCATGGAAGTGGTGAGCAGGGGCCATCCGGTGTATCTCAGAGTTGGAAGTCAATAGCCTGGAATGCAAAACTAGCATTACTTTGGGATCATGGTAAGCCAGAGAAATCTGCACCTGGAGCAGGAATGGAAGTTATCCTGTGCTCTTGTCACAGTGCAATTGAACACAGTGCACAGACTAGTTGTTTTATGTACATTGTCATCAAGGAGTTTCTGAGAAATATGGCAATATTCCTTTATGGTGCCAGCAGATACTGGGCTGGCACAATTTGCTTTGCTTTTTGAGAGCCAGAACCCCCTGAATTCAAAGGACATTTTAATGAGATTATCTTGAGTGTAACTTATCAAACTCTAGGTGAGATCTAGATTTTGGGTGGGGGCAAAATAAATGAAAATAGGGGTGGTTTGGGCAGAAGGGCAGGTGGGTGGAATGGAAGGAGTTCTCCTTTACACAAATATTGGGAGCTTTGAGTTGCATTCCATTGAACAAAACTCCAAAATGCAAGTTAAATAATATATGCTCTAAAGGGGAAGAATGAAGATTAACTTAGGTTTTCTTGCTAATCATCATTTTTAACTGATTTGGTGTACCGTGTGCTAGAGCACTTTATATTCTCTGACATGTCCTGGATTAATAAATGCCAGGTAAGAGGGTGGTAGGGTCTGGGGTCAAGATAATAGTAGTAACTGGCAATCATTAAATACCCAATGCAGTCCAGGCAGTGTGTTAGTTGTTTTACATTCAGCACATGGATTCCTGCAAGACAGGGCTTATCAATCCCACTTCACAGATGAAGAAACTAAGGCTCACAGAGCTTGGTAATATGCCCAAGTTCACATGGCAGAGCTGTATGTGGCAGAATTTGGACTAGACCCCTGATCAGAGATTGTCTGCTGCCCACATTATTCCCACTCCTCCCAGCCATAGACCTTTTCTCTCTTAATTCCTCTAGAGGCTGAGCCCTGCTCCCAGTGGAACAGACAGCCAAGAATCACCTGCCCTCCCCCTGATGGAATATTCCAACTCCCTGCAGTCATCTCTTGACTGACCCTCATCATGGGATCCCTCTGATAGCAACAGCCCTTACTATGTAGAGTTCACATTGGACAGTGACTTTTAGACACGTGGTCATCCTCCATCAGCATCTTCATCACACTCAAGGCAGTTTTCAAATAGGCTGCTTAGTACAGCATGATTTGGCACAGAACCTACTGGTTTCGACGATATAACTCTGAAGTCAGAAAGGGGTTTTTGAATTCACCTTAATATCTGCATTAGGAGTTTAATCGAGTGTCTTATTTGAAACTGAACACATGTACCTATAAGTGAGAATACCTATGTGGTCAAAATCAAAGCCTCTTTTACAAATAGTTAATAAGGAAACACCATGGAAATCACTGTATAAGCAAACATCTAGAGAAGCTGAATTCCTAAAAATTCTGGAGTACTTCTAGAAGGTAGAAAATGGTTCCTCGGCAGTCACGCTAGCTTTGATTTAAAAAGAAAGAAAAATAATTCACCATCCTTCCAGTGCCTCTTATCTGTGTACTTCCCCCAGAAGAAAATGCTGGTTTTCAGGGTGTCTAATGGCACCTGTACAGGTGTTCCATCGTTTTCAGTCAGGTGGGGTGTAGCAGGGACTCCCATGTTAAGATATTGACCACGCACCAGAAGGAAGGAGAAAATTCTCAGCCTACTGAGATTATAGAGGCTATTGCAAAGGGTAGTGTAGAGAGGTGCTATTGAGTAAAGAAGGGTGAGCCTTTCCTACAGATATTTTTCAGGCTCCTTTTGGAAATGAAATATCATCCTGTATTGGAAAGCACCTATCACATTTTAGGCTTTTGAAAAAGCTGGTTAATTGCAAGATGAATTTGCACTTCTCAGAAACTTCTCCAAGAAACAAAGAGGGTTGTTACCATACAAATTATATAAAAATTGCTGTGTATTGAGCACATATTATTTTAACAGTTTGTGGGAGAGACTGCAAATGTTCATCCATATCTTGGCTTCCTCTACCTCCTAGATTCCTGGAAATACTACATTGCCAAGTGCACTCACAGCTAGAAAAGATCGTGTGACTAGCCCTTGCCACTGAAATAGAAGCGAAAGTAATATTTTTCAGTTCCAGGCTAAGACAGTTGAGAACCAGTTTGACACATGCATGGTTTTTTGTCTATTTGGCAGCAAACATGGAGAGACTATCTTGAGATGATGGAACTATAAAAGATGGAAGCAGCCTGGAACTCCACTTCAACTGAGAGCAGAAAGCCCCTGCCAACCGCATCCACTTTATGTGCAGAATGAATAAATGTTTGTTGTTTTAAGCCATTCAAATTTCAGATCAGGAGAAACTTTATCTTATGGATACACAGCTACTCTTTCTGCTGTTAGACATATTTAAATATTTCCATTACAAAGGTAACAGTACAAAAAGCCTTCTTCCAAAAGATAAAAAAATCTAACAAGACAGATAAATCACAATTCCACTCTTTACAATGTTCCTCGAAAATTCAGCCCTTTTTCAGAGTTAACCACAATGAACAATCTGGTGTGTTAAAGCTGATTCTAGGTTTTTTTCATGTATAAGTATTTAATAAGCATATATTGTGATTTTTTTAATAGACATGGGTAGTGATGTATATAGTCTTCTCCCACTTGCCTTTGTTAATTAATAAATTAAATGATCAGCTAATAAAATGAAGCATCCTTCCATAGCAGGACATATATATCTACTTCACTTCTGTAACTGCTACCTGGAATTGCCATGTATGTGTGCCATAACATAACCATTCTTCCACTGAGAGACACATAATTGTTTCCCACTTTATGCTATGATAAATAGAACTGAAATAAACATGTTTGAACATGAATTCTTTGGAAAATGTGCATGTTTTCTTAAAGGCATAGCAGAGTGGAAACTGTATTAAAGTAGAAAATGTTGTAATAATTTTCAATTTTTATAAATATTGCTAAAATTTCATTCTAAAAATACCATACCAATTCATATCTGCACCAATTATTATATGTGAATACCTTACATTCTCACAGATATTTTATTTTGTCATTTGTCATAGAGTTATTTTAATTTATATATCCCTGTTTATCCCTGTTCAATCAATAAATAGATTGAACAGAAAATTAACATGGCTAGGCTACACTTCCTATATATTCAATCAAACACTTAATGTAGGTGTTGCTGTGAAGGTACTGATGATGGTTAATACTGTGGTTTTAATTTTATGTGTCAACTTGGCTGGGCCATGGTGTCCAGAAATGGTCAAACATTATTCTGCATGTTTCTGTGAGTGTATGTTTGGGTGAGAGCAACATTTAAATCAATGGACTTTGAGCAAAGCATACTGCCATCCATAATGTGTGGGGGCCTCATCCAATCAGTTGAAGGCCTGAATAGAACAAAAAAATGACCTCCCCTGAGCAAGAAGGAATTCTGCCAGCAGACGGCCTTTGGACTGGAATGGAAACATCAGCTTTTCCCTTAGTATCCAGCCTGGTGGCCCACCCTGAATATTTTAAACTTGCCAGCTTCCATAATCACAAGAGCCCCTCTTCCTCTCTTCCTCTCTCTCTTCCTCTGGCCGGCCTTCCTTCCTTCCTTCCTTCCTTCCTTTCTTTCTTTCTTTCTTTCTTTTATCTATCTATCTATCTATCTATCTATCTATCTATCTATCTATCTATCTATCTATCTATCTATCTATCTATCTATCTATCTATCTATCTATCTATCTATCTATCTATCTATCTATCTATCTATCTATCTATCTATCTATCTATATCTCCTAGTGGTTCTGCTTTTCTGGATAACCCTTACCTATACAGAACTTTACAGATGTAATTAAACCCCTAATTAGTTGACTTTAAGTAAGAGAAATTATCCTGGATAATCTGAGTGGGCCTGATTCATCAGTTGAAAGACCATAAAAGCAGGGTTGCAGGGATACATAACTAATTAAACATTTGAAATCAGTCAATGTAATCCACCATATTAACAGGTTAAAGAAGACAAATCACATGATCATATCAACTGATGCAGGAAAAGCATTTGAAAAAATTCAAAACCCATCATGATAACAACTGCCAGAAAAACAGGAATAGGGTGTAACTTCTTCAAGTTGATAGAGACCATCTACAAAAAAATCTATAGCTAACGTTATACTTAATAGTGAAAGACTGCTTTCCCCCTAACACTGAGGACAAGACAGGGATGTCTGCTCTCACAGTTCTTGTTCAACATAGTGCTGGAAATCCTAGCCAGTGAAATAAGGAAAGAAAGGGCAATAAAAGGCATACAGACCAGAAAGAAGAAATAAAGCCATCCCTGTTTGCAGATGACATAATTGTCTATATACAAAATCCCAGGGAATCTACAAAAAAAGTAAAGTACCCCCTTGGGCTAAGAAGTGTGTTCAGCAAGGTCACAGGACACAAGGTAAACATATATAAAACAATTGCATTTCTAAACACTAGCAATGAACAAGTGGACACCAATATTATAAATTTAATGCCATTTACAATCACTTAAAAATTAGATACTTAGATGTACCCTTAGCAAAACATGTACAGGACTTGAATGGTTAAAACTATTGAGGCTGAAATTCTGAAAGAAATCAAGGAAAATCTAAATAAATGGAGAGACATACCATGTTCATGAATTGGAAGACTCAACATAGTAAAGATGGCAGTTCTTCCCCAACTGATATATTTACTGTAATTCTTATAAAAATCCAACCAAGTTTATTGTAAAAGTTACAAGGAAATGTAAAGGAACTAGAGTAGCTAAAACAATTTTGAAAAAGAAGAATAACATGGGAGGAATCTGTTTATCAGACTTTAAGACATTATATAGCCACAGTAACCAAGGTTGTGTGGTATTGGCAGAGGGATAGACAAATAGATCAACAGAATAGAGAACCAAGAAATAGACTCACCTAAGTAAGTGTGCCCAACTTATTTTTGTCATCTGCAAAAGCAATTCAATATAGGAAATATAGCCTTTTCAACAAATGGTGCTGGAGCATTTGGACATTCATAGGCAAAAAAAAAACTGACCTTGACTTAAGCCTACCATTATATACAAAAAATAACTCAAAATAAATCATGGACTTAAATTTGAAACTTAAAATGATACAACATTTAGAAAAAAAGGAAGGAACATTTCAGGATATAGGGTTAGGCCAAGAGTGTTTAGACTTGACCCATAAAGCATGATCCATAAAAGGAAAAATTCATAAATTGGCTCACACCAAAATTAAAATCTTGTGTTCTGTAAAAGACCCTTTTAAGAAGATGAAAACGCAATCTACATATTATCAGAAAATCTTTGCAAACCATGTTATCTGAAAAAGAACTAATATCTAGACTATATAAAAACTCTTAAAACTCAACAAGAGAAAAACAATCCAACTAGAAAATGGGCCAAAGGCATGAACAGACATTTCACTGAAGAGGAAATGCAGATGTCAAATAAGTACATGAAAAGATGTTCAAAATCATTAGCCATCAGAGAAATGCAAATTAAAACCACAATGAGCTATCACTACACACCTACCAGAATAACTAAAATAAAATAGAGTGACCAAATGCTGGTGAGGATGCAGAGAAACTGGATCACTCATATGTTGCTAATGGGGATGTAAATGGTACAGCTGCTTTCAGAAAGAATTTGGCAGTTTATTATAAAACTAAATATACAACTACCATACAACCTAACAATTACACTTTTGAGCATTTATTCCTGGGAAATGGAAATGTCTTTTCACACAAAAATCATGCATAATTATTTATAGGAGCTTTATTCATGATAACCAAAAACTAGAAAAACCCCAGATGTCCTTCAATGGATGAAAGGTTAAACCAACTATGGTATATCCCTTCTACAGAACACTACTAAGCAATAAATAGGAATGAACTATTGATACGTGCAACAACCCAAATGAATATCCAGAGAATTATGCTGAGTATGATTCCATTTATATAAATTTTTAAGATTATAACTTTATAGAGATGGAAAACATATTAGTGGTGGCCAGACATTGAGAAGGGAATGTAGGTGGGAGGGGGGTGGTTGTGGCTGTAAAAGGAACAACATGAGGTATCTTTGTGGTGATGAAAACGTTCTGTCCCTTGACTGTATCCATGTCAATATCCTGGTTGTGTTACTGTGGGTTTGCAAGATGCTGCTCTTCAAGGGAACTAGGTAAAGGGTATATGGCATCTCTCTGTATTATTTATTTATTTGGCCACACCACGTGGCATGCAGGATCCCAGTTCCCTGACCAGGGATCGAACCCACGCCCCCTGCAGTGGAAGCGCAGGGTCCTAACCACTGGACCGCCAGGGAAGTCCCCTCTCTGTGTTATTTCTACTTCTCTGGTTAAACCCTGACTGATGCACTGAGGAAAAACGCTTAATAAACAAAGCAAAATGAAATAACAAGGCACTTAATTCGAGCTGTCTGTGTGAGGATGGTGAGGAGGAAACAACTTGGAGAGTTTGAGGTAGTCAGTGACTGTTGAAATAGTGTATGTGTGTGGGTGTCCATAATGAGAATTTTGGCTGACTAAATTGAAGCTATTCCTCTTAACTGACATTGAGAATAGAGACTAGAGGAAACTGGGGATAGAGAAGGAGGGAGAGTTGGTGGCGATTTGAGTTAGAAGTAGACATGAGGAAGGGGGTGATGGTTGAGGTCAATGTGAGCCACTTAAGGTGCTGTGGGCTGTGCAGGTGGAGATGTCCAGTGCACAGTAGAAAACATGGGTCTGGTTATCAGAAGAGGGGCCCAGGCTGTAGATTAGGCTTAGCTGCATTAGCAGAGATCATTTAAGGCCACAAATTTAGGTAAAATCAAGTGTTGTATATATAGTAGCTCACATGCTATAGTATGTCGTCCTCTCTCCTGTAAACACAGTTGGAAACCCAAATTACACAGCTTATTAAAATTAAAAGCTTAAGAAATCCAGGAAGAACTTCAAAGGGGAAAGTACTCACCCAGAAACCCACCAATCAGAGAAACTTTTCCTATGTTTCCTTAAGCTTTCTTTTCTAAGCATATAACTGTGCCTTTGCATATGCCTGTGTATTTGTGGCTTATATATAAAGTTAACTACCCTGATTGTTCAATTTCACCTCTTCTATCTTGGGTGCCCTTTAGGACTCTACTCTTGACAGCCTTGGTCCAAGGTTGAGCTTACACTCCGCACCAGTACCCAGACACTTATCTGCTATCATTACTCTGTTTTAGTCAGCTAGTAGCTCTCCATTAACTCAAGTTTCTCTCCACATACAGAGCAGGGTGTTGAAAGCAACTTTGAGCACAGGTCTCTGAAGGCTGAGACTCCATGATGCACGCTGTTATCTAACTGCCAGACAGTGGACATGAACATTTTTGACATGAGACTGCTTATTCCGGCTGAAGCTTTCCCCAGAAACCCGATCCATGAACATAAGGAAGGCCGAGCAGTCTGGGTAAAGTGGGGACTGCAAGCCCACAGCCCTTTCTTCCCCCTGGGGACAGTGGGCCCTGACACCCACAGAGCTCTTGGCTGCTGCCTGAACACTGCTGGGAAAGCTTGGTGCTAGAAGACCCTGCCTCAGGCATGGACTTCATCTAGGGTTGCCAGCCGTCCTGAACACACAGGACACATCCTCGATGTGACTTTGTCCTGCATTCTATATTGGCTTTGTCAGGACACCCTAAATGTCCTGTATTCAGCTTTTTCAATAAGTTACAAAAATTCAACAGTTAGAGCTATTTTTCAACCACAGTAATTGGCAATTAAATCACTTAAGGCGACACTAGTTGAAAAGCATACCTCCACAAATAAACATCTGGTCCCTTCTGCAGGTTTGGCTGAAGGAAGATCAAAAGGGCGGGGGGGATTTAGAATTAAAGGAAATATTCACAAAAGAAAAAGCCTGTGTTTCTGGCCACAGTCCCAAGTTGTGAACAGGTAACCACCATTAATTAGAATCAGCCCATAAATGACTGCCTCTCTCCAGTAATAGGCTTCTGAAAGACAGCAAATCAATGACAGAGCCAGGCTTCTGAAAATCACCCAATCACATTTCTAGTCAGCAAGTCCATAGCAGCCTTACTCTAGTGGCAACAAGATCACCCCTGAAAGCCTGTCAGTCCCTAAACGCTTCTGCTTCTGAATGATCACCAATCCTTGAATCCCCAAACTAACCAAAATCTTATATAGCATCGGCTCTGGATTGTTCTGGAAGACTGAACCTTGCAGGGACACTCCTCCCTTTAGGCAAGCAGGAAGTTCAACTTTTTGCATCAAATACCGAGTTCGGGACTTCCCTGGTGCTCCAGTGGTAAAGAATCCGGCTTCCAATGCAGGAGACGCAGGTTCGATCCCTGGTCAGGGAACTAAGATCCCACATGCCGCGGGGCAACTAAGCCCACGCTCCACAACTACTGAGCTCGTGCGTCTCAACTAGAGAGCCTACGTGCCGCGCCACAACTACAGAGCCCACGGCGTGCACTCTGGAGCCTGCGTGCCACAACTAGAGAAGAGAAAACCCACATGCCACAACTAGAGACAAGCCTGCACACTGCAGCGAAAGATCCCGTATGCCTCAGTGAAGATCCTGCATGCCACAACTAAGACCCGATGCAGCCACAAATAAATAAATAAATAAAATAATAAATAAAACTTTAAAAAAAAATACCGAGTTCAATTTATTTATACTTCCTAAGTTCACAGCCCTTTCAACCATTCAACACTTGTTTACTTGTGAGTGACAGACACACTAACACGGCCTTGAGATTTTCAAATTCAGTCTTTTCAATTCTCGCAATGGTTGAACTCATCTATTTTTATCTGTGTATATTTGAACCTTGAAATGCCCAGACAAAAGTGTAAATATTGTGACGAATTTTATGAACAGTACACCTTTATTCAATGAGAAACAATTCCTTTCAAAGATATTTGTGCAGCATACAATTGTCCATTCAATATAGAAAATGGTGGAAAGTCGGTTATAGACCAGCAAATACTACAGCGCAGCATGAGAGATGTATGATTTCCTCAGCCAGTACCAAAGACAGTAAAACAAACAAACAGATAAACAAACAAACAAACAAAAAAAACCTTTTCATTGATTAAGAGAAATTCACATGAAGAAGATAAAATAGTCACAGTGGAAGTTGTAATGGTCTTCTACACTACATATGAAAGATATCAGTCTTTCAGCTCAAATGACTGTTTGAATATACTACCACCAGAATTATTTTCTGATTCCAAAACTGAAAGCAAATTTCAAAATGCCAGGGTGAAATCATAAAAAATGTAATAGCTCCATTTACTATTACAAAGATTATCAAAGATCAAAATGGTAAATCTAAATCATCCATGCTAAGATATCTAAACCTTTTTACAGCATGGCCACGGATACATGTGACGACAATGCAGGAAACATTTCTTTCCTTGGCTTGTGTAATAGTTTTCTTATGAAAAAGGCTACTGTGAGTAAAATCCCTTCCAGATGAAATTTCAGAAACAGATGATTTTTACAGAGACTCTACTTGTCTGGAGTGAATGAAAAAAAATGTACTGGTTTTTGTAGGGATTATACGAGTTTTGGTGGATACTTGTATATCAATACTTGTATATAGGTGCCAAAAAATTTATTCAAAGTTGAAGCAGAACATGAATGATTCTACAGAAAGTGTTGGCTGTACTTCTCATATTCTGCATAATTCTACTCAAACAGTACCTGATATCCTTTCTATTGACATTGAAATAACGGTCATAAAATTTTTCTCTTATTTCAGCATTTATACAATTTGAACTTGGGAATTCCCTGGCGGTCCAGTGGTTAGGCACTTTCACTGCCGAGGGCATGGGTTCGATCCCTGGTCACCTGGTTGGGGAACTAAGATCCCACAAGCAGTGAGGTACGACAAAAAACAAACAAACAAACAAAACTGAACATAATGACTAAATGATTTTAGTGATTTTATTAGCATCCAATATTCTTCAATTCTTTCTCATTCAAAAACCCATTGGCTCTCTTTAACAAGTACAATTGAAGGCTCTTCAGGTTTTTTTTTTTTTAAACACTGAATCATACTTTAATTGTGAAGGAAAAAAACCCCAAATTCTTTTTGACTTTTAAAATTATCTATTGAGGGAAGCCTACTTATTTCTTGCTCAGAGTTTTCACTATCTCATTTGCCAATGGATTTTACAAAGTGAAAGAAAAACAGGGTTACTGAAGTACTCCATTGCTTAAAGGAACTTGTTGAATATGTTAAATAATTGATGAAAAAGTTCATCTCTTTAAGTGTCAAGGCTTTTCATAAAAGGGACAACATTACCTACGAAGGGGAAAGAAATTCTGACTTGAAGTGGATAATTATTATGGCACTTGCCATGAGTATCTTTTGAAATGGATTTCACTGCTTGAAGAATCTGCTTCTTTCACTCGGATATTACTATATACACTTCCAGCATGGGAACAAGTGAAATCATACGTAGCGCTAAAGAAAAAGGGGATTAAAAAATGACAACAATGTTCTGTTCTGTCAGTGGACAAGAGCAAACAAATTTGTGGATCAACAGGTACAACACAATCCGAAAGAAAGGAAGAGCAAGTTCTATTATGCTTAGATCAAATTTGGAGAAAAATTCTCAAAATTGTTAACTTTATGTCAGTACATGTTCGGTATGTGAACTAAGAAAGCTGCCTGCCACGTCAGTAAACAAAGGCTGTTGCATCCATCAGCCACTATAGCTGCCCAGACAGTGAGCCCTGAGGGGACTCAGGATGAGAAAACACAGGATTCTGTCCCCAGATAGCTGAGGTGCACATCAAAGGAATGACTTCAGTGAGCCCAGACTCTTGCATCTTCTCATACACAGAAAAGCGCTAAATTATTTAACTTGAGATGTCTGGTTTTCTTTCATTAACAGTAATCTTTTGACGTTCCCACTACCTGGTCTTTGTTGCAAACACTCCTGTATATCTTGGCTCCCCTAGTCGCCTCTTCAGAGCAGTCTCTCAGAGCTATCTGAGATGCTGTGTTCTGGGCTTAAGTCCTCACTTTTGTCCACCAAATAAAACATAACTCTCAACCTTTAGGTTGTGCTCTTTATTTCAGTCGACAAGTATACTGGCTGATAATGCTAACGCTGAATTTATGTTCTCATTAATGATTCTTCGATGAACAAAAGAGTGAAATAAGTTGGCAGCGACCAGTGTCGAAGCTATGCTACAATGTAAATAGACTGTAGCTGTCAGGAATTTTATAAGCAAATTTTGCAAAACAAGGAATTGTTAAAGAGAAGCAAATAATCAGGGAAATATAATTAAAGAAAGAGCTATATAATTTACATGTTAATTATTTCAGATAACCAAAAGACAATTTTTATACGTATCTTCCAAGCAATATTTTTCTTTTATCTCTGTGCATATATACACATAGGCAATTAAAAATTATTCAATTCAATTTTGAAAAAAAGAAGTAAGACACAAAAGGGCACATCCAGTTCTGTTCTGTTTATATAACGTTCAGGCTAAATTAAACAGTATATTCTTTATGATTTCGTACATATGTGGTAAAACTAAAAGGAAAAGCAAGGAGAAAATTCAAGAGTCAGAAGGTAACTCTAGTGGAAAGAGAAGGGGATACAGTAAGCAATGAACTCACAGGGCATCTGATGTGTTGGTGGTCTCTTTTCTTACACATATGAGGTTCACACTCTTTTCAACCTTTTAATTATTCTTTAAACTATGCATATATACATCTTTCTACACAAATATATATCTCAATAAATATTTTAAAAATATTTCATTATAAAGTTATCTCATAGATTCCAGGAAGTCTAAGAAGGAGATTTTTGAAAATTATTCAACTTACTACTGATAATAAAATGCAAAACTTCAAAACTTTGTAGACACAATCTCAAAACTTGGATTATTATCATACAGAAACTACTGACTGATATGAAACTACTGACTGGATTAATAAAGATGGGTTTTACAATGAAATATTGAATTTTAAAATAAAATCCTAAAGAGACACATTAAAGAGACATAAATCCTAAAAGAGAATAATCCTAAAAGAGAATAAAATCCTAAAGAGACACATTAAAGTTTGCCCAGCTTTACCTCTATGGAGGTCCTGGTTTTCAGAAAATTATAATGAACTATATAACTCATTATTGCAATGTGTTAATCCAACAAAGTATCCATGTTGCTGCCATAATTCTCTTTTAGTTTCACCATCACATCTTTACTCCACACAGAGATACATTTTATTTCAATGCCTATGTCAGATTGATAACCGGAAGTGATATGTCACTCTAAAATGAGGAAAGCTGTCCACAAGCAGTTGCTCGAGAAGCTAAAAATACATTTTCACAGCTGACGTGTTAATGGGGAAATTAACTCTGCCAGCAACGTGAAATGAGAAACTCAAGGCATTTTGAGCATTTGAGAGGCAGCTGATCTCCATTTCACTGGTATTTACCCTTGCTGCGCTGGGACCTCTGGCTGGGGACCAGCCTGCGACCTCTACTGTGACTGTAAGGCCCCCAGTCCATCTCTGTGCTGAGGGCAGAAGACTGGAGGAACCAGCAGGGCTTTCAAGATACATCTTTCCTCCTACCTCCCGCGGAGAGAGAAAACAGCGCTTTTCTGTGAGGGGAAAACCTGCTACTCTATATATGAATGAGCTAGATGTTGTCAATAAAGCCTTCGGAAAGAAGGGAGCCTAAAAATAATAACCAGCTCACTTGGCAGATTTCCCAAGATATTAAAGCAGCATCCTCAGTTTCAAGGCCACCGTCTCCACCGATTTCTCCCGAAGTTCACTAGGTCAGGGACCTCTAGTGCCCGGAGGAGCCGGTCAGGGAGGAGGAATGTGGGGGGAGAGTGAGGAAATGGCTACAGGACTCGAAGATACGAAGATACACGGGATAAGAGGCTCAGCCTTGCCTTCGAGTTGCTACGGCTCTTTCTTCTTGGTCCTGAGTTATCCTTTTTGTCTATTTTCATTGATTGAATAATGGCATCCTTGCAAAAATTCACTCCACCCGTTGCTCTGTGATCACAGAAGGGCAGATGTATCGTAACTGGATCTTCATTCCTGTCTGAGGTGGAGCACGTCACCGCTTTCAGAGTAAATGAAGAGGATATACTGAATTCAGAGCAAGAGTCTCCTGTAAATGAGCACACCGTAGTCTGGAGCATCGCCTAAGTGTAGACTGAGTGTAAATGGCCTTCGGTGGAGTATGTAAATAATTCATTAGGCAGGAAATGAGAATCGGCCATTTTACTATTAGAAACATAGTGAGATTCTTTTTTTCTTTATAAGAAAGCTTTTCATGACAGAGGAGAATCAATCATCTGATCAAATGCCTTTTCGGCCTTTTGAAACAAAAGAGTGCTAATGCATTTTCCCTTCTTCCTCTTCATAAATGTGAATTCTTATTACACACACTCTATTGTTGGTAAGGAGAAACTATCAGTCTGGCTTCAGAGTGAGCAGGACACTCTCCAGAGTTATAGCAGTGCCCCACCCCTTCTCTGACCTGATCTGCCTCAATTTAGTTCCCTCTTCCAATATCCTGAGGTTCTGTAGCTCAACACTTCTAGGGTAGGATTTATTTCACTGTAATAGAGGATAGATTTTTCAAAGGACCTGACCTATGAAATCTGTACTTGAGCAGCACCAGTCTCCTCAATTCTTCTGACAGTTTTTCCAACCAATAAGCAGTAGTCTCCCTAAAGTTCTCTGAAATGAAGTCACACACACACACACACACACACACACACACACACACACACACCTGTAGATACTGTGTCATAATAACATATTTCAAATTTAACTTAATGCCTGGAAGAGAATGGTTAATTGCTTAATAATAGGTCTTATTCCTTTAGATTGAAGGGAGAAAAAGGTAAGAAACTAGAGAGAGAAAGAGAGAGAGAGAGATCAAGCTGGGGAAGACACAGAGGTAGGGAGGGAGGGAAAGTGGAATTAGGAAAAGGAGATTTGAAAAAAAGAAGTCTGAGAAAGGGGCAGCATGAAAGAATTTTCCTCTTTGGTCTGAAGAATCTATCACAGTGTTGCTGATGGTCTTGGATGAGATATTTCTGGGGAGATGGGGCTGGGAAAGTTCTGAGATGATAGCACTGCCTCTGTCTAGTCACCACCACACAACCCAGATGCATATGGTTCACAGGAACCTCCTAGGAATTATATTACAACAAAAACGTAATGGTGTCTGTCTTTGGATTTTGTGATTTTTACCATTCTCTTTGTGCTGTCCTACACATTCCACAGTGTGGAAACTATTCAAATATTAAATACTTTTAAAATGATCATTCAGACTCTTGTAGGTGTTATCATAGATCCAACTCTATGATCTATCCAACTCTTTGGGTCTAAGAGGGCCTCATCATTTAATGAGTTACTCAGAATTATTAGTACCTTAAAAAGTAACACACTGATTTTTTAATGATTATACAGACAATATTATTATGGAATTTAGATAAGCTACAAGCATAAAAACAGAACTAAAAGACGTACCTAAAACCTCATCACTTCATTACTCAGAGTTACTATTAATATTTTATGTATTTTAATCTTTTTTTCAATATATAAAATTATTTATTTATTTTTGGCTGTGTTGGGTCTTCGTTTCTGCGCGTGGGCTTTCTCTAGTTGTGGCAAGCAGGGGCTACTCTTCATTGTGGTGCGTGGGCTTCTCATTGCGGTGGCTTCTCTTGTTGCAGAGCACGGGCTCTAGGCACGTGGGCTTCAGTAGTTGTGGCTCGCGGGCTCTAGAGCGCAGGCTCATAGTTGTGGCACATGGGCTTAGTTGCTCCGCAGCATGTGGGATCTTCCCAGACCAGGGCTCGAACCCATGTTGCCTGCATTGGCAGGCGGATTCTTAACCACTGTGCCACCAGGGAAGTCCCTGTATTTTAATCTTTTAATTACCCAAATACTACTACTACTACTGATGATGATGATGATGATAATAATAATGGCTAAGTGCTTTCTTTGTGCCAGATCAGTTTTAAGTATTAAATGTATTAACTAATTTACCTTTCACCCAATTCCATGTGTAGATATATCATTATCTCCATCTTGCAAGTGGGGATATGGACACTTTAAACAATTACGTGACATGGCTAAGGTCCCAAAGTTAGAAATACAGCCAGAGCTTAACCACTCTAAACTGCCTTAACTGTGCGTGTGTGTGTGTTGGACATTTGACTTATGCATGCATCAAAACACAACTTGAGGCTTGTAGCTCACAGCTGTTTCAAAACCCAGTTAAGAGGGTGAGTGGGGGTAATCTTTCTTTGCTACTGGGTGAACATTTTGTTTATTCATATCCATGGCTGGACACTCTACCTCTTGGCTATTGTAAATAGTGCTGCTATTAACATGGGTATGTAAATCTCTCTTTGAGATCCTGCTTTCAATTTTTTTGGATGTATATCCAGAAATGTAATTGCTGGATCATACGGCAATCTTAATTTTTTGAGCTGTTTTTCATACCTGCTGTATCATTACATTCCCACCAACTGTGCACAAGCGTTGCCATTTAACCACATCTTCACCAAAACCTGTTATTTGTTATTTACATATTTTTTTAATGTTAATAGTAGCCATCCTAAGGTATGAGGAGATATCTGATTGTAGTCAGTTTAGTCTTTTGAGGGAGGCTTTCTTTGCTTCTGGGAATCTGACACTTCCATTAATCCTACAGTGTTTATAAGCGAATAGAAAATATAAATTATGTAAATTGTACTATCATTAGTGGCATGCAGATTTTAAGATAATCAGTAACAACTGCCACAAAGAGAGAACACATTAAATGTATTTAGAGGGAAATTTTTCAAAAGGAGAATATTCAGAATCTCCTATCTATATACTCCCCACAATCTTCAAGGAATCACCCACAACCAGATATCCTAAATTCTCAAGCCCTGAGATGATCTTTACATTTTAATTTCTTTCCATCCAATGAATAGCCAATTGCTATATCTAGTCATCTTTCTTTGTGGCAATGATAGATCTCATGCCAAGCCCCTTGTCTAAGTCTTCACTCTGACTTTCTCTAAAGCAAAGCATAGCAAGCCCTAAATTTTAAATCATTTTCCATTTTCCATTTCAGATATACTGTACTTGCTCACAACAATTCAGGAGCACCCCAGGGTTAGATACAAATTTCTGACTAATCTTCAACATTTTCACCCAAAATTCAGTGTTATGTGTCCTCACTTTTGAATGATCACCCCAAATTTATGGGTACAATTCCCACATTATCCCCAGAAAACATCTTCATCCATTTATTTTAAGAATACAATTCTGTACTTAGAATTATAGAATCTAGAATCCTTTGGAAGGATTAATAGTAGTTTAGTCCAACCATTAATATTTTATAATTTTTCTATCAAGCTTGCCCTAATTAAGCTTCAGTTTCTCCAACGAGTAGAATTGTCTCTGCCCACAGTTTGCTAACCAGAGCTTCCTGTGAAGGAAACGACCTCTGATGGTAGGAACAAGAAGAGAAGGTAGGGCTTGCTTCATGCCAAACGGTGTGTCACTACTATTAGTTCTAATTCCTGAAGCTCTGTACCAGAAGGGAAAACTAAGCCAAAACTGAGGAATCAGGAGAATAGAAGTTTGGAGGTACAAAAAAAAAAATCAAGAATATATCTTGGGGGCTTCCCTGGTGGCACAGTGGTTGAGAATCTGCCTGCCAATGCAGGGGACACGGGTTCGAGCCCTGGTCTGGGAAGATCCCACATGCCATGGAGCAACTGGGCCCGTGAGCCACAACTACTGAGCCTGCGCGTCTGGAGCCTGTGCTCCGCAACAAGAGAGGCCGCGATAGTGAGAGGACCGCGCACCGTGATGAAGAGTGGCCCCCGCTCGCTGCAACTAGAGAAAGCCCTCGCACAGAAACGAAGACCCAACACAGCCAAAAATAAATAAATAAATAATTATTTTAAAAAAAATTCATTTGTGGCAGTCATACTTTAAAAAAAAAACCAGAATATATCTTGAAGAAGTTAAGCAGAAGCAGGCAAAAGTAGAAGGGAAAAACTCAGTAATGAGGAACTGAAGCAAATTATGTACAGTGTAAAAAACTTCAGTCCTATATACTGCCCCTGTGTGCTTCACAGACTGAGGGTGGGGATGGAAAGGGGTTGTCCTCTTGTCTGGCTCTTTTGTGAGGTGCTTTTTCAGATCTGCCCATCAAAAGGCTGCTGGAGGGTGTCTATAGGCTGTCACCCCATGAGACATTGCAGGAGACCTCAGGAGTCCAGAATGGCTTAAGCATCCCTTCCTGTGTCTCAGCAGCTCTTCACTAATGACTGAGGTGGGCAGGTTGTGAAGAGGAGCGGGGCTGAACAGCTATCTGTGAGGGATTAGAATTAAGGTCCATCATCTAAAAAACAGTACAAATGAACTTATTTACAAAATAGAAACAGATTCACAGACATAGAAAACAAACATGGTTACCAAAGGGGAAGGTGGGGAGGGATAAATTGGGATTATAGGACTAAAAGATGCACACCACCATCTACCAAACAGATAAACAACAAGGAATTTCTGTACATCACAGGGAACTATATTCAATATTTTATAATAAACTATAATGGAAAAGAATTGAAAAAAATACAATAGATATATACATGTATATGCATAACCGAATCATTTTTCTGTACATCTGAAACTAACACAATATTGTAAATCAACTATACTTCAATTAAAGAAAAAACAGGAAGCCATCCAGACAGATTTTTTCTTAACGATGTATTTATGGAAAAGATTTCTGATTTTTCTGATTTATAGATTTATCTATAAAATATCATTGCTTATTAAAATCAAAGTTCTTCATAAAAAAAAAAAGAATTAAGGTCCATCAGGGCTTAACTGAAGAAAGGGAAACTAGCATGCAAAATAGAAAACCAGAATAGAAGCCACCTCTTGTCTACAAAACTCAAAAGTAGGGAGCTGGAAGCTTGGCAAACCCTTGGCACGTCAGATGCAAGGCTTTGAGGAGTATGACTGCCAGATCTGGGTATGAAGCTAATATGTTACCAGCCTTGCTCAAGATCTAATTAAGACCAGAAGTTAGGGACTTCCCTGGTGGTCCAGTGGTAAAGAATCCACCTTACAATGCAGGGGACGCTAGTTCGATCCCTGGTTGGGGAACTAAGATCCCACATGCCGCGGGGCAAGTAAGCCCGTGTGCCTCCACTAGAGAGCCCACGTACCGCAAACTACAAAGCCTACGCACCCTGGAGCCTATGCACCACAACTAGAGAGAAGCCCACACGCTGCAACGAAGAGCCCTCACGCCACAACGAAAGATCCCGCATGCCACAACAAAGATCCCAAGTACCGCAACTAAGACCAGATGCAGCCAAAAAAAAAAAAAAAAAAGATCAGAAGTTAGATGTGGCTTGAGCCTACAGTATGAGTGATCTCAGTGTGTGCAGCTGAATGAAATTTTGGTAATAGAGCGATGGATATTCACTATTAAATTGAGGAGCACACAGTGAACAGAATGATTGTCAGTCAATATTCATTGGTAAACCAAATGAATACTAGCAATTTAATCACAATGCAAACTCTCAATTTTTTTGGTGCCTTAAGAAATATGCCCTTAAGGGAACTTTTCATTCTTATTTTTCCTACTCTCATCTCACATTTTGTCTTTTGGCACGTCAAGCTTGAGGATACCAAGTGTTTGCCTTTGGAAAGAATTTGGGTGGCTTAAGCCAGCTGGGAAATTGGACCATCTGGGGTTATCTCTGCATGCAATGTAAGTTTAAATACCGTAAGAGGGACTGGCTAACTGCCCAGATAACACCACCGATTCTCTAGATTTATTGGGTTTTTCCAAGAGCTTCACTTCACCATGGGAGTTTATTTTCAAGCAGAGTACTGTTCCGATTTCCTTGGAAGAAGAAAAAAAAAAAATTAAAGGAATGGATGAAAGAATAAGACTTAAAAATGCAATATTTTATTGTTATCATATATCTCGTACTAGGCTTTCAGCTTCCTAAAATTATTCAAATTAGCAATAATGGGACCTCATCAGGACCAAACCTTCTAGAAAGATATGAACACTGTAACCTTGAATATATGTAGTATCCCTTTTTCTTATTTAATGTAATATTTTTTTCCAACTAAGGAGATTCCTTTTGCAAGGTTGTCTCAGGATTGTATCAGGGGAATTCCCCTTGGATGCTGTAGTGTAGTAAAGAAAAATTGTTTCCTCTACTTTCTCCCCTGGTGAGTTCTCAAGGGGTATATAAAATCAACAGCAACAAGCACAATAAAAGAGAAGTGTAATGCCTCTAGAAGGGATGTCACCAATGGGACTACTTTTGCCAATTCACCTTTAGAAAAATTCTTGCACGGTGACCCATAGGCACTTTGTCTCTTGAAAGAATCAGGTTTTGTGATTCTAATGCATTGACCAGGTTGGATTTTAAGAGATACTCTAAGCAGGAGCCCAAATAAAAGACTCACTCAAGGATCTGCAGAGAGAGACCATAACTTTCTTGTTCTTTAGCTTTGCTGAATACCTAATACAGAGCTTGACACAGAGCAGTAGTTCAAAGATTAAATGAACAAACTATTTTCTTAGCTGTTCCTACCTCACTCTTAACTCCATATTTTTTATTTCTTTTGCCTAAACAACTCATTACTTTTCATTATATCATCATTTCTTTTTATTACTGTTTCTCCTGCTATATATGCTCCCAAACTTCCTGGGTGTCACATCAACTTTTCTCCATGTTTACTTTCATCTTTCCATTAGTGTTTGACACATTCATAACACTGCTAGGTAACTTCACCCTAGCCAGGTCCCAAACATACTCCTTTCTGCATATGCTTACTAAAGGCTACCCCCTCCCAACATTTAAAAATTAAAGTATCGGGAACCACCTTATCTAGCTTCATAATTCCTAAAGAAGATTTAATTCTTATGGTTTAGGTTAGGGAAGAAGATCAATTCAGATTTATTTTCAAATTGGGTTGGCCAAAAAGTGCCTTAGGTTTTTAAGTAAAAACAAAACACACATTTTTCATTTTCACCAAGAACTTTATTGAGCAACGTATTCACCCTTTTGTTCCACTACCTTCTGCCATTTTTCAGGCAACTTCATAATTCCATCTTCCCAAAACTTTTTACCTTTTTGAGCAAAGAACTGTTCCAGGTGCCTTTTACAGTCTTCCAGGGAACTGAAATTTTTTCCATTAAGAGAATCTTGTAAAGACCGAAATAAGTGGAAGGTGCAATGTCTGGTGAATATGGTGGATGAATCAGAACCTCCCATCCAAGCTGTAACAGTTTTTGCCTGGTCATCAAAGAAACGTGTTCTTGTGTTATCCTGAAGGAAGATTATGAGTTTTCTGTTGACTAATTATGGACACTTTTCGTCAAGTACTGCTTTCAGTTGGTCTGACTGGGAGCAGTACTTGCTGGATTTAATCGTCTGGTTTTCTGGAAGGAGCTCATCATAGAGGACTCCCTTCCAATCCCACCATACACACAACATCACTTTCTTTGGATGAAGACTGGCCTTTGGTGGGGTTGGTGGCAGTTCATTTCGCTTGCCCCACGATCTCTTCTGTTCCCCACTATTGTACAGTATCCACTTTTCATCAGCTGCCACAATTGGTTTTAAAAACGGAACGTTTTCATTACGTTTCAGTACAGAATCCCATGAGGAAATACGGGGTCAAGAAGGTTTTTTTCACTTAACTTATGTGGAACCCAAACATCAAAGCGATTCACAAAACCAAGCAGGTGCAAATGATTTTCAGCACTTGATTTGGATATTTTGAGTATGTCAGCTGCCTCCTGCATGGTATAATGCTTATTGTTCTCAATTAATGTCTCAATTTGATCGCTATCCACTTCAACTGGTCTACCCGACAGTGGAGCATCGTCCAGTGAGAAATCTCCAGCATGAAACTTCGCAAACCACTTTTGACACGTTCGATCAGTCACAGCACCTTCTCCATACACTGCACAAATCTTTTTTTGCGTTTCAGTTGCATTTTTACCTTTCTTGAAATAATAAGGCATAATATGCCAAAAATGTTGCTTGTTTTCTTCCATCTTCAATATTAAAATGGCTACACAAAAATTCACCAATTTGACATGTCTTTCTTAAATGCACACTGATATGACAGCTGTCACATACAATCTAACAAAATTGTTTTGAATGAAGTTAAGGACAACTAAGTGCTACCAGAGCCATCTTACGGAAAAAAACGGAATGAACCTTTTGGCTAACCCAATAAAATTCACTTTTTGTAATTACATAACTCCTCAATTAAAGCTAAGAACATATATGATTGAGGCCAGCTTTGAGACCCAGTGCCGTTTATTGGAACTGATTCATATGGTAGAACATGAAATGATAAATCAGCAAATGTTAATGGCCAACAATCTATGTCAGGGCATCCTTATTAATTTGCTGTTATATTTCAGCCTAAATCCTGTACATGCGTGAGTGTGGGAGTCATGGTTTATGTTGATATGAGTTACAGAAATCACACATCAGATGAATTTTCTATTGACAATTTCCTTAATCTCAGGGGACATAAATTCAGGCACCTTTTCAGAAATGGCTGTATCTGGCTATGTGTTGCAAATAACTGATATAAGGGAAGGATCATAGCAACAGAAATGTATACAGAACTACCTGTTCTCTGAGTTATTATATTTTGAGATGGGGGCATTTCAGTCAAACCTATCTTTCCTTTAAGACTGAATCATAAATTCAGGCTTCTTGGTCAGTACCATGTAAATACAGGTAACCTGGTATATGCTTCATTGTTTTCTAGTTTTTCTTAGAACTAATCAGTAACTTATCAGTAACATTCTAACATCCATTTCTTTATCCATACAGGTGGTTATAGTATATACTACATGTAACACAGCTAAGAAAATGACTACTGCTTTCGTCAAAAATCAGTGGATTTTCTCCACAAAGACTCCATTTGTGGAAAGACTATTCATGTGGATGGTTTTGAACAGTTTGGTTTCATACAGTGCCTTCTTCACTTTTTACCTGCTATAAACATATACGATGGCAAGCAATTTATTAGTGATTTAATTAAATAAAGGTGGATCAGGAATATTCTCAAATGTTAACGTGCTCCATGGCTGACTCTCCTCATTGGATACAGTACTTTTAGCTTTGGGGCAAGTGAAAGCACAAAAAGCCAAATGCTGAATGAGAGAAGATGAGGGAAAGGAGTTGGAATGAGAAAGTGAGGAGCATCAAGAAGAATTATGTATCTGCTTGAGGAGGCCTCTGGAGTGTCCCTGGATGACGCTATCCCTCTAATTCCATCCTTCGCCCACAGCTCACAGTGACCCAGGCAGCATGGCGTGTCTCTGTGTGCAGTACAGCAGTGGTGCTAGACCCTTCCCCACCCACACCCCATCCCAATCTATTTGGTTTTGGAACAATCGTCTGATTCATTTGTGACCCTCTTATGGCCTCATTAGAGTCAGTATATATTTTGATTCTAGGAAAAGCAGGCCAGACGGTACTGGAAATAGGTAGGAAGGGTCTCTCTACCCTTCTAAGCCATCTTCCTCTATAGTCGACTGAGCACCCAGATGGTGAATTCCAGGAAGTAGACCAAGCACTTCTTGCTATCCCAAACCATTTGTTTTAAATGACGAGCCTACTCATTGTTCAAGCTGACAATCAATTCCAGTTTTATACCAATAAATAGTCTAAAGAGATGACCGTCTGTCACCAACATTTTCTGTAATAGTCTATGCTCATTTTAAGTTTCCAGAAAAGTATCAAGTTAAGTATGAACAAAGCAAAATACTCTAAATGACTAGCTCCTTTTCAAATTCTGGTGGTACACACGCCCCTCCCCTAAACACACACACACACACACACATACACACACACACACACACACACATATGCACGCACGCACTATCAGTACCAGAAGCTGGGTAAGCATATCAAGCATGTGAATGTGAGTGTGAGGGAGCCAGGGCACAAACAAATATAATCGTAATCAGTGACTAACGTGATGGAAGAATGCCTTCTCTAGACTTGAACTAGAGCACATACTCTTTACATCAGTAGTGTTCGACCTTGACTGACCATTAGAATCACTTGGAAAATAGTTAAAAATCCAGATGCTAAGGCCACGACACAAACCATTAAATCAGAATCCCTGGATGTTGGGTCCAGTCATCAGAATTTTGTTTTTTTGTTGCTTTTGTTTGTTTGTTTGTTTTTGGCTGCACTTCGCAGCTAGTGGGATGTGGGATCTTAGTTCCCCAGCCAGGGAATTGAACCCGGGCCCTCAGCACAGTGAGCACAGAGTCCTAACCACTAGACCGCCAGGGAATTCTCTCACCAGAGTTTTATAAACTCTGCAGGTGATTCCAATGTGCAGCCAAGTTTGAGAATCACTGCTTTATACAACAGTTTGCAGCTAGAAAAGCCTTGTTGAGGACTATCCCTTCATAATCATCTATTCCAGTAGTTTGTGTTTCTATAATGGACATAGATCTGAATAGATCTGACATAACACAGACCTCCAAAGATGCAAACTCACTTTGATAAGATATGAATTTGTGGCAGATGTGATTCTTTCCTAAGTCAGATGTTTTGATAGGGGCTGTGGTTCTAAGAGCACATGTCCTTTGTCCACAAACTGCTCTCAGAGCTAGGTGTTCTGATATGATGCATCTTTCCCGTGGTGCATGTTAGCACGTGCAGTAAAAGTCCACAGAGGCAGGCATCATTAGCAGGATGCCAGTGGAGTCAAGAGAAAAAATCAATGCGGCTCACTCACTGCCAGCATTGGGAGTATTTGATATTTAATATTCACTAAAGTGCATGCTGAAGGGCCATTTTCTATTGATTTTCACTCTGCAGTGAGGTGGTGGGCAGGCACAGCAGTCATTTAAAGAGCTCTCACAAGCCCATCAGTGAGGTCTTCATGCTATTATAGTATTTAGTGTTGTAACTGGTCTTAGTCTTATATTCCCAAATTCTGATGGGGTTACACATGCTACTTATTACTGGAATATTAAATAAGAGTTCAGTTCTACTCCTCAAGAACCTTAGCACTTCTGTAAAATCTTTATTTCCCAAATGTATGCACTTCTGAAATCTGTATAACTTGAGATGAAGCACTGAATCATCCCAGGTGCTTACTTTGCCAAAGCAATTTCCACTACTCTTTGCTCTTTATCCCTTATTTTTCATTTCTTTACCTCAGTGTTAGGAAATAAAGAAAGTAAAGGTGGGGAAGGAGGTGGAATAGTATATTTCTTACTGACAACTCTCTTGAACACTTACCATATAAAACTTGGTTTAGCATCTAAAACACTGGTGGAGTTAGAATTTAATCAGTGCCCCATATCTCTAGAATTCATAAAAATCCCAAACTCTTACATTGCTTAGTTTTAAGGATTATAGGCTTTATTTTAGACCTACTTCTCAGGGCATGACTCAGATTCTAAATACATCACATATCAGTTCAGCTTGGGGAACCATGAGTTAACCAAATGAGTTTGAACTCATTTTTCTTCAAAACTAAATCCATTCTCAACATTAAAATGAAAATGGGGACAAAGTTGTAAAAGGAACTCTTTGTGGAAACATTTACTGTTTCCATTGTAGAGGAATAAAGATGTTACAATTGGACTAGATCTCCAAAGTGTAAATGATCTTCATGAGTGCAGAAGAAATTTAGATTAAAACACATAATGTATTTCCCAAGTTTATGTTTCTGGGTCCAAAGCAGAAGTTCTTGGAAGTTACAAAGGTGGACTGATTCAATTACTTTTGTCAGAATTATTCAATGAATACCTGGTATTTTCCAAAAATTGACCCAGGTGTGAGGATACAATATGTGTTCTCAGGACATTTCCAATATAGAGAAGAAGAAACACACTTAAATAAACACATTCAATTGGGACTGCAATGGCTGTGTGTATGAGGATGCTATGGGACCACAGCAAAGGCCATGCCAACGCTTTCCTAATGCACTCATCAATATCTTTGTTGAGAAAAATTATATTTGAGTTGATTTTTGAAATGTGAAGGAATACACAGGAAAGAAAGGGATAAGGAAACTCCAGGAAGAGGGAAAAGCACATATAACCTGCAAACAGTGCAGGTGGCTTGGCAGAGACTCAACTCTCAGAATGAAAATTGGGGAGTTGCAAGTGATGAGGCCCAAGGAATAAGCCTTGTAAGTAAGGCTAAGGAGTCTGAACTTCATTCATTTGGGAAATCACTGCAGGCTAAGGCATGATCAGTTTTTCCATTTTGAAAGATAAATCTGACATCAGTAGAAAACTGGAATGACCCAAGGAGGAAAGACATTAGGAGGCCAAGGCAATAGTCCAAATAAGAATCTGAATGTCTTCAGCTAAAAACAAAGCTGCATTTAAAAACAGCATGTTGGGGACTTCCCTGGTAGTCCAGCCGTTGAGACTCTGCGCTCCCAATGCAGGGGGCCCGGGTTCGATCCCTGGTCAGGGAACTAGATCCTGCGTGCTGCAACTAAGAGCCTGCATGCCGCAACTAAAGATCTTGCATGCTGCAATGAAGATCCCGCATGTGGCAACAAAGACCCCGTGTGCCGCAACTAAGACCTGGTGCACCGAAATAAATAAATAAATAAATAGATAGATAGATAAATAAATAGATACATAGATAAATAAATAAATAAATATTAAAACAAAAACAAAACAGCACGTTGGGTGATGTCAGCAAGATGGCAGAGTAGGAGCTCCCAGCCCTTGTCCCCCCTCAGAAAAGAATTTAACAATTACTGGGATTTCCCTGGTGGTCCAGTGGCTAAGACTCTGTGCTCCCAATGTAGGGGGCCCAGGTTCAATCCCTGGTCAGGGAACTAGATCCCACATGCTGCAACTAAGAGTTTGCATGCCGCAAATAAAAAGATCCCGCATGCCACAACTAAAAAGATCCTGCATGTCACAACTAAAGATTCCACGTGTCGCAACTAAAAAGATCCCTCATGCTGCAACAAAGATCCCACGTGCAGCAACTAAGACCCGGTGCAGCCAAATAAATAAATAAATATTTTTTTAAAAAGTTAACAATTACCCACCAATGAAATAACTCTGGGAGAGTTCTGGAGTACAGTGAAGAAGCTGCAGCAACCCAGGGAGCACAAAAACTGAGGATGTCCACATAAGAAAGCATAGGAATCATTTTACCTATGTCATCCTATCCCACAGCCCAGCCCAGCTTGGGGCCAAGAAGTACCACACTGGCCACGACCTCCCCTCATGGAGAATAAAGAGACCAGGAGGACGCTAGCACTCTTTCCCACCTAGGAGCTCAGCAATGCTGTGGACACTTATAGTTTTTATCATACAAGACCCCCTCTCAGTCTTTGACGATGCTGACCCCAGCTGATGGAGCTTGCCTGGAGTCCACGCCACAGCGTCCTCCTCTGGCTGGAGATGCCAATCCTCCACTCCTTTTCCTGGTGCTGCTGCTGCTACACTCATACTAACACAACAGGCATGCAATTAACAGCAATACAATAATAGTGGGGGACTTCTATATCCCACTTACAATAATGGATGGAACATCAAGACTGAAAATCAATAAAGAACCAGCTGACTTGAACAAATTATAGACCAAACGAACGTGACAAACATATACAGAATTTTCCACCCAACAGGAGAAGAGTACACATTCTTCTCAAGTGCACACTGAACATTCTCCAGGATAGATCACATGTTAGATCACAAATGATGTCTTTACAAATTCAAGAAGATTAAAATCATTCCAAGGATATTTTCTGACCAAAATGGAATGAAATTAGAAAACAACAATAATAAATTGGAAAAAATTCACAAATATGTGGAAACTAAACAACTCACTCTTGAACAACCAATGGGTCAGAGAAGAAATCAAAAGATAAATTAAAAAGTGAAAACACAACATACCAAAACTTATGGGATGCAGCAAAAGCAGTACTAAGAAGGAAGTTCATAACAATAAATGCCTACATTAATAAAGAAGAAAGATCTCAAATAAGCAACCTAACTTTACACCTCAAGGAAATGGAAAAAAAGAACAAACTAAACCCAAAGTTAGCAGAAAGAAAGAATCATAATAAATCAAATGGAGAGAGCAAAAATAAAACAAATAGAGAATAAAAATAGAAAAAAATCAACAAAACTAAGAGTTGACTTTTTTTGAAAAGTAAAATTGGAAAACCTTTAGCTAGAATAATTAAGAAAAAGAAGATTTGAATAAATAAAATAAAAACATGAAAGAGGAGATGTTACCACAGATGTCTCAGAAATAAAAAGGATCATAAAGGATTATTATGAACAATTATATGCCAACAAATTGGATAACCCAGAAGAAATGCATAAATTCCTAGAGATATACAACGTACAAAAACTGAATAAAGAAGAAATGTAAAACCTGAATTGACCAATAACAAATAAGAAGACTGAATCAATAATCAAAAACCCTACAATAAAGAAAATCAAAGGACCAAATAGCTTCATGGGTGAATTCTATCAAACATTCAAAGAAGAATTAATACTAATCCTTATTAAACTCTTTAAAGAAACAGAAGAAGAGTGAATACTAATAAACTCATTTGATGAAGTCAGCACCACCCCAATACCAAAACGAGACAAAGACACTGCAAGGAAAGAAAACTATAGACCAATATCTATGATAAACATAGATGCAAAAATCCCCAATAAAATACTAGCAAACTGAATTCAACAACACATTAGAAGGATCATATACCATGACTTAGTGGGGTTTATCCCTGGGATGCAAGGAAAGTTGAACATCCACAAATCAATCAATGTGATACCCACATTAACAAAATGAAAAAAAAACCAAAACAAAACACATGATCATCTCAATAGATGCATAAGAAACATTTGACAAAAATCAACATCCATTCATGATTAAAACTCTCAACAAAGTAGGTATAGAAGGAACTTACCTCAAAAGAATAAAGGTCATGAAAAACCCACATCTAACATCATAATCAGTGGGGAAAAACTGAAAGATTCCCCCTATGATCTTGACAAGGCAAGAATGGACACTCTTACCATGTCTATTCAGCACAGTACTGGAAGTCCTAGCCAGAACAATTAGACAAAGAAAAGAAATGTAAGGCACCCAAATTGGAAAGGAAGAAGTAAAAGTATCTCTGTATGCAGATGGCATGATCATATATGCAGAAAACTCTAAAGACTCAACAAAAAACTGCTAGAACTAATAAACTAATTCAGTAAAATTGCATGTCACAAAATCATCAAACAAAAGTCACTTGTTTTTCTATACACTAACAGCAAAATATCTAAAAAAGAAATAAAGAAAACAATACCATTCACAATAACATCAAAAACAGTAAAATACTTGTGAAAAAATTTAACCAAGGAGGTGAAAGATCTATACACTAAAAACCATAAGACAGTGATGAAAGAAATTGAAGAAGAAACAAATAAACGGAAAAACATCTCATGCTCATGGATTGGAAAAGTTAATATTGTTAAAATGTCCATACTACCTAAAGCCATCTATTAAATTCAATGTAATCCATATAAAAATTCCAAAGGCATTTTTCATAGAAATAGAAAAAACAATCCTAAAATTCATATGGAACCACAAAAGACACTGAATAGCCAGTGGTCCTGAGAAAGAACAAAAAGTTGGAGACATCACACTTCCTGATTTCAAACTATATTGCAAAGCCTAGCAGTCAAAACAGTATGGCACTGGCATAAAAACAGACATATAGACCAATGGAACAAAGAATAAAGAGAAAATCAATCAATCAATCAATCCATACATCTATGTTCAATCGATCTTCAACAGGAGTCAAGAACACAAAATGTTATGGGGGAAAACTGGATATCCACATGCAGAAGAAAGAATTCGGACCATTTTCTCACACCATATACAACAATCAACTCAAAATGGATTGAAGACTTAAATGTAGACCTGAATCAGTAAAACTATTAGAGGAAAAGATGGGGAAAAGTTCTTGACATTGGCCTGGGATATGATTTTTTTGGATATGACACCAAAAGCATGGGCAACAAAACCAAAAAAGAGACAAATGGGATTGCATCAAACTAAAAATCTTCGGCACAGCAAAGGAAAAATTCCACAGAATGGAAAGGCAACCTATGGAATTAGAGAAAATATTTGTAAATCCTACATCTGATAAGAGATTAATATCCAAAGTATGTAAGGAATTCATGAAACTCAATAGCAAGAAAATAAATAACCTGATTTTAAAAAGTACAAAGGACCTGAATAGACGTTTCTCTATTAATGACATACTAATGGCCAACAGGTATATAAAAAGGTGCTCAACTTAACAAATTATCAGGGAAATGTAAACCAAAACCACAATGATATATTACCTCACATCTCTTAGAATGACCATTATCAAAAAGACAAAAGATAACAAGTGTTGATGAAGATGTAGAGAAAGGAGATCCCTTGTTGGTGAGAATGTAAATTGGTACAGCCATTATGGAAAATAGCATGGCGGTTCCTCAAGTAATTTAAACATAGAACTACCATATGATCCAGCAATTCCACTTCTGGGTATATATTCAACGAAACTGAAATCCATATCTTGATGACACCTCTGTCAGACCCCTGACCCCAGGAACTGTAAGATATTAACTTTGAGTTGTTTTAAGCCACTAAAATGATGGTAATTAGTTACAGCTGAAATAAGAAGATAATACATGTGCCATCGCTGGATCCTAGATTTGACTCTTACCTGAGATCAAGGCATCTCTACCCAACACCTGCTCAGAGTCAGAGTTTAATCACAAGAAAGGGATAAAGAGAGATATCTGTTGGACAGGCAGCCATAGTATTTGCTACAGAAACCTTCCCATAGCACTTATCATATATTGTAAATTCATCTTTTCACGTAACTGCCTCTTCCCTTAAACTATGAACTCCTCATAAACATGAACCAGGACATATTCATTTTGATATTCATATTGGCTATCATGGGAAATGGCCTATTGTAGGTTTCAATAATTTTAAAATTAATGGATAGTAGAATGAATACATAATTATCAAAGTCACCATTTTGATAAACATTGGGCTAGAAAAATGGGTAAATACAGTGGTCCAAAGTAAAAAATAAGCTTCTGTCAGTTATAGGTTTTCACTACTGTAGAGATATTAGAGTGCTTTTTTGTGTGGGTCTGTCACTCCTGGGCCCAATGCTTCCCATAGTCAATTGTATTCTTTTTTGATGATTTTTAAAAGTGGACTTCTGAAATGACCCCTTATTTTACAAAGTTTAGCTGTCTTTAAGAGGAACCACAATTCAGTTTTAGACAATAAAAATGTCATTCTTCACAGGATCATCAAAATTTCATGAATATTTTATAAAATTGAGTCATGAGCACTGCAATTTTCTCTTCAGATGCTGTGAGACTGAGATACTGGAAGTCGTAATAGACTATTAAAAGTTTTGGCTTCATGTTTGAAGATCACCTAAAAGTTTACACCTTCCAAAAACTCTCAAGCAATTAATTATTCATCAAAATGTAAAAAAGGTTTTTGCATGCAAAAAAAGTTTATGAATGCAAAAAGTTTTCAAATAATATATTCTTTACTTATCCTCAAAGAAACTAAACATATTAAGAATAAATCTTGCCTTTCTTCTTTTAGTTATAACCAAGGTAAATGTATAGTGTAGGTGTTATTCTGTATACACAATACCAAATTTACACTTTAGATGATCCATTTGTCAGAGAAAAAAATCTAAGATTTAGTAATGTAGTAACTTTCAATAGTTGATTCTCTTAAAATAATTACTCAGTGAAATAAAGAATGAAATTAGAAAAGTTAGTGACTATTTTAGCACTATTTGATTTAAACTCCTATTTCATTCTGGTATTGCAGGTATACCTCTCTGTTTTTCCTTTACAGCTAGTGAATATATGGTCTTAGAACACTTTAAATAATTCATGATTATTAGACCAGGAACCAACTATTTCAATTAAACCCAATGGTTTAACAAATCTCTCGAGAACTTAGTATCGGGAAGCACAGTGCAACTAGGGGAGCTTTCTATTTTCCAATTAGATAGAGAATAGTGGGGCCATATGTTGAAATGAAAAATTATACCATCAGTATAGTTTAAGAAGTTTTAAGGTATTAGTGATAAAGGATCTTGGTAAAAGAAAACAGAGTAACCTTTTCCCAAAATTTTGTCACCCAAAAGAGGTAAAAGACAACAAAGGCCAGTATCAAGGGCAATGAATGCAAGTATCAGAATCAAAATCTCTGTTAGAACTAGTGTCTGAACAGCACTGAGGAGTTTGACTAGAATTCCATAACCAGTGGGCATAGAGAAATTGTTGGATTGTCATCATTAGGAAGGATTAAAGTGTTCAGACGCCAGATACTGGAATGACTGGATCTCGATAGAGGGGAAACAAACAGGTTTAACTGTGCCCATCAAAGTAGGCAGATATAGAGAAGGAAGCCATGCACCATGGGGTTGGCCTGGGAGTCCCAGTTTTCAACCCTGTCCAGTTTTCTGTCCCTCAGTGTAGAGAAATGATTGTGGTAGTACAGATGCCAGAGGTGGTACCCTGGCACTAATTCATACAGATCTGGTTTTCCAGCAGTATTTGAAGAACAACATTTTCAATGTGATTTTGAGAGCCAAAAGCAACCCAAAATCACCACAGTTATGTATCTATATCTATATCTATCTATCTATCTATATATTTGTTTCAAATGGCTTTTTCTCAAGTATAGAAAAGTAAAATAATGTTAAGGAATGAGGCAGTTTTGTAGCATTCTGATGCCTTAAGCAAAAGTAGCCCTTTAGAATGATGGTTCTATTAAGCAGAATTACTCAACATTGATCATTGAGAGTTGGAAAGAGAAAGTAAGAACATTTGAGTGAACACAGGAAAAGAATATTTTGAAGAGTGAAACTCTTCCTTAGTGGTAGAATCATTGGCTACGTGGAAACTACCATGGGATCACCACCACAGTTCTCTGCCACAGTTTTATTGGTAACTTAGAGTAATGAAATATATCTCAAATCTACAAAATTCTTGTGGCCTTCAGCAATCCCTTTATTACTTTTGTGTCTCAGTTTCCCCAAATGGAGACAAAGGGCTAGAATCCAGTGATCTGTAACACCCATCAATCTTTAACATCGTGAGCATCCTTTTCCATATTGCTCTCCCCCTTTCTGTCTTTTGTGCTCAAATCCATCTTTCTTATTCCCTCTACTCCCGTCTTGATAAATCTCCCTGCTGTTTCTTGTCACCCCTAACCTGAAAGAAACAGCTCTAGAGACTATTCGTCAGAATTACTACATGGTCATCACTAATACCAGACAAGCAACCTTCATCAGGGAGAGAAAGGATGAACAAGCATGAAAGCAACAGTCATTGGACTGGAATGAATGAGCAAGAAACGTTGGGTATTGCACTGGATTGCCTCCGTATTCCTTTCTTTATATGCTTTTCTTTCCTGATTCTTTTTCTTTCTCATATGAGAGTTACAGGAATGTTTTGCCCAAACTATACAGGAATGGCTAATCATAACAGCTTCCTGTTTTTTCCACCTTACCTCCTAGCTTGGAGGGTGAACACTAATTAATTTCCAATACACTGATTAGCTGGCTACACAGTGTGGCAGTTACCCCCAACCTCTGTGCTGTCTATAGAGCCTACTGCTTAAATACATACTAAAATGTGTGTGTGTCCACAAATATACATATATATATATATATATATATATATATATATATATGCTTTTATTTCTTTGTTTCAGCTTTAAGGAGAAGCTAAACTTTTCCTGCTAGTGTGAAAAAAAAAATTAAATGATGGATCATGATATTTAATGGGGTTTTTGTTTGTTTGTTTGTTTTGTTTTGTTTTGTTTTGTTTTGTTTTTGGCCATGTTGCATGGCTTGCAGAATCTTAGTTCCCCTACCAGGGACTGAATCCGGCCCTCGGCAGTGAAAGCACGGAGTCCTAACCACTGGACCGCCAGGGAATTCCCTAATGGTATTTAAATATAGGAATCACTTATACTGGAGAGAACTAAATGTAGATGATTCTAAACTTAGTGTGAATATTGTTGTTGTTCTTCCTTTTATAAAAGAAAAAAAATCCTCAGTATGCTCTGTTGTCATTGAAATGAGCCCAAACATCAACTGTGGTCATTTTCAGGAGCTCCACATTAGTCATTCCATTTAACGCCAGATATTTAGTGCAGATTAGAGAAAGATGACAAGAGGAAAAACATAGCTTTTTGTTTAATGAAAATGAGTTTGAAAGACAACCTATGAAATGGGAGAAACTATTTGCCAACAGGGCTTAATTTCCAAAATATACAAACAGCTCATACAGTTTAATATACATAAAAAAAAACAAAAACAAAAATACAACCCAATCAAAAAATGGGCAGAAGATCTAAATAGACATTTCTCCAAAGAGGCCATACAGATGGCCAAAAGGCACATGAAAAGATGCCCAACATAGCTAATTATTAGAGAAATGCAAATCAAAACTACAATGAGGTATCACCTCACACCTGTCAGAATGGCCATCATTAAAAAGTCTACAAATAATAAATGCTGGAGAGGGTGTGGAGAAGAAGAAACCCTCCTATACTGTTGGTGAGAATGTAAATTGGTGCAGCCACTATGGAAAACAGTACGGAGGTTCCTTAAAAAAACTAAAAATAGAGTTACCATATGATCCAGCAATCTCAATCCTTGGCATATATCTGGAGAAAACTCTAATTCAAAAAGATGCATGCACCCCAATGTTTGTAGCAGCACTATTTACAACAGACAAAACATGGAAGCAACCTAAGTGTCCATCAACAGATGAATGGATAAAGAAGCTGTGGTATATAGAGACAATGGAATATTACTCAGCCATAACAAAGAATGAAATAATGCCATTTGCAGCAACATGCATGGCCCTAGAGATTATCATACTAAGTGAAGTCAGACAGAGAAGACATCATATGATATTGCTTATATTTGGAATCTAAAAAAATGATACAAATGAACTTATTTACAAAACAGAAGTAGACTCACAGGCATAGAAAACAAACTTATGGTTACCAAAGGGGAAAAGGGGGAGATAAATTAGGATTATGGGGTACATACTACTATAAATAAAATAGATAACCAACAAGGACCTACTCTATAGAACAGGGAACTATACTCAATATCTTGTGTAACCTAAAGTGGAAAAGAATCTAGAAAAGAAAAGAATATATATGTGTGTGTGTGTGTGTGTGTGTGTGTGTGTGTGTGTAACTGAATCACTTTGCTGTACACCTGAAACTAACACAACATTGTAAATCAACTATATTGGTGCTGGGTTCTAAATGTCCTAACTACCTTTACCTTTTGCCACTCATGAGGTATCGAGGGCTCAGTTGTCTTGTTAAGGGTCTTCAATGAAATGCAACTTATGCATTAAGTAAGAAATTGTCAGGAAAATGGTCACTTAAGCCCATGGTCTTCCCTGTTAGTTCCACATTTTCAAATTACTGCATTCTGATGCCTTACAGTACTTTACCACTTTAGAAGTCATCTGTGACAAAAGCTAGAGTTAACTCCCAGACTCTGCCACTATCAATAAATCTGTTGTTTTCATGGATTAAAAAAAGGAAAATAAAAAGATCAGCAAAAAAAAAAAAAAAGTGGAAAATATGCGTTCACTCATTCATTGAGCAAACATTGCTAGATACTTCCATGTTCCATACAACTTCCTAGGGCCAGAGAGGAAATATGGTACATAGCTCCTATTCTGAAGGAACTTACAATATGTAAGTTGACAGAAGACAAATGTGTGAAAATGGGAGAAAGAACCAGTCAAGGAAGAACACAGTGCATTCATGTATTATGGGCACAACACTATATTTGTAGTGGCCAAGTCTGGATAGTTAACATTCATTCTTGTCACAAACAAATCTGAGGGGTTTAACACAGTAATGGTTTAATTCTCATTCATACAAAGCCTGGTCATGTGGTTCTTCTGCAAAGGTGATGGAAGTCTGTGTAGCTACATCCTAAACAAATGGTGTCAAGACTGCCATTACACCATCCATTTGGCAGCAAGTGTGGAGAGTGAACATGAATCACACCCACTTTTAAATGCCTCGATCCAGAAATAGCATACTACTGCCACCTGCTTTTCATTTGCAAGAACTTGTTATATGATTCCAAATAGATTCCAGGAGTCTGGGGAATACAGTTTTAGCAGCGTGCCTAAGAAGAGGGTATAGTTTTGGTGAGTAGTCAGTTTCTACTAGTCTACACTTCTGGTCATCATATGTCTCTTTCACTTCTTCCCCACATAGAAAACAGTCTCCCTTTCAGGGAGATACCTCAAGGTCCCTCTCATTGCTCCATTCATATGCACATGTTCTAAGCACTTTCTGCAGTTTTGAGTGAAATTAATCTTCCCTTTGATATCCTCATAAATTCTCCCCACTCTTCCAAACCCTTTATATCTCTTAAAGATACGGAGGTTCTTTTAGTTTTCTTTTCTATTCGGATGAATCTATTCCTAATTTATGAACTCCTCGCCTCTCTAATCCAGTCTTTCTTTCTCCTGCTTTGAAAGGTGATTCTTTAAATACCTAAGAGTCTAGGATCTTATGAAAATTTCCAGTTGAGAAATGATCTTTCTTGTTGGTAAGGTAAATTATTAATTACAGCTTCATGTACTTCTATTTACTGCTTAAGGGTTTTGCACACTCTTTCTAATTATAAACTGGAACTAAGTATATTTGAAGCCTGTTGTGTTGGGGATTGATGTGGGAGTTTTATTGGCAGAGAATATTCCCAGGTGAAAAGAGAAGACAAATATCTCTAATCCCATGTTCCTTGGGCTTCACTTAATAGTACCAAGAAATTTCTCAATGACCTGCAAACCTTCCTTTTCTTAACAACTCTGTCATTTTGCCCTTTATTGCTTTTCTTATTTTTCTATATTAATTCCCTTTCTATTCTTTTTCCTTTTTTTTATCTTGATCTTATATTTGAGCCAGGGATACCCATATCTTGTCCAAATTTCCTAGGAGAGAATCTACATGTTCTGGAACATGAAGCTAATATAATCTGGCATGGGGGACTCTTTAGGAAAAAGCATATAACATTATCATAACCAGTCAGAGCCTCGGAAGCAGCCTGCTCAAGTTAAGGGCCCTGAAGATTTAGCTTCATTAGTTTAATGGTAAATCTGCTTATAACAGTCCATCCCAGATACGTTTTTCTTTCACATTCATTTCTTATTATATATTCACTAGAGGCCATATTAACAGAGTTTCTGCTACATTTATTCAGCATCACATTTTTACTTATTACGAAACAGCTACTTCTACAAAGAAACAGCAGTGGACTTGTCAGAAACTCTCAGAGATTTAGTTCTTAATGTAAATCTGCCTATGAATAAAATTGGAGCTAGACGGGATTTTGAACTAGACAGGCAATGCAAATTTTCCTTTGAAGGAGAGGGAGCTGAAGTTAGAGATAGATGGAGAGAGTTGACATACAGTTTTGTATTACTTATTGTGAAAAAGAATATTTAAATGCAAAGAGAATTTTGGAAGTAGTTGACAATAGTCAACTTTTTCTTTTGATCTTCAATTTCCTATTCCTGTTGCTAAAGAAACACCGTGAATTGATAGAAAGGTTTCAGGCTTTAGAATTAAATAGACCTCAAAGCAAACCCTGGGTCTGACACATACTAGCTATGAGATTATAACATCTCTGATGCACTGTTGCATCGAGTATGAATGCAGAGGAGAATATCCAGTTTGTTGTTAGGATTTCTTATAATATTTGTGGGTACGTGTGGTTACTAAGTGATACTAAATGAATCAAAGCCATCATGTAATTACTATCATTAAGCAATCAATATATGTGTATGTATATATACATATATATGATGTTAGGTATATAACGTATATATATAATTGATGATACAGTAGGCATTTAAGAAACATTAGATAAAGGTTTATAGATATTCATATTTAAGGCAGAACAATAAGCCTGTTATTTAAATGATTTTTCTCTGTAATTGATTCTCTGAAGATTTTTTCATAAGAATTTTGCTTTATTATCATTGTAGTAATAACTTCATAAATTAACAAATGTGTCTTTCACTTCTTGAATTTCACAGCTTGAATCACACTGCCACATCCCATCACTTGCCCCTCTCTCAAAGTTGCATGCTAGCAAATTTAAACTTATGTCCTTATTACACATTTGTTTTAGGAGAAATAGTCATCCAAGTGCCAACTGCATTTCCATTGTCATAAGCATTATTCTATTTAAAGTTATGAACCATCTTGAGTTCTGAGTCATAAGCAGAAACTGAGTTAGGCTGAGATCGAAAGGTAATTTAGTGGAATCCTATGTAGAGCTCACAGAATTGACAGCACCAGTATTGGAAAAGAAACAAAAATCTAGGTAACTCCTGAGGAATTAGCTGGAAAACCTGCATCAGAAATCCTGTATCGCTAGTAGTCTAGTCCAGTATTTTTCACACTTCAGGTAAGGGCTTATAATGAGATAGGAAGTCAATTTGTGAGTCCTGACCAGAATTTTAAAATGGAATGGAATGAAATGGAATAGAATGGAATGGAATAGAAAAGAATAGAATAGGATAGAACAGAATAGAAACAGGAACAGTACATTACATGAATAATTGTAACGAACAATCCACATCCTTGATGATTCACTAAAGATTCAATATACCAAGAGAGGGTCCAATTAGACAAACCTAAGTCATGATCTTGCTCTATAACATTTTCCAAACTTCATTTCATTCTGCTGCAATAAACAATGAGCCCTGAATAAAGTCCAACATTACATTAAGAGGGACCAAAAACACTGGGCTTCTGAACCAACATAACTTACCTATGCCTGGCACGAAACACACACACTGTTGGCCTGTATCCCTCACGATTCATTCTGCTATTGGAAGTTTAAAAATTTCAGCATGTATATCTGGCTGGGAAAATAACTAAAGTTCTCACTCTCAATCTCTCTTTTATTCCTTTTGCCCTATGCACAAATACTTGGAAAGTCCAAATATTTAGAAAGCTCAGCTTGTTTTGATAGAGGCATTAACTAGGATTAAATGGTTTTCTTCTTCGGTCATTTAATCCTTGTGTTAGCACAGACTGCTTGGCTCAAACCTAAGCTGATGTGGGCCAGGGTGAGGTCAACATGAAGCTCTGTTGTCTATGCTTACTGAAGCTTGTCCCACCTGAGCCACTCAAAAACCCACAAAGATCTAAAAAAAAAAAAGAGCAGATATATGTACATATATGTATAACTGATTCACTTTGCAGTACAGCAGAAACTAACAAACACTGTAAATCAACTATACTCCAAAAAAATAAAAAAAAAAAACAACCCACCAAGGTGAAAAATCACATGACTTATGAAAGCCTTGAAACCTGATGCCCCCTGCCCAGGCTGTGTCAGAAGCATGGATCTTTTCTTCCCCAAAATATCAGTTCAAGATTTCCAGCCAATGTGGCCAAGATGTTGGGGTATTAGGTTGCCGATGAATAGCACACTTATTCCTTTCACCCAAGTTAGAAACTAATTTAGTGACAGGCAAAGGAAACTAAAGGAGAAAAAAAATCAAAGTAATTGTTTTATTACTGATAAGGCTGAAGCAAAGATTCAACTCCTAACATCAGAAAAATATACAAAGTATAAATAACTTTAACAAATAGTGCATAAGAACTGAATGGATAAAATTACCAAATATTTTTAAGGTTCTAAGAAGAGTTTAATAACTTGAATTATATATCATATTCTAGAAAAGACACCATATTGTGATATGTGATATCAGCTATCCTTCAATTAATCTATAATTTTAAGACACTTCCAGTAAAAATCCCATTGGTTTCTTTTTTCCATGAAACTTAACGAATATCATTTTAAACTTATTTGAAAAAGCAAGAGACTAATGATAATGAAGACAACTTTACGGAAAAAACAATGACAGAGACTCGTGCTTTCAATTATTACAACATATCACAAAAATTCATTGTGCTTAAGAAAGTAACGTTTTGGCAAAAGGATAGAAAATCAGACAACAAAGAATACAGAGTACAGAAAGATACACAGAAATAAACAGGATCTGTACATGTGACAGAGATAGAATAATTAATCAGTGGAACATGGGTTACTTATTTATCTGTATGAAATTAATTACCCAAATGAAGTAATAAAATTAAATTAGAATCACTACACCTTACCCATAAAGCAGTTACAGGCAGATTAAAACATGAATATTAAAAAAGTTCTAAAGAAGTACAGCACTGGATTTGTATTTGAGACTTTAAGTTAGGGAAGGATTTCTTAATCAAGGCAAAATACGTACAATGTATCAAGGAAATCAATTTAAAATTTGATTCCCTTGATATTATACATGTCATAACAATAACCACAATAATCAAAAGGATAAAAGCTGGATCATTTTTCTTGGATCACTTTTCCCAAGTTGTGGCCCACATTTCCCTCTCTGAGCTACAAACAAATTTTGGAGAGATGCCAATGGTAGACAGGAGCCACAGAAGGAATCCTTAGTGCAACTTAACTGCTTGAGAAGCACAATGGAATCGAATGCTATCCAAAACACTTCCTTCTCTGTCTCCAGAAGGATTATTCAATTACTACTGGAAGATTCCCACATTTCTCCTGGCAAATCTACACACCTTGGATAATTTCGTATCACTAGTAACTAGTGTATACTGATAATTTCTTATCAGTATTAACTACTACCCTTCTTTCTCAATTCCATGGATCCAAAGTGAGTTTTATGAAAAATTTTCTTCTTCTAAAAATGACACATTAAGTTGGACATTTAAGAACAGTGAAAAGGTAGGGTTTCAAAAAACCAATAACCCCTATGTTTAATGCTAGTAGCAATGTTTTTGTCTTTTCTCTCAGACAGAATGGTCACCTGTGTTAACCATTTCCCAGATGCTTCACCACTTGGCTGTATCCTAGTTCAACTCCCACGCGTTTGGAAGAGTCATTGGAGTCACCTAAAATTTCCCCCATGGTAGCCATTGACAAATTGGTCAGGAAGCATACACTGATACTCTGATCATTGGGATAAAAAAATGAAATCAATTCTGTGCTAAATTCGAACTTTCAAGAAATACTCTTCTAATCACATTATAGTAGAAAGAAGAAACCAGACAACTCTTCAGTTAGGTTCTAAAAGATTTAGTTCATTTTAATACGAATAAAAGGAACTCCCTTCATAGACATACATTACAATATAATCAATCCTTTACGTCATTTAATCCAGGAGAGAGAGTGGTAGGAAATTGGACCCTAAGGCAGTTTTCTTTTACTGTTGATGGCTGGATGATAGAGCAAACTACCTTGCAACTCTCAAAAATGATGTATTAATTAACAGGTTATACACAACAACACAAAGACATGATGCTTTTCAAAGGAATGAAATAGGACATAAGAAAGCTGGAATATCCTCCCTCCCATGCACCCTCACACCTGCATTTAACAATCTCCATTTGGGTGGTATGTGCAGTTTTAATAAGTAATAAAAGGAATAATGAAGCTTTCAATCCAGAGCATAAGAATAGTACCCATAGGGATTAAGCAGGGCCAAAGATAGCCCTGAGGCTGTGCATTATTCAATGGATCTGACTCTGTCATTACACACATGCAGTCACACTGCCTGTTACAATTATAAAGGGTGACACTCCTTAAGGTTAACCCACTCCATCCCCCAAACTTACTCTCCTTTCCTCCTTGAGCACCACCCCCCAGGTAAATATGTTTAAAAGTTTAGAGTTTCCAGTTGCCGCAATTGATTTGGCTTGTCTTTTTTCAAATTATTTTAACTTTGGCACATTTAACGTAGCACAGCCGTGTGGTGAGAGAGACAGCTGGCCCAAGAGAGGGCTCCATGGTGAACACCGTGCTTCTTCCCAATGTCAGGTCCACAACCTTGACCTCAAGGCAGCCCCTCCATTCCCAGAGCAGAAGGAGAAGCAGCCAGGAATGGTGAACACTTCTGCATGTCATTCTGCTAATGTCCTGCAGCTCAGCCTGCAGGGATCGCTTCCAGGTGTAAGAGGATAATTCAGTGTTCACAGCCCGTTGATTTCCTGGCCACAGCTGCAGAAATGTCAATAAGGTGCCGACTGTAGCAGGGGTTGCTGCGTGATCCATTCTCTTTTCTGCTGAAACTCAATTTGTCAGGGCTGCCAGAGAGTCCAGGACGATGTTTTGTCACTATGGCCTGGGCTGGATTTGGGTCATCGACTTGGTTCCCACATTAGTTACCTAATGTTCTAGAGTGTAACCACTGTGCATATTTATATCAGGGTATGTATCTTGGACAATTACAATGTCTGAAGATTTCAGGCCTCTGCTTTCAGAGTGTTCAGTGATATATATTACAAGATACATGACAGGCTCTGAGCAGGACGGCAGGAGAACTGGTTTTCCAGGAACTATCTCAGTGGCGTCTGTCAGGTGCCATCACACGCTGGGAAGCAGATCGTCCATTGCGGATGAAATGCTTTATGACACGGTGACTGTAAATCACACCATCTCGAAGGCACACGTGCAGTTCCCCGGGGGCCCTGCAGAGCAGCGCTCCAGCCCTTGCTGACTCGGGAGGGGCTGCACTGCCTGCCTCAGTGTCACCCCGGCTTCCCCCGGGGGGTCCAGGGGCAGGGGCCGGGCCAGTCAGAGCGGGCAGGTAGGCGCCTCCCAGGGACCCCACCGAGTGCACGGGGCGGGGCTCCTCCTGGCTGCCTGTTTCCATATCCAGCCCAGTCTCTCCGTTGTACTAATGTCGAGGGGCTCCTGTTTGCCTCAGAAGTGCCCCTTGTTAGACGCCAGCAGCGATGCTTCAGGGCTCCTCCTCTTTGCACTGTCGCGTCCCCTCCCAAGTTACACATGGCCCTGGTGGCCCCCGCTCCTCCTGTTCGCCTCATTCACACCTTCAGGGGCTGTGCAGGTTCCACCCCCCGGGACAGGTCCACCACGGCCCTGAGGGGTCGCCCTCATCCTCTGTGACCTGCTCGCACCGGGTCTGGACCCGTCCCTGCGGCGAGTCTGGACGTGCTCATCCTCGGCCTGGTCTCCCCTCCGGCCAAGCACAGCGACCGGGGGAGGCTCGTCCCCTTTGCTCTGCTCGCGCTCCCTGTTCGCTCCCACAGCCGCACCGAGGACGAGCGGCCGCCCCTCCTGGCAACTCGCCTTTCCCTTTGCGTAGATTCTCCTCTAACCTGTTCACACCCCGGCCAGTTACGGAGCGCGGCGACTCTCCTCTTTCCCCTTTCACACGCCCCATCTGTGCGCTCCAAGGTGACGACGCTGCGAGGAGGACGGCCCTCTGCTCGCCAGCATCCGCTTTGCGCTTCCCCCGCTGCACCGACCATGCCTTCCTCTGCCCTGTTCACATCAGCAGCCCAGGAACCACGCTGCAGGCTGCTGCGCGCACACTGGTTATGTCCCGCTCACGTCCTGTGCAGGGAAACCACCGCGCTGCTGCGGCGGGGCTCCTCCTCGTGGCCCCGTTCACATAACCCCGCCACGGTACATCACTGGACTCATGGTTTGCCCTGAGCTCGCGGAGCCCCTCACCTTCCCCCTCGGTACGAAGGGTGCGAGGATTCTCCCGTTTCGTCTGTTCACGTCCCCTTGGAGGAAGGGAGGAACTCCCCCTCTTTGCCCTTCTCACCTCCCACGTCAGTCCCATCTGTGCACGGACAGACCAGGGATCACCCTCTTTCCCCGTTCGCTTCTCTAGTCCAGTTGTCCCACTGCACCGAGCGTGCGGGGCTCTTTCTATTTGCCTTGTTCACGTCCCTGCCCACGTACATCATGGTACTCATGGGTGGTACCTCATCCTCTTTTGTTGTGTTCACATCCTCTGGCCACTGATGCTATTATAGTTATGGCGCTGGGCTACTCTTCTTTGCACACAATACCCTGGCCAGTTATGCCAGTGACACCAGCATATGGCTGAGGCAGGGCTCCATCTCTTTGCCCCATGTGAATACCCTGCTCAGTGACATCAGTACACTGATGCTGCCAGAATGCATCACATCCCCTGCTCACATCCCCGGTCCAACTATCCTTCTACACTCATGGTGGGGGGTTGCTCTACTGCCCCGTTAATATTCTTGGCCAAGTCACACCACTGGTTACTGCTCAGGGCTCTTCCTCTATGTCCTGATCACATCTCTGTGCCCTGGGCCCTGTTCCCCCTCTCCTCTAGTGAGAGATGGTGCTGGGTCCTTCCCTTTGCCGAGTTCACATCGCCTGTACACTTGCAACACTCTCTGGTGCTGCAGGCCCTATTCACTTGGCCCCAATCACATACCCTGTCCATTTACAACACTGCACTAACGCAGCGATCCAGAGCTCCCCCTAGTGGCCCCGTTAGCATGCCCTGCACTGTATTTTGTACCGATGACAGAGGGAGGTTAATTCTCCTTGTGCCCTTCACACCCCTTGTCATTTATACCCACACTGATGATGCTGGGCTCCTTTTCTTTGCCATGATCCTGTTCCCTGTTCAGAGTCACCACCACATTGATGGTATGAGCATGTGTCTCACTTCCCGTACACCTCTTCCATCCGGGAACTGACGGCGTGGGTGTCCCCCTTGCCGTACCCACAATGTTTGGGGCTTCTCATCTCTGCACCTTTCAGAAAGCTCCTCAAGCTACACCACTGCACTGATTGACTGGGGATGGTGCAGGGGTCCTACTGACTGGCCTGGTCACTTCTCCTCCTGCCCAGCTGCACTAGTTCTCTAAAGGTTCAGGGAAGCACCTCTTTACAGCTTCACATCATCTGTCCGGTTACATCACTGCATCTGGTTTAGGGCTTCCCCTCTTTACCCCACTCACTTACATGCCTTGTCTAGAGACCCACTGCATTTATGGGACAGTACTCCTACTATTTGCCACATTCATATCCTCCGTCCAGCTGCTCTAATGAACTGATGATGGAAGCCCCTTTTCCTTTCCCCTTTTTACATCCCCTGGCCAAGTACATCACTGCAGTGATGGGGGTGGGGGGGGCTCGTTTTCACTGCCTTGCTCATATGGACTGTTCAATTTGTCTCTGCCTTGTTCACAATCTGCCACTAATGCACTGATGGTGCACGGGTCCTCCTTGTTAGCCTGGTCAAGTAGCCTTCCTAGTTACTCCCCTGGACTGAAAGGATGGGCCTTCTCTTTCCCCGTCCACATCGTTTGTCCATTTCTGGCCTTCTACTCCTGGGACAGGGCTCCTCCCCTCTGCCTTGTTCACATCCCCTCTCCCTTACAACACTGTGCACATTGGACAGAGCTCCTTTCTTTGCTCTGTTCACATACTCTAACTACACCAGTGCACTGATTGTGCAAGATCCGTTTTTTCCCAATCACATCTTCTACCAAGATGCCCCAGGGCACTGATAGCACATGACTCCTCCTCTTTGTAATGTTCATATGTATTCCCTTCTTTCTTACTCCACTGCACCCATAGTGCAGGTATCCTCATTCATATTCACTGCCAGGATAAACCAATGTATTGATGGACAGCCAGTCGTCCTCCTGGCCCTGTGCACACTGTGTCATAACTCCACTACACTGATGGTGAAGGGTTCTTCTTTGCCCCCTTCACATTGCCCACCCAGTTGCTCCACTCCAGTGATACACTGGGCTTCCTCTATGCCCTACAAAGAAATGACCAGGTGCACTCTGCATGTCATTAATAACCTCAATAATGGTAAAAAAAAAAAAAAAAAAAAAAAAAAAAGGGGGTGCCTTTATGGACAGAACGACTGCACTGAGATGGAGATCATCTAGAGTTAGGTGTAATCTACACCCTAATTTGTCTGCCTTTAGCTATGGCCAGACAGGGCTATTAACAGGACAGATGGTAGGAACCACGACGTCAGCTTTAAAAAGATCTGAAGTAATGGGCCTCTGTCCAGCCGGACCTTGTTGTAACTTATCCTGAGACATACTGACAATCTTAATGGGAGGTGGAAAGTCCACAGGTTCCCACCAAGCAAGTCCCACAGCAAGTGCTACCGATTTTGGCTTGTCCCACTTTAAGAGATTTCCCAAAATGGTGTCCATGCCTATGACTAGATGGACCAGAGACAGAGGGGCAACTAGCCCTGGGAATTTAGTTAATTTGATAGATCCGATCATAACATCGAGCAGGACCTATATGCCCTGAATGGGGCGACATAATACGCCCTGGATTTTAACTGAGCTACCACACTTTTTGAAAAGGGAGGAGTTACCCAGAATAACTGTGACCTGTGCCCCAGTATCTAAAAGGGCCAGGAAAAGTTGGTTACTTTGTGGGATCCAATGGACCATGAGAGTAGTTTATGTGTGATTATCCCAGGCAGTGGGACAAGCTCCAGGGAGTTGCCATCATCCTAGGGGAGGTGGTTAGGTGACTGCTACTGTCAAAGGGCAGGGCAGGGCATGGGGCATTAGGGCCCCTAGAACTAGGAACTGACAGTGCCTCCCTCTGGCTGCTTGGGACTTCCCCTATCCAACAAAGGGAACTCCCTCCTGTATGAGTTCCAAAGATATCTAGCAGGTTTTTTAATCGTTGGATTTCATAGATGGATTAGCCCCAATTTTTTTCATGAGAGATGCCCCTGTCTCCAAGTTGCCAACAGATAGGTTTGTCGGGATGATAGTTGAGAGCCTCAAGGTGTCTCAGCAGAAGCTGACTGTGGATTAGGAAAAGGTCCTAAATTAAGAGATGCCTCCTTTCTTAGAAAAGGGAACCCACCTACACTGTTGGTGGGCATGTACATTGGTGTAGCCACTGTGGAAAACAGTAGGGAGGTTCCTCAAGAAACTAAAAATAGAGTTGCCAAATGATCCAGCCATCCCACTCCTGGGCATATAACCAGACAAAACTATAATTCGAAAAGACACATGCACCCCTATGTTCACAGCAGCGCTATTCACAATAGCCAAGACATGGAAGCAACCTAAATGTCCAACAACAGAGGAATGGGTAAAGAAGATGTGGTACATATATACAATGGAATATTACCCAGCCATAAAAAAGACAAATAATGCCAACCCAGCAATTCCACTCCTGGGTATATATCTGAAAAAACCAAAACATTTATTCAAAAAGATCCATGCACCCCAATGTTCACAGCAGCATTATTTACAATTGCCAAGATATGGAAGCAATCTAAGTGTCCATTAACATATGAATGGATAAAGCAGATGTGGTACATATATACAATGGAATATTACTCAGCCATAAAAAAGAACGAAAGAATGCCATTTGCAGCAACATGGATGGACCTTGCGATTATCACACTAAGTGAAGTAAGTCAGAAACAGAGACAAATACCATACGATATCACTTATATGTGGAATCTGAAATATAACACAAATGAACCTATCTATGAAACAAAACCAGACAAACAGAGAACACACTTGTGGTTGCCAAGGGGGGAAGAGGTGTGGGAGAGGGATGAAGTGGGAATTTGGGATTAGCAGATGCAAACCGTTATATATAGAATGGATAAACAAGGTCCTACTGTGTAGCACAGGGAACTATATTCAATATCCTGTGATAAACCACAATGGAAAAGAATATGAAAGTAAGAATGTCTATATGTGTATAACTGAGTCACTTTGCTGTACAGCAGAAATTGACACAACATTGCAGATCAACTATACTTCAATTAAAAAACCATAATGGAAAAGAATATGAAAAAGAATGTAAACATATGTATAACTGAATCACTTTGCTGTATAGCAGAAAGTAATACAATACTGGAAATCAACTATACTTCAACAAAATAAATTTTAAAAAAAGAAGAGAAATGCCTCCTTTCCAGAGTTTGAGTTTTTGAAATGGCTGCCCAGCTATGAGGTCTTGGTGAACTACCATTACCCACTGATCCCCAAGGAGAGATTTATCTGGGGGTCCCTGAGGGAGACAGTCAGGAAGTAGAGGTCGCCCCCCCAGAGGGAGAAAACACCTAGAGGGTCAAGCCAGTGCTGGCTCTGATAAACTAAAACCTGTTAATTGTTGGGTGAGTTGTTCTCAAGTCAACTGGGATAGCTATTCCCTCTAGCGTCTCCTGGACTGTGTGGGCTGAGCCATAAGAGAAACAAAGGCAGGTTTATAATTTGGTGGGAGGGAGGGGAGGGGCCTTGGAAAAGTTCCTTGGACTGTGGGTCAAGGAGGGCAGACTCTGGGTTCAAAATGGCTTTATGATCTGCAGGGTCAGGGTTTTCTACAAAATAATAAGCTGGCCCAACCATGCCAATTTTGTGTAATAATGTTTTGGCCTCCTGTACTATTTGCCATTTATCACTGGCCTTAGCAGTGACTGTGGCTATGCTAGGATAAGCCCATTCCCAGGCCATAAAAATCCACTGTAATCAGGCTATTCCCACTGACTGCCTCATTTCTAAGACCATGAGCCCGAGTGTGAAGCCTAGAGTAAAGACCCTTACAAACCACTATGTGCCCTTTTCCTGAACGCTCTGTACAAAGGCCCTTAAGATGGTTTGTATTTCTAGCCTTATGAAACTTCAACTGTCCATCTCAATTTCTTGTTCACTCCCAACAGTTTTTACCAGTTGGGTGTTTACCAGAAATACCTGCAGCAGTGGTTTGGTGTCGGCCTCCCGTTCTAAGGCATCCCAGTTGACCTCCACAGTGTTGGGGTCCGCCTGCAAGAGGGCAACTGTGGCACTGCCTGATCTGTTCCTATGCTTTGTTTCTAAAATCAGTTCTTGGAGTGCTGATACGCTGCGGCGCTGAGAGCACTCCAGAGTGTTCTCGTGGTATTTCACAAGTATTAATCAAATCGAGCACATCAGCAGGAGTTTCTGGAGGTGCCAGGACAAGATGTTCCATATGCTTCTGTGTTTTTTCATTCACTATTGTGCCAAAGGCCTCTAAGGATACAAACTCTTAGAATCCACAGGGTCCGGGGACAAAGTACAGTAACAGCAAGGCAGACAATAGCAGAGGAGTTTGGGACCGACACGGCAATGTTTGCAGGGAGCCATGGTCTCAGGGGAAAGAGCGGACCGCATCACTGGTCACCAGGTCCTTTCAGTATAAGGATATCTAGTTAGGCAGTTCCCTGCTATCCACAGAGACAGGCCCGTGGGGCTCACACGTATGAGGAAGGGAGTTGGTTTTAGTTGAGTAGCCTCTACGGCCTTCTGCACTAGTGAAGGTTTGGTGGATTAGACTCACTTGTACCAGGAGAGCGGTAACCACCTCTTATTCCTTTGGGAGGACTTCCACATAGTACAATAGCTAATTACCCTAGACTCTCCTAGGGACCACGCCCAGATTAGCTGCATCATAAAGACTTAAGGGAACCCTCCTACACTGTTGGTGGGAATGTAAGTTGGTGCAGCCACTAGAGAAAACAGAATGGAGCTTCCTCAAAACACTAAAAATAGAGCAGCCATATGATCCAGCAATCCCACTCCTGGGCATGTATTCGTACAAAACTCTAATTCAAAAAGGTACATGCATCCCCTATGTTCACAGCAGCACTACTCACAATTGCCAAAACATGGAAACAACCTAAATGTCCATTGACAGAGGAATGGATAAAGAAGATGTGGTACATATATACAATGGAATACTACTCAGCCATAAAAAAGAATGAAATAATGCCATTTGCAGCAACATGGACGCAACTAGAGATTATCATACTAAATGATGTAAGTCAGAAAGAGGAAGACAAATACCACATGATATCACTTATATGTGAATCTAAAGTATAACACAAATGAACTTATCTATGAAACAGAAACTGACTCATAGACATAGAGAACAGATTTGTGGTTGCCAAGGGGGAGGGGGGAGGGGGACGGATGGATTGGGAGGCTGGGATTAACAGATGCAAACTATTATATATAGAATGGATAAACAACAAGGTCCTACTGTACAGCACAGGGAACTATATTCAATATCCTGGGATAAACCATAATGGAAAAGAATATATAAAAAAAGAATGCTTATACGTATATAACTGAATCACTTTGCTGTACAGCGGAAATTAACACAACACTGTAAATCAACTATACTCCAATAAAAAAATAAATAAATAAAAATTTTTTAAAAAGACTTAAGGAACCAACTGGAGACCACTCTGCCCAGACCACAGCACTCTGAGCTAGACAGCTGCTCGGGGAGGACTCAGCTTTTTGGGCTCTGCTACAACATAGATTGGAGAACCACAGCAAGACCAGACAAACACAACACAATGCAATGGCCACTGAAGCACAAGCTGGCCAACAGCCACCAGTGCCTTCCCACATAGTATCTGCTGTCTAATGAATTCAGTTAGTAAACCCAGAGGCCATGTCACCCCTGTCACCACTACCCTGCTCTCTGCACCGACCGTTTTAAAATACACTCAAGATTTGTTTTAATCGCATTTGATAAGGTATGGACATGAAGACACCTGCCTTTCAAAGAAGAGTTGATTACAAAGGGTTGCTCAGTGGACAGGAGGCCCAACATGCCACACAGGGCCACATGAGGTCACGTGCAGGGAGAAGCAGAGAGATAGAAAGAGGAACTGGGGCTTTTATCCCTACAGTAGTCAGAAGTAGCTCTACTGGGCTACTGGGCCAGAAGCAAAACAGGCTGAAGCTTGTTGTTGAAGGTTTGTAATAAGATTCCTTCATGCTCACGAAAACGCTGGGATGGTGGAGATGTAAACAACCTTGGGCCACTGGCACAGCCCAATGATTCCAAGATGTCAAGTCATCAATCAGAGAATACCAAAAATAGTTATTAAGTAAGTTATCACAGCCTGCTACCCATGAACCTCCTGCTGAGTAAGCCCCTGGGCTGCACGCTCCTACCAGCCACACATTTCCTATCAGGACCCCCCCGCCAGCTCCTCTGTACTCTCCACCCTTACACCTCTTGCTGACTGTTCCCCCAGGCTGGCTGAATCCTTCACTTACACAGTCTTACATGATCCTCCCCTAGAATGGCTATTTCACCCATGCACCTCCCATCCACTCCTCCCATAGACTAGATGCTCCACCTTTCCATGCACCTCCCTTCTGTGTCTTTCCCTTGGGTTGATGTTCCATCCACTGCTTAGGTCCTACCAAGTCTTCCCCATTGCAATACTCCTTCCTCCCTTGCACTTCCTCTCAGGCCTTAGCCAAGGGTATCTACACCCTTCACTCAAGAACGTCTTGGAGGGTCATCTCCTAGGTTGGCTACATCGCCCGCTACTACACTTACTGTTGCATACTTCACCAGGCTGCTTTCCCTCTACTCACTCATAGCCTAGAAGTCCTCCTGGAGGCTAGATGCTCCCTCCACTCATGCATAGCTTTCTAGGTCCTAACACAGGACGGATATTTCCATCACTCATGAAACTCCTGCCAAATCTTCCTCTAGGCTGGTTTCTCCCTCTTCCCATTTACCTTCTAATCCATCAGCCTACAGAATGGCTGCACCTTCCACGCACGCACCAGCCTCCGATAGCTCCCCTAGAGTGGCTGCAGCCTCCACTCAGGAACTTCCTGGTGAGTCCTCACCTAGGCTGCCTGCTTCGAGCTCCCATGCACCTCCTGCTAGACTCTCAACGAGGCTTACGACATCTCCTCTGCCAAGACCTTTATTCACATAAAAAGTTAGTGATTTTTAAATGTTAACAGATAATTAATTTTCTTTAAAAACATTTGTGTAGGACTAGCAAACCCATCTGCGGTCCAAATTAGATATGTAAGCTGCCACTTTGAAACTGGTCAGAATGGCCATCGTCAAAAAATCTACAAGTGATAGATGCTGGAGAAGGTGTGGAGAAAAGGGAAACCTCCTACACTGTTGGTGGGAATGTAAACTGGTACAACCATTATGGAGAACAGAAAACTGAATATAGAACTACTATATGATCCAGCAATCCCACTCCTGGGCAAATTTCCAGAGAAATCCATAATTCAAAAAGAAACATGCACCTCAATGTTCATTGCAGCGTTATTTACAATAGCCAAGAGATGGAAGCAACCTAAATGTCCATCGACACAGGAGTGGATAAAGATGTGGTACACATATACAATGGAATATGTATGACAATGTACCATTTTTCCATATAGGCCATTACAGAGTATTGAGTAGAGTTCCCTGTGCTATACAGTAGGTTCTTATTAGTTATCTATTTTATATATAGTAGTGTGTATATGTCAATCCCATCTCCCAGTTTCTCCCCCGCCTTTCTCTGCTGCCCTTCAGCATATGATGAACAGGAGAAAATGCCACATGTTGACACAGATAGGAGAGGAATTAGTATACATCACTTGACAGGACAATTTTTTTTTTAACTTAGCACATAAGAGTGTTTATAAGAACTGTGTGTGCTTTCGAGTCCATATTTTGCCATCTGTTGGTATCATCTTTAATTTCGAGTCCTAGGTATTTTATCCCATCACTTGGGACAGAATTTATTTATTTATTTATTGAATTTTAGAATTTTATTTATTTTTTTATACAGCAGGTTCTTATTAGTTATCCATTTTATACATATTAGTGTATACATGTCAATCCCAATCTCCCAGTTCATCACACCACCACCACCACCACTTGCCCCCTTGGTGTCTCTATTTCTGCCCTGCAACCCGCTTCATCTGTACCATTTTTCTAGGTTCCACATATATGCGTTAATATACGATGATATTTTTTTTTTCTTTCTGACTTACTTCACTCTGTATGACAGTCTCTAGATCCATCCATGTCTCTACAAATGACCCAACTTCATTCCTTTTTAGGGTTGAGTAATATTCCATTGTATATATGGACCACATCTTCTTTATTCATTTGTCTGTCAATGGGCATTTAGGTTGCTTCCATGACCTGGCTACTGTAAATAGTGCTGCAATGAACATTGGGGTGCATGTGTCTTTTTGAATTATGGTTTTCTCTGGGTATATGCTCAGTAGTGGGATTGCTGGGTCATATGGTAATTCTATTTTTAGTTCTTTAAGGAACCTCCATACTGTTCTCCATAGTGGCTGTATCAATTTACATTCCCACCAACAGTGCAAGAGGGTTCCCTTTTCTCCACACCCTTTTCAGCATTTGTTGTTTGTACAGTTTCTGATGACGCGCATTCTAACAGGTGTGAGGTGATACCTCATTGTAGGTTTGATTTGCATTTCTCTAATAATTAGTGATGCTGAGCACCTTTTCATGTGTTTGTTGGCAATCTGTATGTCTTCTTTGGAGAAATGTCTACTTAGGTCTTCTGCCCATTTTCGGATTGGGTTGTTTGTTTTTTTGATATTGAGCTGCATGAACTGTTTATATATTTTGGAGATTAATCCTTTGTCCGTTGATTCGTTTGCAAATATTTTCTCCCATTCTAAGGGTTGTCTTTTTGTCTTGTTTGTAGTTTCCTTTCTTTTGCAAAAGCTTTTAAGTTTCATTCGGTCCCATTTGTTTATTTTTGTTTTTATTTCCATTACTCTAGGAGGTGGATCAAAAAAATCTTGCCATGATTTATGTCAGAGAGTGTTCTTCCTATCTTTTCCTCTAAGAGCTTAAAGCAACTCTATGCCAATAAAATGGACAACCTGAAAGAAATGGACAAATTCATAGAAAGGTATAACCTTCTAAGACTGAACCGGGAAGAAATAGAAAATATGAACAGACCAATCACAAGTAATGAAATTGAAACTGTGATTAAAAATCTTCCAACAAACAAAAGTCCAGGACCAGATGGCTTCACAGGTGAATTCTATCAAACATTTAGAGAAGAGCTAACACCTATCCTTCTCAAACTCTTCCAAAAAATTACAGAGGAAGGTACATTCCCAAACTCATTCTATGAGGCCACCATCACCCTGATACCAAAACCAGACAAAGATACTACTAAAAAAGAAAATTACAGACCAATATCACTGATGAATATAGATGCAAAAATCCTCAACAAAATACTAGCAAACAGAATCCAACAACACATTAAAAGGATCATACACCACGATCAAGTGGGATTTATCCCAGGGATGCAAGGATTCTTCAATATACGCAAATCAATGTGATACACCATATTAACAAATTGAAGAATAAAAACCATAGGATCATCTCAATAGATGCAGAAAAAGCTTTTGACAAAATTCAACACCCATTTATGATAAAAACTCTCCAGAAAGTGGGCATAGAGGGAACCAACCTCAACATAATAAAGGCCATATACGACAAACCCACAGCAAACATCATTCTCAATGGTGAAAAACTGAAAGCATTTCCACTAAGATCAGGAACGAGACAAGGATGTCCCCTGTCACCACTATTATTCAACATAGTTTTGGAAGTCCTAGCCACGGCAATCAGAGAAGAAAAAGAAATAAAAGGAATCCAAATTGGAAAAGAAGAAGTAAAACTGTCACTGTTTGCAGATGACATGATACTATACATAGAGAATCCTAAAACTGCCACCAGAAAACTACTAGAGCTAATCAATGAATTTGGTAAAGTTGCAGGATACAAAATTAATGCACAGAAATCTCTTGCATTCCCATATACTAATGATGAAAAATCTGAAAGAGAAATTATGGAAACACTCCCATTTACCATTGCAACAAAAAGAATAAAATACCTAGGAATAAACCTACCTAGAGAGACAAAAGACCTGTATGCAGAAAACTATAAGACACTGATGAAAGAAATTAAAAATGATACAAACAGATGGAGAGATATACCATGTTCTTGGATTTGAAGAATCAATATTGTGAAAATGACTATACTACCCAAAGCAATCTACAGATTCAATGCAATCCCTATTAAATTACCAATGGCATTTTTTACGGAACTAGAACAAAAAATCTTAAAATTTGTATGGAGACACAAAAGACCCCAAATAGCCAAAGCATTCTTGAGGGAAAAGGAACGGAGGTGGAGGAATCAGATTCCCTGACTTCAGACTATACCACAAAGCTACAGTAATCATGGCTCAGGTTTGAGGGGTTCATTCATAAAATTATAAAACAGAGTTTGTGGTTCCTTTAGAATGAAATACTACAGTGATACAAACCTAAAATTTGGTGTCCTCTCTGAAAATAGTAAAGTCCTTGTAGTCTTGTTCTGCTCTTAATAAGACGCTGTGAAAGTTCGCTCTTCATCTTACATGGTAATATGTTCAAAAAGAGATTCTATGTCACACCAAAATGACATTACACATTCTGTTTCTAATTTACAGGCTCACTTACTCTTAAGATAAACAAATACCCTACATTACTGTAAGTGTTAAGGATTTGTGTTTATTTAAATACTGAGTTTATCAAATACTGTGTTGTCCCTTTTATCAATAGATAGCCTTGATACAACCATTCGTGTTTACCTGGGTGCCTACTGGTGACTCCTCAAGGCCGGCTTCCCCTCTATCCATGTACTTCCTGCTCAACTCTGCCTTAGGTGGGATACTCCTTCCACTCTTGGCCCTCCTGGTAGATTCTTCCCTAGGCTGATGGACTGTACTCTCATGCACCTCTTGCCGTGCCCTCCCTTAGGCTGGCTGCACCTTCCACACCTGCACTTCTTGCCATATCTTCCCCTAGGACAGATGCACACTCCACCTTCCACTTCCTTCGATGTCCTGCTCTAGGCTGAAGCATCCCCATCCTCTGCACTTAGCCTCTTCACACCTAGTTGCTCTCTTAACTCGTGGAGTACCTGCTGGATCCTCCTTAGACTGGCTGTCCCACCATGATGAACTTAGAACCGAGCCTCCCCTAGCTGCACCTTCCAGCCACACACCTCCAGCTGAGTTGTCTCCTAAGTGGATGGTCACTCTCCCATGCTTCTCCTGCTGAGTCCTACCCTGGGCTGGCTGTAACCTTCGCCCATGCATCACCTAACAAGTATGGCCCAAGGTTGACTACACCCTCCATCCATGCACCTCCTGGTCAGTCTTCCCCTAAACAGAATACTGCCTCCATTCATGCACTTCCAGCCTATTCCTCCTCTAGACTGGCTGAAACCTCCACCTTTGCATCTCCTTCCGAATCTTCCTCTAGGCTAGCTGAAACCAACACTCATGCACTTTCTGCTGGGCCCTCCCTTACAATGGCTGCTTTCTGCACTGATGCCCCTCCTTTACTTCTCCCTCAGGCTAGATGTGACCTCTTTGGCTGCACAGATTGTCAGTTTACCCTCTAGGGGGATGTTCCAACCCTCACGCAGCTCCTGCTGAGTCCTCCTTGAATGGATGCTTCCTCTACCCATGCAGCTCCTGCCATTTCCTCTCCTAGGCTGACTGCACTCTCCAACTATGAAGCACTTGCCATGTCCTCCCTTGGGCTAGCATAACCACCCACTGATGCACTTTCTATCAAGTCTTCCCTTAACCTAAATGCTCCCTCTTTTCATGGATCTCCTGCTTAGTCCTTGCCTAGGCTTGATTCTTCTCTCCCACTATGTACTTCCTGATGGCCTGAGCCTAGGCTGGCTCCACCCTGCACCACACAACACGTGCTGTGCATCCTCAACCGTACACACCCGGCCATATCCTCCTCTCAACTAGGCAGTCCCTCCACCTATACACATCCTGCTGCACTCTGCCTTAGGATGGGTTCACCTTTGTCCATTCACGCATCTCTTCCTATTCCTCCCCAGGTTAGAAAGTCACTAAAACCCTATACCTTCTGCTGTGTCCTCCACCAGTCTGATGACACCCCTCACCCATGAGCCTCCTGCTGAGTCCTCACCTAGGGTGAGCGAGTCTCATTCTAGACTGGATGCTTTCTTCACTCATGCATTTCTTACAATGTCCTCCCCTCTGCTGTCTGCTGCTTCTGCCCAAGCTCTTCCTGCCTGGTTCTTCTCCAGGCTGGTTGAACAGTCTATAACATGTAGTTCCTGCTAGGTCCTCTTTTAGATGCCTGCATTCCATCCATGCACTTTCTGCCAGGTCCTTCCTAGGTTGGCTGTACCCAAGTACCTCTGACTGTGTCCAACCCTAGGATGGATGCTCCCTGGACCCATGCACATATTGCTGACTCCTCCTTGAGGCTGTCTGCACCCTCCACTCATACACTTCCTTTAATGTCACCCCCTAGGTTAGATGCTCCCTTCACCTATTTACGTCCTGCACCGTCCTCGCCAAACCTGACTGATACCTTGACTCATGCATTTCCTGCTGGGTCCTCCTTACACTGGCTGCTCCCACTACCCGCGACCTTACAGCCAGATATGCCCCACACTCACTGCACACCCCACCCTTGCAACTCCTGCCAAGACCTCCCCTAGGGTAGATGCTCTCTCCAGCCATGCACTTCCTGCCATGTCCTTTCCTGGGTTACATGTTCCTTCCATCTATGCACTGCCTGTCTATTCCTCCCCTTGGCTGGCTGCACGCTCCCTAGTGCGTGCACCACTTGACAATTCCTCTCCCTAGGCTGAGTGTACCCTGCTCCCTTTCGCCTTCTGCCGAATCCTGTCTTATTCTTGCTGCGCCCTGTATCTACATACCTCCTAAAGATTCCTCCAGCCATGCACTTTCAGCCCATTCCTCTAGCTGCACCCTCCATGTTCACAGATCTTTTTGATTCCTCCAATAATTTGCCTGCATCTTCCATGCACGTAGTACCTGCTGGATCCTTGCGTGGAATGGCTGCTTCCTACACACGTGAACTTCCTACCAATCCTACCTTAGGCTGAATACACCTCTTCCCATGAATCTTCTCCTCCCTCCACTGATTCTCGTGCTGTTGGTTCTTTAAGGAGACTGCAATATTCCCTCAAGCCTTCTGCTTCCTGCCATTCCACCCTTTGACTGCATGCTCCCTCCACCCATGCACCTCCTGCCTAGTCTTCCCTAGGCTTCCTGAATTCTCCAGATGTGCACCTGCTGATGATGGGCTCCACAAGCACTCATGCACTTCCTGCTGGTTCTCATAGGCTCACTGCCTATTTCACCCATACACTGCCTGCAGGCCTTCCTCCTAAGCTGGCTTCACTTTCCTATCTTATAACTATTTCCATTTCTTCCTCTTGGCTAGATTCCCCCTCAACCAATGAATAGCCCACTTGATCCTACTATAAGCTGGATGTTTTCTCCACCCATGTGTTTTTTGTAATTTCCTCCTTTCTGCTGGGTCTTCCCTCTTCCCATGCGCTTCCATATATGTTGGTCCCTTGGATGGCTGCACTCTCCACCCATGGATCATCTTTCAATACCTCCCCTTGGGTGGTTGCGGTGTACACATCTGTGTACCCTGACGTGTCCTATCCCAGGCTGGCTTCACCCTCCAGTCATGAACTTCTGGTCTTCTCTTTGGCTGTATGCTCCCTCCACCCATGATCTGCCCACTTGGTCCTCCCACAGGCTATATGTTCCCTCCTCCCTTGCATCTCTTGCTGAGACCATACTTAGTCTGGATGCTTCCTCTTCCCATGCACATCCTGGTGTATTTTTAACTCCAGCTACACACTTCCTACCTGATCCTACAATAGCCTGGCTACACCTTTCACCATGCACTTCCTGCCAGAACTTTCCCTGTGCTGGCTGGAACCTCGTTCATGCATCTCTTGCTGGCACCCTATAAGCTGGCTTCATTCTATACCTATACCCTTCCATATGGTGGATGATCTATCCACCATTCACTTCTTACTGATCCTCCCCTAGGCTAGCTGTACCATGCACACAAGCAACTACTGCAATGTGCTGCCTTAGGCTGGCTGCCCTGTACAATAATGGGTCTCCTCTAGATTCTTATCCCAAGATTCAGGCCTTCTCCACCCATGCACATCTTACCATGTGCTCCTTTAAGCTGTTTGTAACCACCTTAACGAACTCCCAAAGCCTCTCCTAGACTGGATGCTCTCCACCTACATACTTACTGCCAGAAATCCCCTTTGGATGGCTTCCCCTCCCCCGCACCAGGCATGAAGGCTAACCTAGTTCCTCCCTAGACATAAAGTTCCTTACATCCGTGCACTTTCTACCTACTCACCCCCTAGGCTGCCTTTACACACCACCTCCTTCCAGATCCTTCACACATCACCTCCATACAGAACTCATGCACCACTGGCGATGTCCTACCTATTCTGGCTGCACCCTCCGACGCACCTGCAACAGAATAGTCTTCTAGCCTGCAATCTTTCTCCATCTATTCACCTCCATAGGCTAGCTCCATGTTCTCCCTAGGCTAGCTCCATGATTCACTCATGCACTTCCTGTGGCTTTCCCTACGCTAGATATAAACTCCCTGACTGCACCTGACGCCAGGTTCTCCACCAGGCTAGTTGCTCCCCTCTCCCACGAGCTACATTCTGGTCTACCACTTGGCTGGATGCTCACTCCACCCATAAACCAACTACTTGTCCTGCCATAGGATGAATATCCCCCCCACCCCCACCCAGGCACCTTTGGCCAAGCTCTCACCTAGTCTGAATATTCACTTGTCCCAGATCTTGCTGGTTTCTGACAGAGGCTGGCTGCAACCTCTAATGCTGCGTATTCTACCCGGTCTTACCACAGCCTGGCTACACTTTTAACCCATGCACCTTCTGGCACAATGTCCCCTATACTAGCTGAAACCTCATCTATGCATCTCCTGCTGGAGGCATTCTACACCCCTGCCCTGCCTGCGATATTCTTCGATTTCAATTTTCACTAACAATACCACCAAGCCGGGTGAATTGAGAAGCACATTCTCTGAACTAGAACAAGGCAGATGTTCCCAAAGATGGTATGAACCTAATTCCAGGCTTCCAGGCTGCAGTGACCAGAAGAACATGACTCTTGTCCCCCCACAAGAGAACCAAACCATGGACCAACCATAGTCCTCTCCCTTCTTGCGTCTACTCCCTCTTCTGCTTTATTCAAGGACTTTACCTCCCAACTCATGAAGCTCAGAAGAAAATAGCAGGAAACTAAAGGTGATTATTTGCATCCAAATACGTTTGGTTGCCTGAGAAACAAATGTGAACAAGGGCAGATACAAGAAGAGCTCTGAATGTAGTGCATGCTACAGAGGATAATATTTCATATATTTCAAAAAAGAAGTGCATCTGAATTACTTGCTAATTTGTGAGAACCTGAAAATTCAAACCAGGAAAAGATCTAACTTCTCTTAAGCATAATCTCACTAAGTGTCTGATTCCTCTTACCAAATATCCCACTTCTGGATATTCCATATTGATCCAGGTGTCATACAACTCAACCTGACTTTTAGATTTAGTCCTCAGAAAGCTCACATGATTAACGTCAATATTCAGTTCACTTTGACCCAGGTTCAGGCTATGGGAACCTGCCTGAACACTAATGAGAGAGATGTTGGAGGAGGAAAGCTTAGAGTTCTAAAGCTCAAATAAGCATAGATTATAATGGAAAGGTTGTAGTAAAAATAAAAGTTAAGCCTGGAAAGAGTTGGCCAAACTGTTAAAAGCATGAAACATATATAAGTTAAATCATTTTCATACATTGAGTATTTCAAAATTAAAAGCAGAAATAAGATCATGTAAAATGCCTGAGTTAACGTTTTTGAATTTTTATTTACTTGAAAAATAGAATAAAATTTTCCTCATTATAAATCTCTTGACTTTATATTACAAGATACTGTAGGAATCTGTTTATCTTAACCAAAACACATATGGAAATTTTATACTACATTATATTGTAAGCAAAAAGAGTACTAGCTACAAGTCTTATACTTGCTTAGTTGTACATGTGACTTGAGTCAAACCTGCGTCAGCTCCAGGCTTGGTTATGCAGGAAGGTGCCAGCTGTTATTGCAGATCTCCAGTGGGAGTGCTTCCCTTCCTAATCTATGTGAATAATGCTGCCTGCAGTGCAAATACATTCCCATATCAATGAAGAAATCAAGTTCCTGGGGACTTCAAAAAAGAAATCAGGAGCAGAAAAATGAGAAGGTGGCAGCCTAAATTCAAGAATTTGATTGACAAGAAAGAGAATTTCTGGACAAGGATTACAGTTCTAAAGAGATGGAACAATTTCCAGAATGCCAAAGATCTGCCCATTATCTTGACATCTTTCTTATAACTAGCCATTTTTAGAAATTGGGTCAAACCACATATACAGTAAAATGCCATAATATGAAATATACAGCTCAACATAATGTTTTTGAGATTCACTCTTATTATTACCGAGAATTGCAAAAAACATAAAACAAAAAACCTCTTGGTACATAACTGGATTTAAACCCCTGCACTAAGAGACTTAACCAAACTCTAGCATGGCTTCTAAGAGCTTAAGGCCATAACCAAACTCTAGCATGGCTTCTAAGAGCTTAAGGCCATGTCCCTAGGATGACTCCAGTGTCCCTTAAAATGCCTGCCTGAGAAAGCTCAAGACTGTCAGGAGAATTTACTGTTTGTTTCAGCTAAAAGCTGGTAATAGGCAGATAGGCTCATAACCCTCCCCCCCACCCTTAGGGCAATTACTTAGAAAGCTTGCAATTATAAATCCTTTCTCTGCCCCTTTGAGATATAAATCTTCCAACACCTAGAACTGTCTCCTCAATGACTTGAGAGCCATTTCTTTGAAATGCACACATTCAAGGAGATGAATTTTAATCCTGGTCTCAGTCTCCATGGGAGGGTAAGGTCCTAACTTTAGTGGGTACCTTGCTCCAACTTGTACCATTGGCTCTTTTCATAAAGGTAGGAGAAGTTTGTTTCTCCTCCGGATGAGCCCCAATTAGTAAACCCAGATGGCCTCGTCATATGGACCAAATCCCCCCTTAATGCCCTCAGTGCCTTTTCTTTAGCACACCCCAGCCTTTGAAGTCTCCTGCCTTTTGTTTTGGTGGAGTTAAATTCAGGTGACACAGTGTTCTCTCTCCTACTGCAATAGTTATTACTGAATAAAATTTGTCTTCACTGCTTTAACTAGTGCCCCTCTTTGTCTATCTTTCACCTGAGAATATTCGTACTTTCTATTCCCTTTTAAAGGGACAGTTTGTCCCATGATTTCTCCATGGCTCATTCTCTCATTCCTTTAAAATTTCTACTCAAAGACCACTGTTTCAATAAGACTTTTCTTGCCTGCTCAATTTAGATTATCCTGTCCCATCCCCAAGTAGACAGTGTTTTTCACATTATCCAATTTTTTTTTTTTGCATGCATCATTCTCTGGAATTAGCTTGCCCATTCCTTTGCTTACTTGTTTCTTTTCTGTCTCTTTCCACTAGAATATAAACTTCATGAAACAAAGGCCCTTGTCTGTCTCTATCACTATTTTATTCTCAGTGCCTGGATATCATGGCAAGTTGCTGAATAAATGAAGTATGTAGACTTGAATGGGGAATCATTATCACTTAAGTCTAAAACCAATTTATGTTTGATTAAAAAAAATCACTTTCCATTATTCTGCTGATTTAATATAATTATTTCTCTTCTCATATCTCAAAATGTGTTAGCTAAATCTCAAATCAGGAAAACGAAGAAAAATGATCCATGGGTCTACATTCTTATGAAATAATCAGAAGATCTAAAAAACAAACAATAAGATATGGAGAGCACAGAGAAGGGGAAAGAGAGAGAGCCTGCTGATAATTTTTACCTTTTCATTTGCCATCAATAGGTGACATGAAAAGTTTTGCCAAAGGATAATGTCATGAGTTAAGATCTACTGTGCTAGAAAGAAATGAAGCCTGCTTCTGAAATTAAGGGTATTTGACTAGAGCAGAAGTATTCTTTCTAATTTTTGTCTACAGCTTTGAAAAATTAATAAGTTTATTAAAGCAAGGTGTGGTATAATAAAGAATATATCTGGTATTCATTGTCTACCACCCCATCCCTGCCATTCCTGGCACAGAACTTGAAAAAAAAAAAAAACCCTTGAAATTTCCTGAGTGATAGGACTGTCTTTGTGATCCTAATGAGGTGACTCATGGTGGGCCCCTAGGTAGCTTCAGGATGGGGGCTGGTCACCAGAAAGACCAACCACCATGTGAGTAGACTGTTGGAACTCTGGGCCAGTCCAACCTCCAGGGAAGGTAATTAAAAAAAAATGAGGGCTTCCCTGGTGGCGCAGTGGTTGAGAGTCTGCCTGCCAATGCAGGGGACACGGGTTCGAGCCCTGGTCTGGGAAGATCCCACATGCCGCGGAGCAACTAGGCCCGTGAGCCACAACTGCTGAGCCTGCGCGTCTGGAGCCTGTGCTCCGCAACAAGAGAGGCCGCGATAGTGAGAGGCACGCGCATCGCGATGAAGAGTGGCCCCCGCTTGCCGCAGCTAGAGAAAGCCCTCGCACAGAAACGAAGACCCAACACAGCCATAAATAAATAAATAAAAATTAAAAAAAAAATTAAAAAACAAACAAACAAAAAAAACTCTGGAGTTGAAAGCTAAGTGGAACTTCTTGGCTAGTGAACACACTGATGTGCAGGGTGGGGGGTGAAGAGCCCTTACTCCATAGGGAGAGGGTATGGAAATTCTGTATTCTAGACCCTATCAAACCATGTCCTATATATACCCTTTATAATAAAACTATGACCATTAAAATAGAGCTTTCAGCAAGCTCTGTGAGTTGTTCTAGTGAATTATCGAACCTGAGCAGGTCACGTGAATCCTCAAATTTATAGCTCGCTGCTCAGAAATGGGGTGGTCCCTGAGAATTGTTGGCTGTATAAGATGAAAAAGTCTATATTATCAGACATAATTTACTTATGTAAATGATTCCCATTCAGTTTTAGAGACACCAAAAGTCTAGCAAGTGGTGACTTTCTTCTAAGATTCAGAATTCAGGGTACTTTTTAAGTAGTAAAAAGTACCCTGCCAGCTAGACTCCAACCCTGGCTTAAATAGGGACCAAAGTAAACAGCAGAAGGGTTTTCACTGCTATGTAGAAACATGGCACTTCTCTAATTTTAATTTTTAAAAAATGTACAGAAAAGATGATCCAGGTGATTTCTATCTCATAAAGCTTTTGGGTGTTACCATTAAGTTGTATGGCAAATACTCATGAAACAAGCTGAGGACTGGAAAACATCCATAAAGAGGGCTCACTGTGTGCAAGTTGGGCTTTATGGGGCATAATCAACCCTTGGTTATTGCTTTGTGCTCCAATATTAGCTCCCCCAAAGCCACAGAATCTCGCTGAGTGCTATATCTGTAGACCTCTTAGGAGCTGGCCTGGACACATTCAGTAGATTCAGCAGACAAGCACTTCTTACTTCATCTTAGCCAAGTCCCATCCAGAGCTAAACGGGGATTCAGTTCCTTAAGAAAAATTATTTCTGCTGTGAGAGTCACTCACTGTTTTTGCTTTTGTTTTTGAATTTAGTAGATTGGATCAATGGATTGGTTGAAACAATGGGCTGGAATTATCAATTTAAAAAGACAATAGCATTTCAGGAAAAGCAACTGACTGTTATAGAATTAATCTTGAACACAATTGGGAAGTGTAAATTTAGAATTCAGTCCTTCCTGTATTTGCTTTCACTGCTATCTCTTCTCAACTCTGAGGTTTAGAGATCTGAGTCTCCCAACACCCTCCTAGAAGAATTTATGCTCTGAACCCACAATTTTTCTCTTCATCCTCTTCACCTATCCATACTCTTATTGAATTTGTGACTATTTCTCACTAACTGTTTGAGAAAAAAACCTTCCTGATGTACTAAATGACAAGAAAGTGCTTATTATATATCAGAAAAGGCTTTCAAACTAATAGCCACATTTTGGGATAAGGGGAGAGATAGGAGGGACTTTGTGAGATTGTATCCTTCAAGTCAGAATTTCTCAAACAATAGCATGCAACAGAATCACCTGGTTTACAGCACAGACTCCTGGGTCCCACCCCTAGAGTTTCTGAGCCAGTAGGTCTGGGATGGGCTTGAGATTTGCATTTCTAGTTGAAACTGATGCTGTGAATCCAGGGACCATGCCTTGAGAACCACTGCTTTCAGTTAACCTGGCTCATTGCCTCATTTGTCTAGGCATACAAATGCCAGTGTAAGCAATACTCCAGCATCTTCTATCCAAACTTTCTAGCCAAAATTTGGGATTTTACACCCCCTTCATTGTAACAGTCTCGAGCTGCTACTGGGGCAAGAGTATTAGGTTGGGTTAAGATCTGTATTTGGTGTCTGCTCAGCTACTCACCGGCAGTACTGTCATGAAAATTTTCTTTTAAATCTGAGCCTCTCTTCTGTACTGTAACAAGCAGAAAATAAATCGAGGCACTCAACTTCATTGTGGGGTTCAAAACATAAAACACATGTGAAGATGCTGGGTAAGTTATCCAGTGCCCTACAAATGGTATACAGTTGGCCCTCTGTATCCATGGATTCAGATACCGTGGGATAGTGGGCCAACTGTACTACACCAGTTTATATAAGGAACTTGAGCATCTGTGGATTTCGGTCTCTTCAGGGGTCCTGGAACCAATTCCCGCAGATACTGAGGGATGACTATAATTGTTCTAAAGTAAGTGGTTGCCCAAGTTAGCTATCAAGAATGAAATGACAGAGGATCAAGCCCAGTTTTCTGAAAATTAGAGCTACCTGTGTTCCCTGTGTCATCCACAAGCCTCTTCTTTCATAACTATAAAAGATACACTGTACTAAGCTTTGACAGGAGGCTTTTTATGTCTGGGGGAGCCTCACGCACAGTGCAGATCTTTGTAGAAAAAAAGAGAAACTCTCTGGCATCCTACATATTCCCAGAGGCGGCCTAGTCCCTGTCATGGAAAATCCGTAAGAACAACACCTGTACAATCTTTCTTAGAGTTAATATGTTCAGAAAGCATCAGGACAGAGCTGCATGAACATGAGTCACTGAATGTATCCCATTCCATTTTTCCCCTCATCCCTCACATGGCACTTAATAATTGGGGAAGAGGGGACGCCAGAGCGGCGCCCGCCTCAGAGACTGAGGAGAGCGGGAGGAGGTCGCGGCGGCGGAAAGATGGCTCCTTCTCCTGCCAAACGCAAAGACCGCTCTGACGAGAAGTCCAAGGATCGCTCTAAAGATAAGGGGGCCACCAAGGAGTCAAGCGAGAAGGATCGTGGCAGGGATAAAACTCGAAAGAGGCGCAGCGCTTCCAGTGGTAGCAGCAGCGCCAGGTCGCGGTCCAGCTCTGCCTCCAGCAGCGGCTCCAGCTCATCTTCAGCATCGAGCCGCTCAGGAAGTTCCAGCACATTCCGCAGCTCCAGCTCCAGCAGCTCCTCTGGCTCTCCGAGTCCTTCTCGGCGCAGGCATGACAACAGGCGGCGTTCCCGCTCCAAATCCAAACCACCCAAAAGAGATGAAAAGGAAAGGAAAAGGCGGAGCCCTTCCCCTAAACCCACCAAAGTGCACATTGGAAGGCTCACCAGGAATGTGACCAAGGATCATATCATGGAGATATTCTCCACCTATGGGAAAATTAAAATGATTGACATGCCTGTAGAAAGGATGCACCCCCATCTGGCTAAAGGCTATGCATATGTGGAGTTTGAGAATCCAGATGAGGCCGAGAAGGCGCTGAAGCACATGGACGGAGGACAAATCGATGGCCAGGAGATCACTGCCACTGCTGTGCTGGCCCCCTGGCCTCGGCCACCCCCCAGGCGATTCAGCCCTCCCAGGAGAATGCTGCCACTGCCTCCCATGTGGCGCAGGTCACCCCCACGGATGAGGAGAAGGTCACGTCCCCCTCGGCGCAGGTCCCCCTTGCGCCGGCGATCCCGCTCCCCTGGCTGCCGCCGCCACAGGAGCCGCTCCAGCTCCAACTCCTCCCGATAAGCAGGGCCACCGAAGCTCTGCCCTGTGACTTGTATCCCATCCAACTCACTTTTGTCACTTTCCTAGCAGAAGGAGGATCGGTAGGAAAGAAATCCCTCACTCAGGGGCAGGCTTCGAAGGTGAAGGCAGTTAATTGCTACATTTCCCCTGGCGGCAGAGTTCCGGCTGCAGGAGTGTTGTTGGTTTGCGGTCGTGCTTATAAAGATGCCCTCCAGTTTTCTGGCTAGAAAGCTTCCACATTTCTAGTTCCTAAGAGTCAGTTTAGTGGCAAAGCCAGCAGGGATGAGCAGGGGGCTCCAGGCAGTGGTACAGCCCCAGCCTGGGAGCACGTTTTCCCATTTCACAGATGCCATGGGGCCCATCTGGTGGGCTGGTCGTGCTCTAACCTGTTGGCCTGCAGGGTCCCACAGGAAAGGGTGTGCTTTTACGCAGCTGCCATTCCTGTTAGCCTGGCCCTGCTCCCCTGCTCGAGTCCTCTTCTGACCTCTAGGGCCAAATACCCAAAATGGTTCTTTTCACGTGTACTCATGTGCGTGCACACACACAGACACACAAACCCACAAACCCACATCTCCCTTTCTCTCTGAAACTGGTAAGTTGAGAGCCAGCTCTGTCGGGTCATCACAGAACCCCCCGTTGTGTTGGTATTCATGGTGGTTGTGCAGGTTACCTTGGCAACGTGTACATTGCTTTTTTGGCTTTTATTGTACAGTCAGTACTATACATTTTCTGTTTTGAGTTTTGTAACTTTGTAGCATTTTAGATAATATTGTGTTTGTACTTTGTTGTGTAGAGAAAAGAATTGTGTTGAATAAACCTAGGATTAGAGTGCAGCTCAAAAAAAAAAAAAATTGGGGAAGAGGGAGATTATCTCCTGTGATTACAGCACACACTGCTATACATTCCATTTGTTAGACTCCAAATCCTATACTTACAATCTCTATACCCCCAACTCCTGGAAATAGGCAGCTTTCAAAGGATACAGGTCCAGATCCAGGAACAGCTGGGCGGATCCACTGTAGTGTCCCTGTAACAATTCTCTAACGCTGCAGCTAAGGCAGAAAGAGACAGTGTCTCTGCAAAGGACAATTCTAACCGTTTGGAAGCAGTTCTTGCTGGCAGCAGCCCTCGTAGAAAGTAGAAGAACTACATATCAAGGCTGGATTTTTTTTTTCAGCTGGCGAGGTCACTAACACTCAAGGTTTTTCCTTCCCTAACATAGGAGCAAGTGAATACTCAGGCGCTGAATAAAGGGACACAGGATTCCATACGGGACTGAAAAGAACTGAGGTGGGGTAGTGAACTCAACTCATGTGATGCCATGGCTCCACCCACCTGTTGACATGCCAAATGAGATTGTACATCCCAATGAGACAGGAAGACAAGAGCACAGCCATTTTGGAAAAGGACCAGGGAACAACCTTGGGCAAAACACGCCTTGTAAGCTAAAGAACAAAGGCCCTGGGGACCTGAGTCCCAGAGACAAAAACCAGGCTGGCAACAAGAAAAAAATTAACTTTATCTCTGTTACACTAAGGAGTATAGCTAGTTGCCACAAGACAAGAAGCTCAACTATAAATTCTAACCTTATCTGTTCCTGTGTTTTCCTGCAGAAAATTCGCATGCCTTTCTTCCCCTCACAGAAGCACCCCGTATTCCTGATAGCCACCATGGAGCCACCTGCTGCTGATCAAAGGAGTCTGACGATTGCTGGAAATTATCAGTGATCAAGAGACAATCCCTCCCTTTTGTTATAAAAGCAACTCGCCCCTTCTACGTGGGGAGCTGGCACTTTTTTTCCTGCCTTCTCCCTTGTGCACAAGCTACCTCTTCTAATAAAAAGCTTTGCTCGTCTAAGAGTCTTGTGTGAAGTGATATTCATTTCTATGGTATTGCCGTCCAAGAATCTGGAAAGGGCCGAGGAACACCAACAGGTGTAGGGAAATCTCAGAAAGTAAGTGAGGAAGGGGAGGAGAAAGCTACAGTTTCGCTTCTTGTAAATTTCCTCATAAGAACCTCACCTTGCCTTCTGGGATTCCCATGTTACAGCTCCAGTAATATCATCTCTCATCAGAGGGGGCAACCCAAAGCCTTCAAGGACAATCTGTGATCGGCGCCTACGAATGTGACCTTATTTGGAAATAGGGTTTTGCAGACATTCAAGTTAAGATGAGTCATCAAAGTGGGCCCTAATCCAATATGACTGTGTCCTTTTTTTTAAATTTATGTTATTCTATTTTTGGCTGCATTGGGTCTTCGTTGCTGCGTGTGGGCTTTTCTCTGGTTGAAGCGAGCAGGGGCTGCTTTTGGCTGCGGTGCACGGGCTTCTCATTGCGGTGTCTTCTCTTGTTGCGGAGCACGGGCTCTAGGTGTGCAGGCTTCAGTAGTTGTGGCACACGGGCTCAGTAGTTGTGGCTCATGGGCTCTAGAGCACAGGCTCAGTCGTTGTGGTGCACGGGCTTAGTTGCTCCGTGGCATGTGGGATCTTCCCAGGCTAGGGATCAAACCCACGTCCCCTGCATTGGCAGGCGGATTCTTAACCACTGCGCCACCAGGGAAGCCCTGACTGTGTCCTTAAAAAAAAAAAGATAATTGAACACAGAGACAGACACAGAAAAAGGAAGAACACCATGTGAACATGAAGGCAGAGATTAGGGTGATGAATCCACCAACTAAGGAATGCCAACGATTGCCAGCAAGCCAACAGAAGCTAGAAGACAGGCATAAGACAGTTTTATCCTCACATTCCTCAGAAGGAACCCTGCCAACACCTTGATCTTGGATTTACAGCTTCCAGAATTGTGAGACAATAAATTTCTGTTTTTAAGGCACACAGTTTGTGGTACTTTGTTACAGCGGGCCTAAGAAAGGAACACAATGATCAAGACTAGGATGGCCCTAGATAACTTGTGAGATCAGCAGAATTGCCAGGTAACTTTATCCATTCTGGCCTTTCTTTATCAACCCTTACTTCTCCCTTTTGAGGTACCAGTGTTTCAGAGTTATCCCCTCTACTCCTGTCACCACCTTTCTGCTGTTCTGTAAATTTATTTGTGAATTATTTCTGATTATAACACGTGTTAGAAGGTATGGGGAGAATGCAAGAGTAAGAGACATGTCTTTATACCTTGAATTCCTTCATTAAGCCAACAAATAGTTTGCGTGCATCTACTATGTAAAAGGCACTCTTCCAGGTGCTGGGCATGTATCACACTGAACAAAACAGAAAAAAAAAAAAAAAAATCCCTGTCCTCACAAGTGTTTACATTCTACTGGGTTTATAATCTGGATTTAAATCCAATCCCCAAATCCTTATTTTATATGGAAGAATGAAATGTGTTTATTCTCAGGAGGAATAAATTCTAATTAAGTCAAATTTCTCAAAGATTTTTCTCAGAAAATCTCCATCAGAATCTCTTAACATGCTTGTCCAAAGATTAATGGGCTCCACAGCAGGCCCTCTCAATTAAACTCTAGAGGGTGGGGTGCAGTAACTTGAACATTCTTAGCATGAATGTCCCCTAACCTTTGAGAGGATCTGTCAAACTAAAGGGATTACATTCAAATAGTGCAGGAGATTCAGTTCTTTTGTTCAAGCTAAAGTTTGAGATCTGCTGTGCAAACCAAAGAGATAAGCTCAGATGGTGGAGTTTCAGGCACCACCAGCTACAGCAATGTTTCCTAAACTTCCTGATAAAATCACCCAGAGGCACATGTTAATACTACAGTTTCCCAGACTCATTTCACACAGGTTCGGGTCTAGTGGATGTGGGGTAGGGCCACAGGTGATTCTTGGATTAGCAGTAAAGTTTAGGAAATATAGTGCTTTAGGATAAAAGAGCAAATCAGGGACATTTTGAAATATTCCATGCTCAGGGAAAACTATCCAGGAGTGATGGTATTAGGCCCTCTTATTTTCCCCCCATTTTAGTGACTTTTTTCCTAACATGAATTTGCCCCTTTGACCTCTGAGTTTTCTCTCTCTGCTGGGTATCTATTTAAATTGCAGCTATGTGAGCCCTGGGTATGAAGGATCAAGATTTCATCATAAGATTCTTCATTAGATCTTCAAGGGTGGGGACTAATCTTATCAACCCAGTAGCCACCTAGGGCCTCTCCCTAGTAGGTGATGAATAAATATTTACTCAATACTAGCCTGGTTAATAGTATTCTGAGGGGTTAGAAGGTGTTTGGCTCTAATTTAGACCACATCTTGCAATCCTCCTCTGACCCTGCAGTCAATTGTTTACCCTTTAATGAATGAAGCACCAAGCATCAGTTCCTTTGCAGATCACCCTGGAACACCTCTTGATTCTCCCTGATGTCTCCTCTGCTCCCCCCACTCAACAGACAAGTACAGAGTAGAGCAGGTGGGCTGACAAATGGAGATCAGAGCTCTGCTTGAAAGAGATTATGCCTTTTAATCTGGGGGGCTGTTGACATCAAGCTGGTTATGGCGCCATTGTAATAACATTTTAGTATTAACTAAAAGTGTGCTGTTTGAAGCAAATACATTTATTTTGAAATTTTTGATACTTAAAAAAGTCAATAACCACCTCCTTTCCTTTTTATCAGTAGGGCAAATTGAGGTTTGATATTATACACGTGAGATAAATTTGGGGAAAAGATATAGGGTAAAAGACCAATACATCTAGCAAGTTTAGAAGAAGGAAACACAAAAGCAATGTGTGTTGAAGATATCGTTTATGAAAACCTCTCATGGTTTTTGTGAGCAGAAACCATGATTGAGCATACTGAGGGAAGAGGCAGCTCAGATAAGGTAGGAAAGTGTGACAGGTGGGGACAGAATGGGAAGAGAACCTCTAAGGTAGTCAATCCCATGAGAGAATTCAAGTTCTTACATGGAGAGACTATGTAATCTTCGGCAAGTCACCAATGCCTCAAACATTAACAAAATGTTTATATATACATATTTGTGAGAATAAATGGCAATCCATCTTCCCTCCCTTTTAACTGAAATGGTATCAGAGATGAATATTTGGAAAAGGAATAATACGGAACAGATATGAATTGCAAACTTGTGTGGGGAGGGAGAATTTTCCCCTTTCCCCACTTAGTTCTTTTGGCTGGCAATTAAAACGATATAAGGCAGATTAACAGGAGAAAATCAGATTTATTACATGCACGCAGAGAATCCACATAAGCTTGAAGAATTCCAAAGACAGCAAGGCCAGATGAGGTGTATATATTATTCTGGACTAAGGAGAAGGAGGTAGAGGTCTGAGATCTCAAAGGGAAGCAAGCTAATTCACAGGAAGATAAAAAGAGTGAATGTTTGGTAAACAAATGTTTGCTGGGCATCCAAAGACAATAGGACACAGAGAGGACACTTATCAAACGGGCTTTGCCATGCTTCTCTCTACCAACTTTATTATAGTTACCTATGGGGATAGCTCCTTCCAGGGACAGGCCTCCTATCTTAAATTCTTTTAGGCAGTGAGAAGGAAGTACAAGGCTCTTCTTGAGTCTTTTGGGCCTTGCTTATTTTCAGCTCAAAATAATTCACATGCCAGAGTGGCACATCTGGGGGTGGCCTTCCCTGAACCCCATCACTGGTCTATTAGCACAGAAAATATAGCCAATGTCAGTCATTAGCAATGATTTCAGCTAAGCAAAGTAAACCAATCTCTACCCCAGTTGAAAATCGTTCAGCTATTAAAGTTACCATACATTAAAACAAAAAACAGAATAGAAGAAACAAGCAAAAAAAAACAAAAAACAAACACCCCCCAGACCTGTTTATCACAAAAGAGATTTCTAAATAGGTTCTCTGTTTGTCACTGCATTTGGAATTTGAATTTAATTTGCATTTATCTCATGATTAAGCCTTTTGGAAAATACGTCGACATTTCAATAAATTTTGAGTAGCCTTAAAGCAGAATTTCTTACATAGACTCTGAGAAGTTCATTAATCCATATCCTAAAGGACTCTGTGCCCTTGAGTAGAGACTTCCCTACATTTTTCATGCAAAAAGTCAGCAATACGTCCAAGTGCACAATGTATCAAGACGTAGGCTTGGCAAGAAAACATTGGTAAAACCCAGTCCCACTCCCCAAATTTAATTTAATAGTTTGGTTTATGCTGGTAGGTGGGGGCAATTAACAGACAAAGGAATTGCTCAGAACCACACAGGAAATCTGCTTTATTTCAGTCATGTATTCCTGAATATGCTCTCATTTGACAGAAAACTGATAGGAAGGGTGGGAGGGAGACGCAAGAGGGAAGAGATATGGGGATATATGTATATGTATAGCTGATTCTTCACGTTCTTATACAGCAGAAACTAACACACCATTGTAAAGCAATTATACTCCAATAAAGATATTTAAAAAAAAGAAAACAAAACTGACAGTATAGTTCTACCCAGTTTTCTTCATTTCTGTTTTATCCAATACATTGGTAATATGAAGCACAAACAAAGGTGAAGGCTTATTTGCAAAGATGAATAATTTCAAGTGAGTTGGGATGCAGGCTTCCAAGAATTCACATAAATTCAGAGTTCATAACTTGAATGAATGCTTAGCTCTGGTCTCTCTTTGGTAACTGTGATATATATTCCATCTTCACATATAAAACAGATAATAAGTAAGATTAATAGATTAGGAAGAACATTCATCTCTGCTAAATAGGTCAGTGTCATTTGGAAGACTATACGTACAAATAGGAAGTCAAAGCATGCATTTATACCGGTAGAAGTATTCTGGTCACCAATGCCAGTGTGGTGGAGGGGAGGGGATGTGGAGCGTTTCCTCACACCAATAAGCAGTTCTCCAGACACCAGCTGGGTGTCCTACAACTCAACTCAATTCTGACACTACCGACCTTGAAATAGCATCAGATTCCACGGGTTAAGGGGTCAGTACTACAAGACTGCCACCCTCCCTACTTCGGATGCCAGTTGCAAGCCCACCTGTGCTTCTGACTGACTGGCTATAGATCTAAGGTTCCAGTGACCCCCTCCTTGGGTCCAATTAATTTGCTAGAATGGCTCACAGAACTTAGAGAAACATATTACTTACTAGGTTGCTGGTTTATTACACAAGGATATAACTCAGGAACAGCCAGATGGAAGAGATGCATAGAGAAGAGTATATGGGATGGGGCACGAAGCTCCCTTGCTCTTTCCAGGTGCGCCACTCCCACCACATCTCCACGTGTTCTGGCTATTCAGACAGTCTTTAGTTTGCCTAGATGTGCTGTTCTTCCTGCCAGCATCTTTTCCACATTGTCCATAAAGTAATCATCAAATTTCATTAGAATTTTTTAAGAAAGAAAGGTACACAATGTCTACACATTGTCTTTGATTTGTTAGTCCATAAAACTAGCCATAAGGTTTTTGGGATGATTATTTCTTATAATCTAATGCCAACTCCTATTAGCACTGTCTGCTTTCATAGCTCTCTGTGTACCTGAATTTAATTTGCCCATGGTCATACACACACACAGGAATTATTATAAGTATATCACTTTAAGTAGTTGGTTTCAATCATACAGACATGTCTTTGTTTTCCTAGTTCCTTGGTTCCTGATGTGTGTGTGCGTGAAAAAGGACTTGAAACACTGAAACAGTTTAGGTAGGAAACTAATGCACCAGAGACATTAAATTGTGAAACAAGAAGTGGATTCTCCTCCTAATTCCAATTTATGTTGTTTTTCAAACTGAGCAGAATCCTGAGGGGTCACCCCAAGGACAAAGGCCCCTCTGAGTCCCCTGCCTCTTATCTGTAGAAAAGCTGAAGTCTTTCAGCTCCCCTGAGGTACAAAAGAGCAGGTTCAAGCAATTAATTATTAGAACAATAGAGTCACAGAATCTTTAGTTCCTCCTTAAAGGACCTAGGCAACAGTGTCTGATGCACATTCCTGAGTTGTTTTATAGACATTATAACTGCCACCAGAGGGAAAAAGCTAACTGCATGATGACCAGACTGTAGCCACGACATAAGCTGCTCCATCTTGAGCAGTACTAAATCTATGGCTAGCATGATTCCAAGAACTGGCCTCAAGATAAAAGGATTAACACTACTGCACATAATAATCTGTATCTTTGTGGGCATCAAAAAAATTCTGATTTGCTCTGCCCCTATATGTAAGCGGGCAACTGATGTTATCAGCAAGGAGATGCTACAAACCCATGTCGACATCCTCCACTCAGAGACCTCAATGCTCTTTCTCAGCCTGAAGCAGCTACAGAAGATCGACCTTTGCCCCTGATCCCACAGAAACAGAATGATTTCTGACAGTGGGGATTTGTTAGCAGCCCCTAAAAGCTAACAGATAATAGACTCCACCAAGCTGTATTTTAACTTACCCTTTACACCAGGTGCCTCCATGCTTCACTAACCTCCAGCCCAAGCATACCTCTCAAATCTTTTGATCCTACGATGCCTTGTCTAACCTGTTGACTCTTAGACTAAAGAAGTAGGAATGATGAATAAGTAATTAATAATGGATGACTAGACTTCTTCCCCAGATTCCCCCTCAGTAATCCTGCAAGCAGACTGTCTGAACAAGATAGCATATAAAGAAAGATCACAAGAAGTCAACAAGCTTGAATGGATACAAAAACAAGACCCATATATATGCTGTCAAAAAGAGAGCCACTTCAGACCTAGGGACACATAAAGACTGAAAGTGAGGGGATGGAAAAAGATATTCCATGCAAATGGAAATCAAAAGAAAGTTGGAGTAGCAATTCTCATATCAGACACAATAGACTTTAAAATAAATACTATTACAAGAGACAAATAAGACACTACATAATGATCAAGGGATCAACCCAAAAAGAAGATATAACAATTGTAAATATTTATGCACCCAACACAGGAGCACCTCAATACATAAGGCAAATGCTAACAGCCATAAAAGGGGAAATCAACAGTAACACAATTATAGTAGGGGACTTTAACACCCCACTTTCACCAAAGGACAGATCATCCAAAATGAAAATAAATAAGGAAACACAAGCTTTAAATGATACATTAAACAAGATGGACTTAACTGATATTTATAGGACATTCCATCTAAAAACAACAGAATACACTTTCTTCTCAAGTGCTCATGGAACATTCTCCAGGAAAGATCATATCTAGGGTCACAAATCAAGCCTTGGTAAATTTAAGAAAACTGAAATTGTATCAAGTATCTTTTCCAACCACGACACTATCAGACTAGATATCAATTACAGGAAAAAAATCTGTAAAAAAATAAAAACACATGTATGCTAAACAATACACTACTAAATAACCAAGAGATCACTGAAGAAATCACAGAGGAAATCAAAAAATACCTAGAAACAAATGACAATGAAAACACGATGACCCAAAACCTATGGGATGCAGCAAATGCACTTCTAAGGGGGAAGTTTATAGCAATACAATCCTACCTAGAGAAACAAAAAACATCTGAAATAAACAAACTAACCTTACACCTAAAGCAATTAGAGAAAGGAGAACAAAAAAACCCCAAAGTTAGCAGAAGGAAAGAAATCATAAAGATCAGATCAGTAATAAATGAAAAATAAATGAAGGAAACAATAGCAAAGATCAATAAAACTAAAAGCTGGTTCTTTGAATAGATAAACAAAATTGATAAACCATTAGCCAGACTTATCAAGAAAAAAGGGAGAAGACTCAAATCAATAGAATTAGAAATGAAAAAGGAGAAGTAACAACTGACACTGCAGAAACACAAAGGATCATGAGAGATTACTACAAGCAACTCTGTGCCAATAAAACAGACAACTGGGAAGAAATGGACAAATACTTAGAAAAGCACAGCCTTCTGAGACTGAACCAGGAAGAAATAGAAAATATAAACAGACCAATCACAAGCACTGAAATTGAAACTGTGATTAAAAATCTTCCAACAAACAAAAGCCCAGGACCAGATGGCTTCACAGGCAAATTCTATCAAACATTTAGAGAAGAGCTAACACCTATCCTTCTCAAACTCTTCCAAAATATAGCAGAGAGAGGAACACTCCCAAACTCATTCTACAAGGCCACCATCACCCTGATACCAAAACGAGACAAAGACGTAACAAAGAAAGAAAACTACAGGCCAACAGCACTGATAAGCATAGATGCAAAAATCCTCAACAAAATACTAGCAAACAGAATCCAACAACACATTAAAAGGATCATACACAATGATCAACTGAGGTTTATCCCAGGAATGCAAGGATTCTTCAATATACGCAAATCAATCAATGTGATACACCATATTAACAAACTGAAGGATAAAAACAACAGGATCATCTCAATCGATGCAGAAAAAGCTTTTGACAAATTTCAACACCCATTTATGATAAAAACCCTCCAGAAAGTAGGCACAGAGGGAATCTACCTCAACATAATAAAGGCCATATATGACAAACCCACAGCCAACATCGTTCTCAATGGTGAAAAACTGAAACCATTTCCTCTAAGATAAGGAATGAGACAAGGTTGCCCACTCTCACCAATATTATTCAACATAGTTTTGGAAGTTTTAGCCACAGCAATCAAAGAAGAAAAAGAAATAAAAGGAATCCAAATTGGAAAAGAAGAGGTAAAGCTGTCACTGTTTGCAGATGACATGATACTATACATAGAGAATCCTAAAGATGCTACCAGAAAACTACTAGAGCTAATCAATGAATTTGGTAAAGTAGCAGGATACAAAATTAATGCACAGAAATCTATTGCATTCCTATACACTAATGATGAAAAATCTGAAAGTGAAATTAAGAAAACACTCCTATTTACCATTGCAACAAAAAGAATAAAATACCTAGGAATAAACCTACCTAAGGAGACAAAAGACCTGTATGCAGAAAACTTTAAGACATGGATGAAATAAGTTAAAGATGATATAAACAGATGGAGAGATATACCATGGTCTTGGATTGGAAGAATCAACACTGTGAAAATGACTATACTACCCAAAGCAATCTACAGATTCAATGTAATCCCTATGAAACTACAAATGGCATTTTTCACAGACTAGAACAAAAAATTTCACAATTTGTATGGAAACACAAAAGACCCCGAATAGCCAAAGCAATCTTGAGAAAGAAAAAGGGAGCTGGAGGAATCAGGCTCCCTGACTTCAGACTATACCACAAAGCTACAGTAATCAAGACAAAAACAGAAATACAGATCAATGCAACAGGAGAGAAAGCCCAGAGATAAACCCACACACATATGGTCACCTTATTTTTGATAAAGGAGGCAAGAATATACAATGGAGAAAAGACAGCCTCTTCAATAAGTGGTGCTGGGAAAACTGGACAGCTACAGGTAAAAGAATGAAATTAGAACACTTCCTTACACCATACACAGAAATAAAGTCAAAATGGATTAAAGACCTAAATGTAAGGCCAGACAGTATAAAACTCATAGAGGAAAACATAGGCAGAACACTCTATGACATAAATCACAGCAAGATCTTTTTTGATCCACCTCCTAGAGAAATGGAAATAAAAACAAAAATAAACAAATGGAACCTAATGAAACTTAAAAGCTTTTGCACAGCAAAGGAAACCACAAACAAGATGAAAAGACAACCCTCAGAATGGGAGAAAATATTTGCAAATGAAGCAACTGACAAAGGATTAATCTCCAAAATTTACAAGCAGCTCATGCAGCTCAACATCAAAAAAACAAACAACCCAATCCAAAAATGGGCAGAAGACCTAAATAGACATTTATCCAAAGAAGATATACAGATTGCCAACAAACACATGAAAGGATCATGTGAACATCACTAATCATTAGAGAAATGCAAATCAAAACTACAATGAGGTATCACCTCACTCCTGTTAGAATGGGCATCATCAGAAAATCAACAAACAACAAATGCTGGAGAGGGTGTGGAGAAAAGGGAACCCTCTTGCACTGTTGGTGGGAATGTAAATTAATACAGCCACTATGGAGAACAGTATGGTGGTTCCTTAAAAAACTAAAAATAGAACTACTATATGACCCAGCAATCCCACTACTGGGCATATACCCTGAGAAAACCATAATTCAAAGAGTCATGTACCACAATGTTCATTGCAGCTCTATTTACAATAGCCAGGATGTGGAAGCAACCTAAGTGTCCATCGACAGATGAATGGATAAAGAAGATGTGGCACATATATACAATGGAATATTACTCAGCCATAAAAAGAAATGAAATTGAGTTATCTGTAGTGAGGTGGATGGACCTAGAGTCTGTCATACAGAGTGAAGTCAGTCAGAAAGAGAAAAACAAATACCATATGCTAAAAAATATATATGGAATCTAAAAAAAAAAAAGTGGTTCTGAAGAACCTAGGGGCAGGACAGGAATAAATACGCAGACGTCAAGAATGGACTTGAGGACACAGGGAGGGGGAAGGGTAAGCCGGGACGAAGTGAGAGAGTGGCATGGACATATACACTACCAAATGTAAAATAGATAGCTAGTGGGAAGCAGCCGCATAGCACAGGGAGATCAGCTCGGTGGTTTGTGACCACCTAGAGGGGTGGGATAGGGAGGATGGGAGGGAGATGCAAGAGGGAGGAGATATGGGGATATATGTATATGTATAGCTGATTCACTTTGTTATAAGCAGAAACTAATACACCATTGTAAAGCAATTATACTCCAATAAAGATGTTAAAAAGAGCTAAAAAAAAAAAAAAGAATTCAACAAGCCCCCACACAATGAAAGTTGGCAAAGAATCTGACACCCTACTTCAATGATTAACTGAAACTAGCTTCCTCTTTCTCCCTTTAAAAACTTTTATGGCCAAGCAGAATCTTCAAAGTTGGTTCTGGGACCTGATTCCACCTTCTCTCCAGGTTGCTCGCCTCCTGAATAAAGCAACCTTTCCTTTTCCAACCAACACTTGTCTCTCAAGTATTGGCTTTCAAGTGGCAGCTGAACCTGAGTTTGGAAAAATTTCAGTGACCTTGGTCAAGTTAATTAATCTCTTAAGGAAGATCTGCTTATTTGAAGGAGATGGATTAAATTATTTTGAGAATAACTCTAAAGTCTTATGAAACTATACCTTTTTCAAATAAATTTATTTATTTATTAATTTTTAAATTTTTGGCTGTGTTGGGTCCTCATTGCTGCTCATGGGCTTTCTCTTGTTGCAGCAAGAGGGGGTTAATCTTCATTGTGGTGTGTGGGCTTCTCATTGCGGTGGCTTATCTTGTTGCAGGGCACGGGCTCTAGGCATGTGGGCTTCAGTAGTTGTGGCACACAGGCTCAGTAGTTGTGGCTCCCAGGCTTTAGAGTGCAGGCTCAGTAGTTGTGGTGCACGGGCTTAGTTGCTCCGTGGCATATTGGATCTTCCCAGACCAGGGCTCAAACCTGTGTGCCCTGCATTGGCAGGTGGATTCTTAACCACAGTGCCACTAGGGAAGCCCCATACCTTTTTTATTGCTAAGTACAATCACTGATATATTGAGAATTCTTTAGAAACAGTATCTTAGATTAAATTCTGATATTCATAATCTTTCCATAGGCAATGGATATATAATGAAGAAGATAACATAAAGCAAAAGATGTTGACAAGTGGCCATAAACTCAGCCATGATAAAGGATTTCCCTAGCTTCATCATGGATATTACGAATAGATTCTGATTTTTAGGTGCTTTCTTGTAGTGCCCCATTACCTCTAATAGATGATGTAAGGTACTTCTTTGATGATGAGATACTTCCTTAAAGAGTAGAACACTATAATCTTCTCTATCATTGATTAAAATAGGTGATAACTTTAAAAAGTTGCATCAGAAGTTAAATAATTTTATAGATCGGTCTCATTCGGCTTCTTTAACGATTAATGAGAAATTATTCCAGAAAGAGTGAAGGCAGATCTGTGTAGGTTTTGCTTCACTGTCTTTCTCTGGCACCAATCCTCTGTGATGCTCCAAACTCCCGTCCTATTTGGTCTGTACCGCAAGCCCTGCACTGTGCTCCCTAACAACGCCTCTTACTTTGGATGCATCTGTCCCTTTCCCTACAACTCAAAATGTATTACCTTCCCAATCGTTCTTTGTGTCCTAGATCACTGACAAACGAAATGATTGTTTGTGAGGCCGTGCTGATGGCCCCAAGTCATTGTTTCCTGTTATTCATGGTCAGCATTCGTTTCCACTGCCTCTGTTCCGAGGGTTTCTATTTTCTGATAGGGGACTATCCTGTATTCCACTGTATGTAATCATGCTACCTTGCTTTTTTCCGGCCTCCCTCCCTCCCTCCCTCCCTATTAAAAAGAACTGCCAATCTATAAACTATAATCAATACGAAGTTACAAAAGAAAAGAGTTTCTAAGGTCTGAACCCAAAATCAGTTAGTTTGTTGGTAGAAGATCTGATAGAATCCAATGCATTACAATTTTTATACATTTGAACTAATGTATTTTGCTTTTATTACCATTTTAAAACATTTTAATATTATGTTAAAATGTATAATTCAACAAAACTTTTATAGAATCCTGAACATAAAATGCAGAATCCAGGCAGCAAAGCACTGATATTACTCTTTCCCTAATCCTTCTAATGTGTTTCAGGATCAAAATGGTTCCTTCCTAAAACAATGCCTTGCAGCCAAGAAAGGGGCACACCGAACTGGACAACTGCAAACGTAATTTTGCCAAAGAGGATTGCAATATGATTTGGGTGACATTTATAAATTAGAGTTTGTTGCTTAATTTTTTGCAGGGCAACTGTGTTTTGCTTAATGGTAAGGGTTAATAGAACCCAGATAATTTTGTAGCTGAAGTCAAGGGGCAAATGGATTAAAAACCATTGCAATGTAAAAAAGCAAGTCTGTTGGAAAAATAATGATGCGTAAATTGGAAAAAGTATATTAGCTTTATAAGAAATACTTAAAGGTGAAAACTAGCCTCTATGTGATAATTTCAGAGCAAACACTGAAAATGGCTAATTGCTTTTTTCTTCTTTCATAAGTAATTTTCCAAGTGGGAAAATTTTAGCTCAACAGTGAAGTAGGAAGTGTGAATTCTAGTCTCATTTAATTACTAATTTACATATTACCTTGTAGGAGCTATTAATTTCTGCATTAAAAAAACAAAATAAGGGGCTTCCCTGGTGGCACAGTGGTTAAGAATCTGCCTGCCAATGCAGGGGACACGGGTTCGAGCCCTGGTCTGGGAAGATCCCACATGCCGTGGAGCAACTAAGTCTGTGTGCCACAACTACTGAAGTCCGTGCACCTAGAGCCCATGCTCCCCAACAAGAGAAGCCACTGCAATGAGAAGCCTGCGCATCGCAACGAAGAGTAGCCCCCACTCTCTGCAACTAGAGAAAAGCCCACATGTAGCAACGAAGATCCAACACAGCCTAAAATAAATACATTTTAAAAAATAAAATAAAAATGATAAAACAAAGTGAAATGAGACCAACATTTACAATGAACCTAGAAAGGGCTGAGTTTTAGATATGTTCTCTCACTTAATTCTCTCAATAATCTCAATAGGAATATGTTGTATCTCCATTTTGCAGACAAGAAAACTGAGGTTGAACTATGTTAATTTGCATATGTTAATATAGCTGTTAAGATATCCATCTGGATCTCAAACTGAGGATTTTCTAACTTTATGATAGATGCTTACTACTCTGCCACTGCTCTTGTGTATATACAGCTACTTAGGAAACTTGACAGACACATGAACTCTGAATTAATGCATATGTTATTATCATTGCTTGAAATATATTACGAACTTGGGAGGACTCTACCTCAAAGATTATATTGTTTAATAGTCATTAGAAGATAAGGAAAACATACTATTTCACAATTACTGAAGAGACAGAATCTAATTAAATAGAAAAAATCATACAGTGGAGAATAAAGGGAATAAATAGTCTTTTGAAACATCTGATACAAATTAATAAGCACTAAGCATGTTTTGTCATGAAAAAAAGAAAGGAGGTAAAATTACCAATATCAGAAATTTAAAAAAAGACAACAATACAAACCTTGAAGGCATTAAAAACATATGAGATGTTGGTGGAAATGTAAATTGGTTCAGCCACTGTGGAAAACAGCATGGAGGTTTCTTGAAGAACTAAAAATAGAACTACCATATAACCCAGCAATTCCACTACTGCATATATAACTGAAAAAAACCCAAAAACAGTACTTTGAAAAAATATGTGCACCCCAATGTTCACAGCAGCATTATTTACAATAGCCAAGTTATGGAAGCAACTTAAGTGTCCATCAACAGATAAATGGATAAAGAAGATGCGGTATATAAATACAACGGAATACTACTCAGCCATAAAAAAGAATGAAATTTTGCCATTTGCAGCAACATGGATGGACTTGGAGGGCATTATGCTAAGTGAAGTAAGTCAGAGAAAGACCAATACTGTATGATATAATTTAAATGTGGAATCTAAAAAATACAACAAACTAGTGAATATAACAACAAAAAAAGAAGCAGACTCACAGATACAGAGAACAAACTAGTGGTTACCAGTGAAAAGAGGGAAGCAGGGAGGGGCAGCATAGGGGTAGGGGGAAAAAAAGGGTTATTATAGGAGTATATGAAATCATGTGTGTGAAACTTTAAAAATTGTAAAGCACTACAGAATTTAAAACAACTTTCATTCAATAAAAAAGTAAATTAAAAAATAAAGTAAAAAACATATGAGAAGATATTAATAGCTTTTTAGCAATATATTTGAAGATTGATTATATAGAAAAAATCATAAACTCAAGTTACCAAAACTGATACAAGAAGGAATAGAAAACCCAAATATTTCTATATCTTAAAAAAAAATTAAATTTGTAATTTAAAATCACCTCACCCCCACCCCCACCCTCACAAAGGTATTGTCTGGCCCCAGATGGTTTTACCTATAAACTCTACCAAATACTTAATGAAAAAAATAACAGCAATAATATGCAAAAGATGGAATACTTTGGTGCCAAAAATGAAAATGGTATTACCATAAAGAAAAATATGGGTCAGTCTCTTTCTAGAGCACAGATGCAAAAATCCTACATAAAATATTAGAAAATAGAAACTCTTAACCTATAGACATCTGGGTTAATACACCCCAAAATTCCTGAATCTCCAATTTTCCCTGAATTCTCTGAACCTACAGAAGTGGTCCACTCCTACCTCTTAATGACTAGCACTACACCCTTCTTTGACAAGGATTTGAAGATGATACAGAAGTTTCCTCTTTGTAGGGCAATATGCACCACGCTCCCCAGAAACTGTTCTTATCTTTTCTCTTGGATACTAATCCATAACTAGATTTAATTTACAACATTACTCATTAAGATACATTCTAGGTATAATAAAGGAGGAAATAAACTATATTATAAAAAATCTGAAGTACCTAGTCAACATATAACACAAAGAGCTGTAATAGTCAATATAGGACTACAATCAGAGGGCACTAGATCAAGTGTGGGCAGAACATGAAGTTAGAAAATGGAAAGTTTGTTGATTTGTGAGCACTCTTCTGGGATACAGGATTTAACACCTTGACAAGGACCCATAGCTATCATGTGAACATGCTGAAGCATGGGAAATGCGATAGCTTTTATAACTGAGAGAAAGTAGATATAACACTGTAGACAGTGGAGGGAGGTACTAAAATGCTCATAAAGTAAGCATACTAAAATGGGTATATTATGTAATATCTGAAAACCCTCCAGATGAAGATGCTTCACATTAGGGCCCAGAGGTACACCTTATAACAAATGATAAGAAGTATGCTGGTGATGGAACAGTCACACCACTAAAAATGTTAGTGGTTGTTCTGTTCTGTAGGGAAAGGCTGATGGTAAGAGATGCTAAATACTGGGCTTATGACAGCCAAGAAGGTGGTAGGGACTTAAAACAAAAAACAGGTAGCAGTGTGTAACTATCAGAAGTCATATAGATGAAATCATTGTTTTGAGCAGAAAAGACAAAGTGGCAGCCAGGGAAGTCTGACCTGTAGAAGGTTATGGAGATGATTATCAGAATACAGCATCTCTGGGAGCCAAATAGATGGACAACTGACGAGGGTTCTGCTCAATCAGTACAATCAAAAGGATAGATTATGAGACTTATTGCCCAATATGTTACCATTCCTTGCTCAGTTTCCAGAACGGAGCCAGTTTTATGACCCATAACTCTAGGATTGAAGGAGAGTCCTCATCTCCAGGAAGAAGGGCCCTTTAAAACAATGACAAGTGTGTGCAATAATAATTCCTCCAGTGCTTTCCCAATTAGAACTATGGCCATTTACCTAAGTAGCTGTTCCCTAAGATAAATAGATACACAAACATCTCAAGAATTATTGGATATAAGTTTCAAGTTGATGTTGGAATCCAGAAATTCAAAGCATCACACGGACCCCTGTAAGAGTTAGGACGTGTAATGGCCAGGTAATGAATGTAGTCCTAGCCCAGGTCCATCTCACAGTTAATCCATTAGGTAGATAGTATGAAATATGCAATTAGAATAGATAGTGTTGGTAATTGGCAGAACCCCACATTGGTTCCTTGGCCTGTAGGGTAAGAGTTATGATAGTGTGGAAGGCCAAGTAAAAACTTTAGAAACTACCCCAATGCTCAACCAAGACTGTAAATAAAAACCAATCCTATGTTCCAAGGGTAGCACAATATAAAGAATGTAGGATTGGGAATTCCCTGGCAGTCCAGTGGTTAGGACTCTGCACTCTCACTGCCAACGGCCTGGGTTCAATCCCTGGTCAGGGAACTAAGATCCCACAAGCCAAAAAAAAAAAAAAAAAAAAGAAGAAGAAGAAAAAGAAAGAAAAGAATGCAGGATTAGTGTTTCCTATCATGTCTCCATTTAGTTCACAAATCTCGAGCTTTGAAAACCCAAAACACACTCCAAATTATATTAGTGGACTACTGCAAGCTCAAACATTTAAGATCCCCAGTTGCAGCTACCATTCTAGAAGAGGTGTCTCTCCTAGAGCAGATTAACACAACCAAAAGGACATGGTGAGCACTCAATGATCTGGCTAACACATTCTTTCCTGTTTCTATCAGAAGGGAGGATCATAAATAGTTTGCATTTACTGGAACAGATAACAATATATGTTTACAGTCTTGTTCTAGGTCTATATTAAGTCTTCTAACCTCTGAAGACCCCTGAACTGTCTGGACATTCTGCAGAACATCACAATTTTTCAACATACTGATTATATCTCACTAACTAGACCAGTAAGAAGTGTAAAGTACATTGAAAGTCCTGCTAAAGTGCATGCACCCCAAAGAGAGGGGCCCTCCACATTGGTAAAAATCTTAAGGGCCCAGTGGTCTGGGATATGCCAGTACATGTCCTCCAAAGTAAAGGGCATGTTATTGCATCTCAAACATTCCTCCACAAAGAAGAAAGTAATATTCCAGAGAAGCCCTTTTGGGATCTGGACAAAGCATAATCCATAACTGGTAATACTGTTCCACCCCACATATTCGGTGACATAAAATGGTCTCAGCTTTGAGTGGGGACCTGGACAGAAGAGTGCTCTGCGTCAGAAACAGGGTGCAATACAAATGGTCCTACTGCTTGGCCCATATCATCTGGGAGACCCTATGTTATTATAGGTACCAGAGGTGACAAAACACACCCCAATGGAAGACTCACAACACAGACTCCTAGGGTTCTGGAGTAAGACTATGCCATCTGCAGTGGAGAACTGTACACATTTCAAAAAACTGTTTCTGACTTGCTTTAGGACATTGATATTTTTGGAGAATACAGTCCAGTCATTTTGTAGAATTTCTCTCACTCTGGGGTTTTGTGCCATTTCCTCATCATTAGATCATGATATGCATTTCTTTTTCCAGGAAGATTAGAGTAGTGATGTGTATCTTTCCAGTGCATCATATCAGGAGGCACATGACTAGTGATGTTACTTTTAATCTCTTGGTTAAAGTGATATCTGCCAGCGTTCTCCATTATAAAGTTAGTACTTTTCTTTCCTTTTTGGAGGAGATTCTTTGAAACGATGTCAATATCTTATTGCTCTGTAGATGTTCACCCACTAGGTTTAGAACCTGGGGATGATTCTTGCATGAAAACCATGAATTCGGTTTTCTACTATAAAGCATAACATTTCATTCTCTCACATTTCTCCAATATATTATTTGGGTTCTGTTCACCCAGTTACAATGTGGGGGGGTTTCCCCAGTACCAAGAGCTGGGTGTCCTACTCAATTCTGATACCATCTATCCCGAGGTAGGATCAGATTCCATAGGTTGAGGGCTGTCCTACAAAATTGTTTTAGATGAAAAAGGAAATACACAGAAAATGGATGGGTAATATATGGATATAATATATATGAGTATGTAAAGATATACATGTGTATAATACTGTGTGTGATATCTTTATCTATCTATCTATCTATCTATCTGTCTATCCATCGATCCATTCCCTGGTATAACTCTAGAAGAAACTTATGGCATTTGCTGCCTTTGATGACTGAGGGTAATGTTAGAGTAGTGTGACTGGGAAAAGGTTAGAAGATAAACCTCGATTATAAAACTATTTTTTAAAATTATAAGCAATGTGTAAGCTATTACCTATCTAACAAAAGAGATTTAACATATATAAATTAATGAAAATCCTGAAATCTGATGTGATGAAACAGGTTACTACCTCTTCACAAACTGATAATGCACAACACTGCGTACTCTCCTGGAAGAGGTTAACATCAGCGTCTGCTTTCTGGGTGAGAACAATCCCCTTTGTTCTCTAATAGGTACCACTTCCTTTCCACTGGATATTGGCATTGCTGCCCATTGTGGAACTTAAATCTCACAGACATCACCAATGTCAGCATTAACATCAGCAATACCTGGCAATAAAGCCAACATCTGGGAGTTTGTTTGCAGAAAGGGAGCAGCCCACCTCAGGAAAGGAAGGCAGAGTAATTCATTGTACGGGTCAAAATTCGCATCAAAGAAGGATGTCATATAATAAGAAATGAATGAAACCTGGGGCGACATCATTAATCAGAGGAGTTATGAGATTGCCTCCCAAATCCTCACGATCAGCTCTGCCAGAAAAATACACATATCATAGAGGAAACACTGATAAAAATGCTGCATGACCCTTGTCTCAATGTGTTTGAGATATAACATGAAGCCAGAAAATGTGAAGGTTAACCCAGAAGTCATTGCAAGGAGAAGACTCTACTTAGGCTACTAAGTGGAATGGCAAAATGATCCATGTGACAATGACACAGAAAGGACTAACTTCATGTGGGAAGGGTGATGACAGGGTTACTTTGAAATATCTCTGTCTCTTTTATAAAATTAATACGTAGAACTTCATAAAAACGTTTTACTTGTCCTAAATATATACTTCATAAAACTATACTTTTCTTTCTTGTTTTACTGACCTGTTATCATAATAACATTTATCCCATACCAATCCCATGCTCCACTGAATGTATGGAATATTGAACTTCTCTGCAAAGGAATGCTCATTTAAAAAACTTTGACATATGAAATTCTGAAATCAAGTAATGCCAAATGAAGTCCCTTTTTTACTGTGAATGAATGACTTAGTTTACTACCTTATCTAAAATCTTGTAATATGATTTTAGAGTGTTTAGTTAAAAAAATAAAACAAGAAATAAAGCTGAAGGATAGAAAGAAAAACGGAGAACTGGACATCAGAAAATCTATGGTAAATTTAGAAATATACTGCCAAATAGAAAATCAGGACGAAAAATTTTTAAGCACCTTGGATTGACAATTTGCAACTATATTCACGTAATATAATTTTATCTTTAGTGAAAATAATCTGTTCAATACTGCAACAAGTTTACTATATCTGGGTTGGTGAGATGGCATGTGGCTGTATCATGAAATCACATATGAGTGACACCAAATATAATAATTAAAAACTGACAATGGTTTCCTCTCTTCCTTCCTTTTCTCTTTTTTCCTTCCCTTCCTCCTTCCTTCCTTTATTTTTTCCTTTTCTCCTTTCTTTTTTAATTTCTACTCTGAAGTACAGGCTAGTCTAGTTTATATACCATGATTTATGCAAGTAGTTTTTGGTAAGCGTGAATTAACCACCAATCCAATTCCAATTTATTTTAGTGGTGTTTTATCAAGCCCTCATGCCTTGACACCCTCCAGGAATGTGTCTTGATGGGCCAATCCTCAATCAAATTCTGAGCAGTGAGAAGCACATACAGTGTTATACAGCATGTGAGTGCTCTAATGAAGCTATGTGTAATATGCTGTGGGATGATAAGAAAGGAGGCAACTGATTGAACCTGGGGGAATTTGGAAGACTTCCTCTAAGGGGTGACATTTGATCTTGCATGGAACAGTAAATAGAAATTTTCCAGACAGACAAGATGGGGAGGCATACAGAAGGGAGTTAGGGGAAAATGCCGTTAATTCAGTCAATAACAACAGAATAGTTGATTTAGGAAATATTTTTTGATGTGAATTTCTAAAGCCAGAGTCTAATCCTACTTGGTCCCTGCTGGAGTTAAGTGAGTTCATGTTGAGACCACATTCAAATAATGCCAGACTTAGCCTGAAAGGACAAGAAAGTGCTGTTGACCATCTCATAATGTGGTTCACACGGGGCTGTCAATGCCAGGGTGACCTAGACTGCCCTCAAGGTGATCAAGGAAGACTCTGGAAATGTTAGTGCACCGTGATGACAAGACGTTAGGGAAACATCCTGAAAACAGGCATCCATAAACGTATGTGCTCTAATTTGGGAGATTTCTCGAAAATCTGAAACTGTTTGCTCTCAGTTAGAATATCCAATGGCTTGTGTAGGGCACTATTTGGAGGCATTCAAATATTTCTTTGTACATCCAATAATATTGATGAAAACTCTTAACCATTTATGGAGTTTTCTTTTAGGAGCAAGGAAGAGATATTCTTTGTATTCATATTAGACTTTTTATTTTCCCTAGACTATCGGCATCTTCATGTAAATATAATTCCCAGGTTGCATGTACTTGAGTTTATTGGTTGTATAAATCCATTTTTATATCTTTTTGGTTGTCTAAACTATATTTATCTATAAATATAGCCCAGAATTCTATTCACAGATGTGTAGGTATGTAAATTATAAAGAAAATGGATTTATTTCTATATTTTCTTTACATTGTTGATCTGAAACTTGAAAACTGTAACTTTGAAGTAACTTGATCCCAAATCATCTTTATGCAATGAGATTCAAATGCATTAAAGTTATAGAATTTTATAGCCTGTAGTCATCTTAAAAATGATTTACTTCAGTCTCCTCATATTGAATAAAGGAGACTTAGGTCAGATGAGGTCATGGCTTGCTCCTGATTCCTCAGTTATTGTAAATATCCTAGAATTAGAATATCAGTTTCTGGATTCCCAGCACTGTGTTCCTTCCCTTGCTCTATTATGGATACTCCTATATGCCTACCTTTTCTTTAAATATAATCATAAAATTAGAGGTGCTGAGGGACACTCAAAGATCACTTAGTGCCTCTGTTCTTTGAGTGGATAGAACTATTGTGTTCTGCACAGACTTTAAGCTATTAATTTCTGAAACAGACATATAGTATATTAGAGTATTATTCAAATGTCATCCCCAAATTATCATCTTTCCCTTTAAATAAATGAAAGTGAGTTTCATTCTTAAGGGGTATATTATTATATCTTGGCACAAACATTCTTTTATATTATAGAAAAATTAAATGGAAAATGGGATATAATCTGTCAGCAACATATCCATTCTAAAAATTTTAAAAACTCATTACTGTCTTAGAAAGAGCAGTATCATTAAAAGATGCTTATGAATTGTCTCGGTTGCCAAGGATTCATTTAATCCTAATGAGTCATTATGTGGTAGAAGGTTTTTTTGTTTTTTTCTCTCTCTGGGATTTTTGCTGTGAAAATCAGCCTAGATATATTTCTGCAAAAGAGAAGCAGGCTACTCAATGATCTGGTGCCTGCCATCAGTTCCCAACAGTTTGTAAGCCAACTAACAAAAGCACCAGGAACAATTTTGCTTATAAAACCAGTCATTCTCCAGGTACCACTGTACACAGGCGGCATTACTACATTATTCAAAGGATCTACTGAGACCATACTCCATGTGGAGCGCTGTACAACAAAAGCACTCTTACAAATTGGGCCTCAGACTCTACCATCATGCTATCTTGGGCCACCCTCCCCTACGTCTTTGACAGGGCTTTGAAAGAAGAGGATCTGGGTTACAATCCCTGCTCTGGCACATGCTAGAGGAGCAACTCCTCTCTAATCTTCAGTTTCCTTATCTGTAAAATGGAAACAAGAATCCCTAGTTCATAAACTTTAAAGGAAGGTCAAATAAAATAATACTTGAAAAATACTTAAGAAAATTGTCTAGCGTATATAGTGCGGAATTGGAAATGTTTAGGCACCAAATATTGTGACTCACTTTGGTTAGAACAAAACCATAAACTAAATATTTCAATAGTATTTAATAAGAAAATGTTAGAGGAAATAATTGATTTTGGTACAAGCGCATTGGGGAATGCACCATACAGGGCCCTTTGTTAATCTTTATTGAAAAGATAATAGAGAAGGCTGGGAAATATTTGCAAAACAATTATCATTAAGGCACAAGGTATAAAAAGCATTAGCCACGTACTGATTTAGCTTAATCTATATATATTCTTTATCCCATCATTGTAAAATTGATTTTTGGCCAAGTTTGTTGCAAATGGAAGAAACTCTCTTGTAACATTCTGTTTTCTTTTACAGAGTTTTATTTTTATCCCTAGTGTAATATAATCTTTAACCTCAAGACTATAATTACAAGGGGCTTCTCGTACCTGTTTTCTATAGAAACTGTCATCTGTTAGCGTATGTATGACAGGAAATTGGATTTACTCAACAAAATTGTAAAGTACAGACTAGCCCTCTGATGTTTAACTCAGTATCTATGTGTGTCCTTGGTAAATGTGGTAACACGTCTCCTATATATGTGGCGTAAATTTACTTGTCCGTGAGAAAGCTTTCTAAGGTTAAATTTCTCCTTTTGGGCCTGTCTGCAAAAAAAGAAATTTGTGACTCTAACACACCCATCTCAAAACAAAACACAGAGATTCTTTCTTCTACAATGAATGGTGTGTACAAAGCCAATGTTGACTGTGGCTAGTTATACTTTCATTACTTGTTCTCCCTTCTACCATTTGACAACTGCTCTAAGCCTGATGGAATAATGAGAGCAGAGTCACCAGGACCCATAATTGAGCTAACTGTCCTGCTGGAACCTGGGGCTTTGTCCTAATCCTTATCCCTACCTTTCTAGAGTAATCGCCTACAAATATCAAGGCCCCCGCTTTAGAACTTGGGGCCGTATATACTCTCGCTATTTCCCTTACTAAGTACTGGTGTCCTGACCAGAAACCTAAGATTATGGCTGGTGTCTGGCACCTGCTGAGAGTTCTCCGAGTCCCAATGTCTGCTAGTCTGTCTGCATCTCTGAACAAGATCTTCCCCAAGGTGCCCTGAGCACTTGCTTGTCAAAGAAATAACAACCAAACACCAGCTTTTGTTATATTGTGCCTCGATCACATCCCACAGTGAATAAAAGTAAACATAATTCTGCAGTTTGAATCATGGATCTGGTGTTGCTTTTCCCTTTGAGTGTAAGGATCATCCTAGGTAATGGCATCAAGACAGAGGCTGTCAGTTTAGTAATTGGTTACGCTTGGGAACAGAAAGGTAAAGAGAATCTCAATTGGTGAAGAAATTTCTACACTCTGTTTGTTTTTTGTTTTGTTTTTAACAACGTTGAATTTTATCTGAAACTTGTGTTCCTGGAAAATACGGATGGTAAAAGAAATCTCTCCCATCCATTTGTGTTCAAGGATATGGCTTACTGCAGAGAAATACCCTTCCCCAAATGACTTGGAAAAGACTCACAATGCTCGCTTTGTTTCTCTAAGACAAGGCCAGACTCAGACCCTCCAAATTCCCATTCTTTGTCTCATAAAAGATGAGCTAAACTGATTTTTCCTACTGATCAATTAGAATAAAATGCTTGTTAACCAGACTTTGATTAAGCTTCTCTACTTCCCCAGGTCCCTGAACTTTGACCCATCCTCAGCCTGAGCTAACATATAATCCCTCCTGTGTTTAGAATGGCCTCAGGGTAAAATATTCTCTGATCTAATGCCCGATTTCCCTTTCATCCAACTTCCCCACACCTAATTATTTCTAGCCATGTTTATTTCTCCCCATAAAAGAAAAACCCTTTGTGCCTAACCCTTGAGAGGCTTGCAGAGCTCACGATGAAAGCATTCTCCCTACTGCAATAGTCTAGTCCCTCTTGCACTATCCCTTTCTTTATTCAACTTTATTCCAGATAAAGAAATTACCTTAGTGTGGATTTTTTTTTTTAATTTGATTGTTTATTGGTTTGCTTTTTGGACGGGGAGCTGGGCATGAAGGGTAGGTGGGGAGTGGTTGGAAAACGAATAGAAGACAGAAGCAATGAAGGAAATTTGCAGGTTTTGTGTGTTTGTTTTCATAGACAATATTCCCCTTATGGGAATGAGAGGTGGAGGGAGAGCAGAGTCGAAGGAGGGTGTTCCAGAGGCTGTGAGGTAGAAGCTGGCTCTGGATCTCTTAGTTCCAGGTTGGGTTCTGCACTCAGATCTGTGACTTTCAGGGCAATCTCATCCCTGGAGGTAGGGGCTGCCTGCAAACACTCCCCCTTCCTCATCATTCCTTCCCTTGAGAGCTCAAGTGTAAATCTTCTCTAGGCTGACTTTCTGGGCAAAAATATTTCCTGTCAAAGCAGCAGGAGTCAGAGGAGAGAAAAGGAAATGAATCTTGAAACAAGTTGATTAAGCAAATTTCAGCAAAGGTCAGAGGTGTACCTAAGGACTGTTTTTTAAAAATCCCAATGGCTCCTGGAGTTTATAGTTGTATTATTTTGAAATTTAGTTTTATCAGGTCCTTCTCACTTCCTGGGGAGAATATTATCTGAATAGACCATTTTCTATCAACACTATAATCACATTCTATTCTCATCATTCTTTTCACTCAAATTGCATTGTAAAGACTTAACCTTGACAGTGCACTTACTGTGCTCCAGGCACAACGCACACAGTGTCCTATTCGGTCTTCACAGTAAATGAGGCATCAGTGAGGCATTATAATTTCCATTTTATAGATGAGGAAACTGAGACTCAGAAAAGTTAATTGCAGGAGATTCTAGAGCTAGCGGGCAATGGAGCAGAAACTTAAATCTCCCAATTAATTATATCTGACTCAAAACATCCTACTATTTCTATTATACCATAACGCTTTACTATGTACCTATACATATCCTCATCTTCAGTATACACAAAAGATCTCATGTGTTACCCATTTTATGAAGACTAGTCACATATTTTGATTCATTAGTATTTCTCACCAGTTCTGTGAAATAGGCCGAATTGTATTATTGTCTCCATTATAGATGAATTATTTGAAATTCAAAATGAAAAAGGAACTTTTATAAAGTGAGACACCTACTAAAATGGCAGCATCTAGACCTGAACCTAAAACTTTGATTCCAAATCCTTGACCCTCAAAAATACAGCACATTTTCTTGATCAATTCTGTGTATCTCTTTGTATACTGTGGTGTCTAAGGAAAACATCATAATTTGTTAACAAACTATTTTCACTGTGAGGCAAAGTACATACCAGAAAGGAAAATACGTATGTTATACTCAACCAACAATGGAACCAGAGTAAAACTAGTATATCTAAAGAACATTAGACATAAAATTTAAAGTTATTCTTTTAAAAATATTTAATTTTATTAATTTTTGCATATAGAATTATACAAAAAACATAAATGTAAAGTTTAAGAAATGATTAAAATGTAAACATCTAGTCGAAACTGGAACCTTACCAGAACTTTTAGGCTATAGGTATACTCTAAGAGAGAGGAAAAGATTCCAGGTGAAAGATCCAAGAGGCAAGGAGGAAGAACAAAAAATAGTAAATACAAGTGTATTCACATTGACTGTGTTAAATTATTATGAATGTCTAATAGGTTTATAAATAGAATTAAACGCAGGGCAGCATTACATGTTAGGATGAGATTAATTCAAGTATATAAGCTTACTGTATTATCTGGGAAGATGGTAAAAATATTGTCCTTATTTTTAAATTAACTTTATTGTGAACTATAGCAAACATATAGAAAATCCATAAAACATTAAAGCATAGTTTCATGGAATACTGGAAGTGAATACCTGCATAACCATCCCATTTGCCTATTGATCACAACCCCTACCCCACCCTCCCAACTTCCCCTACCAGAGTAAAGCCTTCCCTGACTTTCATGGTAATCACTTCCTTTGTTTGCTACTATAAAAATTAAGTTTGTCCACTTTGTGGTCAATATTTATAAGTATTCTATGTGTGAGTGAAAATAACGTGTATCATGTTGTTGGTGCATGCACACACACGCACATAACCGTTAAGCTATGTTTGTTAATGGAGTTCAAATCTTCTATATCCTAATTGATTTTTTGTGTGACAATTACCAAAAGAGGCATATGTTAAAATGTCCCACCATCAACAGGAATGGATAAAGAAGATGTGTCACATATACACAATGGAATATTACTCAGCCATAGAAAAGAATGAAACAATGCCATTTGCAGCTACCCGGATGGACCTAAAGATTATCATACTAAGTGAAGTAAGCCAGACAGAAAAAGACTAATATCACATGATATCTCTTATACGTAGTATCTTAAAAAATGGTACCAATGAACTTATTTACAAAACAGAAATAGAGTCACAGATATAGAAAACAGACTTACGTTTACCAGGGTGGAAATGTTGGGGAGGGATAAATTGGGAGATTGGGATTGACACATACACACCACTACATGTAAAACAGATAACTAATAAGGACCTACTTACTGTACAGCACAGGGAACTCTACTCAATACTCTGTAATGACCTATATGGGAAAAGAATCTAAAAAAGAGTAGATATATGTATATGTATAACTGATTCACTTTGCTGTACACCAGAAACTAACACAGCATTGTAAATCAACTATACTCCAATAAAAAATTTTAAAATCCAATAAAATACATCCCACCCTAAAAATAAGTCCCACAGTGATTGCTGAGTTTACCCATTTCTCATTGGAATTTTGCATCTTTTAGATCTGTCTATATATCTAATTTGTTTTATCTTCTTAATGAAATGAATCTTTCATCTTTATGAACTGACTCTGTTTATTTCTCTTTATCTCCTGTAAATTTTTTTTTTTTTTTTTTTGCCCTAGCTAATTTACAGTAGGGCTGACTCATGACAATGTGTCCTGGATTTTTTTTTGCTTTCCCTTTTTTTCCCACTCTGCTCAGCACCAAGATGACTTTTCTGCACCCGCTGGGGATGAAATTAACTCTGGTTTACTTTAACACTAAGGTCGTAACCCTTTGGGATCCTGGACTTTCCTGCTTGGACAGGCCCTGGGCCCTTACTTCTGTACCCCTCCATCCTTCTTTCCCTTAAGGGCGGAACAGAATACGTCATCCCAAAATGTGCCACTTTGGCATGGTGACTGTATGAAGCTGAAGACAATGGAGACCCAGCAGACCCATGAAAAGCTTTTTACCTCTCCCTTAACTGCCTAGAAGAATTTAGATGGGGGGCCTGTACCAAGAAGAGAGCTATTACCAGAGGTAATTTTTACATCAGAAGGACTTACTGAAGGGCAGGGCAAACATTTGTTTACCAAACATTCGCTCTTCCCACCTTTCTGTGAATCATCTTCCTCCGCTTTGAAGCCCCAGACCCCTACGCCCTTCTCCTTAGCTCAGGATGGCATATAGGCCTCAATGACCTGACTATCTTTGAATCTTCATGTCTTTGTGGGGCTCCTGTGTCTACACAGTTAAGTTTGTTTTTCTCCTGTTTATCTGTCTTATGTCGATTAAATTATTAGACCAGCCAACAAAATGAGAAGGGAAGAAGGAAAAAAAATTTCTGCCTATAATCCCTCATCCCTACTCAAGCCAGAGAATCTAACCCCAAATGAAGGAAGCTCAAAGTCTTTGGGTATGAGGGAGGGGGAGGGGAATTGAGTGTTCTGTGTTCTGCTAAACTCCCTGGGTTCTCATTTTAAAGTACAACTTTGGCCTGGAAATTCTTCTATAGTCTTACTTGCTCTGTGATGCTTTCAAAGTGATGTTTTAAAATTTTTATCCAAAGTCTTCAGTTGTTTCTAGTGGGAGAATTCATCTAAATAATTTAGCCTACCATTACCAGAAACCAAAATTCAACAGATACAGCATTCTAGCATGGAACAAACAAACAAAAATACTTGTTTATCCATGGAATTTAAAAAACTCAGACAAAATATTCTTGATATCCAAGGCTTTTGAGTATAAGAGGTGAGCTCTTTGTATTGAGGAAATAATTAGAAACAAAATTTCCTGCCAATCCAGAAAAACTCTCTACAGAAGTACAGGAGAAAGAAAACAGTTTTATTATTAAATAAGCAATAAATAAGACTGTGATGTGCATCACAGACATCAGCTCAAGTGATTAGAAAGACAGAAATCTTACCATTTTACATAGCCAAACAGATATAACTATCACATATATGTTCTTAAGATAAATGATAACTAATCCTTAAGAGGACATGACGGTGCCATTTGTTACACATAATTTATCCTAAGTTTACTTGGTAATTGAGGTGGCCATCTGTGTCAGCTAATTGCTTTTATCCAAAGAAATAGTACAACTCCTCACACGTATATAACAGGTAAGTAGTTACAACCTGGTGTCAGATGCCTAGGTCAACCTCTCAGGGAGACTAGAAGATGGGGTAGTATATTTCTTTCTGTTTGGCTGTGTTGGGTCTTCGTTTCTGTGCGAGGGCTTTCTCTAGTGTGGCAAGCGGGGGCCACTCTTCATCGCGGTGCGCGGGCCTCTCACTATCGCGGCCTCTCCCGTTGCGGAGCACAAGCTCCAGACGCGCAGGCTCAGTAATTGTGGCTCACGGGCCCAGTTGCTCCGCGGCATGTGGGATCCTCCCAGACCAGGGCTCGAACCCGTGTCCCCTGCATTGGCAGGCAGACTCTCAACCACTGCGCCACCAGGGAAGCCCTTTTCTTAATGCTTACATTTCAAAGAGATGTCTTCAGGCCTTTAAGAAAAATATCTCTGGGTTGTAAAATTGGCAAGAGTATTATTTAGCCTTTTAAAAGCCTTATATATTTACATTTTGAAGAGCAGAAAAAATATATATACATATGTTTTATACAGGAAATATTCTAAAAAAAGGGATGGGAAAGTTTCTTTCCTTTTTTATATCATGGAAATTTAATTTTTTCCTTATTTTGGGTTTGTGTTTACCCTAGCATTTCAAAAAGGAAACTTTTTTCCTGGTTTCCAAAATCTCCGCTTTGAACAGTGAGAGGTAAGTCCCAAAGCACAGAACAACAGTTATGGAAGAACGCATATTGATGAAAGAGCTGGTCTTTCCTACCCTAGGAATATAACTCTTTGGAAGAGAAGATAGAACTGGGAAAGGAGCAGAAGAGAGACACTGATGTAGGTCCAGAAGAGGATGCCACTAGGTGGAGCCAGAGCTCCCAATTTGAGATGAAATAGGCTCACAGACATGATTTATTCCCCACTTCCTACTTAGAACTCCAAGAGTGCAACACGTTAACATCTACAGCCTCACAGTAGAAATGGCCATAGGTCAAGTGTCATTGTGGAAAAATCCTGAGACTGTCCCAAGTTGCTTGCATTCCCAAGTTTTTTTCAGTCTATGATGGCTATCTGAGAATGTTGCAGGTTTTGAACCAGAGAAGATTTCTGGTGAACCTGAAAGGTGTATGGAGAGAGTCTGAGGAAGACTCAGTGGATGTGAAGGGACTCAGTGTTTTAGATGAGGAAGATGACATATGCCCTTTGTAGATCTGGTATCAGAGAGCAGACATCAACATGTCTTCATGGGACTGATGACAAATTCAGAAGCATCTCAGCAGAGGCCATAGTGTGCAGGAAGTGACAGGGACAAAATACAAAGCCTAATATGACAATATAAGGTATTCTACTGTAGGGAGAAAAAATAATTTTCCTTCTACCCTTCTAGGTTCTTGGTTGAGACCCCTATAATAAAAGACAGATTAACAGGAAAAAAAACAAATAGAAGTTTAATGACATGTATACTTCCTTTATACATGGGAGATACCCAGGAAAACCGGGTACCTCCCTCAAAAGGCCCAAGCCAGCACCTTAAATACCACCTCCAGCTAAAGACAAAAGAAGATGTTGTGGGGGAGGAGCGGGAAGTCAGTTATGGGAGGCTTTGGGGGGGGGAAGCACAGTAAACACGGGTAAGATTGTTATGAAGACTTAAGTCATTGTCTTCTCCATTGATGAGAGTTTCAGAGATTTAGTCATCCTTCTCTTCCTGGTACAGAGAGGGAGACACCCTTACAAGTGGAGATTTCCCTTGTAAATGTCAATGCCTCTTACAAAAGGGTAACTTAGGTTTCACAACTTTTCCTATGTTTGCTATTTCTTGAAAATAACCAGCCTAAAATAATCCTTATGCCAAAGAGAGATATTTTGGGGTGGCAAATTCTGCTCTCCTTTACCATCATCCACAGTGTAAGTATCCCAGAGGAAAAAAGATGATGAAGGTTAAAATCCAGAATTTCCTCTCTAAATAATACTGATAGAAATCTAGAAGTGGCTGAGTTTACCATAAATGTTCAGGTTTGTTTTCTTTCCTTCGCAAATTGGGAAATGGGAAATGGAAAATGAGGTGTGCTAAAAAGTAACACAAGTTGCATAAGTGTACACCAGATTTTATGATTTTAGTATTTGTAGTACCCTAAATGAGGCCTGGTCTGAGCTTCCAAAGAATTTTTATGCAATATGTCAATACATCTCAATACATCTGCCTCAAGGACTAATACTAATGGATGGGAAGGGGTGTGATTAGCTTGAGGCCAAACTCCCACCTTGCGAGAGAAATGAGACTCTCAGAAGTATTTAATGATTTGCAAACAATGGGTTGTAATGAGCCTGAGTGTAAGAGCATTGCATGATGCATCACATCTCCAGGGCTGACACAGGAACGTCAGCATAAGGAAAAACACTATGGATGGCTATGGGAACATGTCATGAATGCCTCTATGTCAACTCTGAGTTGCTCCTACAAGTACTAAACTTCTTCTCAGAAAGGAAAAGACGTTTCAGCTCAGGGTATAAGTGTGTTACCTGACAATGTCGGTTTTCCAGGAAGAAGTAGGAGTCCACACCTGAGCTAAAAAGCCCAGTCAGTCCCTGGGTTGGGAGTTAAAGGTCTGGTCACCAATTCCAACATGTGGGTGTATGTGTGTGGGGACGGGTGTTCCCACACCAATAAGCAATTCTCCAACACCAGCTGGGTGTCCTACAATTGAACTCAATTCTGACACTATCTAAGTGGGGATAGTGTCATACCCCACAGGTTAAGGGGTCAATCCTACAAAACTGCCCCCCTCCTGCAGATGCTGTAAGTAGATAGGGTACGGGGTCCCTAGAGAAAGAGAAGCAGCATGGCTTTCTTGACATAAGAGAGGCCATTTTTGGTCTAAGTCATTTTGTGATCTAAGCCTGGCCACAATGCTTGCCCTTGAACAGATCTCAGTAATTAATGATCTTAAGGGAACAAAGGAGTGTGGGAACAAAGTAAAAGCAGTCAAGAAACAATAGTTCAGTGATAAAACAGAGTCCTAGTTCCTCCTCAAGGGATATACATAACAATCTGATGTATATCTTTGAGTTCTGCAGGAACAAAGGCCTCCACCCAGGTGGAGGATGGTAACTACACGTTGAGACCCCAGATTGGCCAGAACCTGAGGAATGATGATGTTGACCTTTACTGATCCTCGTGACTTCAATCACCTAAAGCTTGGGCCCTGTCAACCTCTGCCCCAATTCTATGCTGAATTCTCCTCTGCTCAAGCCCCTTCATGAATATGCATGTACCCTTAGCTTAAAACTTCCCCAATTTTGCTGTTCAGGGAGACACTGCTTTGGGAAAGATCCACAGTGCTCTCTTCACTGGCTGCAAGTAATAAATCCTTCCTTTTCTTGGTCTTTGACTTGGTTGTGTCTTCTGGCTTGACACCCACCAAGAGGTGAACCCAGTTTTTGGGTGATAATCCCAGTGGCAAGTCTAGGTTATCACCTGTGCTTCTGACTGACCGGCTATAGATTGGAGGTTCCAAGGACCCCCTCCTTGGGCTCAACTAATTTACTAGAGCAGCTCATAGAACTCAGAGAAACATTTACTGTATCACCAGTTTATTATAAAAGGATGTACTCAGGACAGCCAGATGGAAGAGATGCACAGGACAAGGTATGGGGAAAGGGTGCGAAGCTTCCATGCCCTCTCCAGAAGTACCACTTTCCAGCACCTGCATGGGTTTATTAACCCAGAGGCTCTCTGAACCCCATCTTTTTGGGTGTTTACGGAGGCTTTATTTCACAGGCATGATTAATTAAATCCTTAGCCATTGGTGATTGATTCAACCTCTAGTCCCTTTTCCCACACCAGAGGTCAGGGTGGTGAGACTAAAAGTTCCAATGCTCTAATCACATGATTGGTTCCCTTGGCAACCAGCCCCCATCATTAGGTGCAGTTCAAAGGTCACCTCATTAGTGTAACAAAAGATACCTTTATCGCTATCATCACTTAGGAAATCCCAACGGTTTTAGGAGCTCTGCGCCAGACGGGAGACAAAGACCACACATACATTTCTTATTATAAATCACAATATCACAGAAATGGTAGAGCATTTCCACAACAACTGAAGCTCTCATTATACCACAGCATCCTACTCTCTGTATTCCCTTAAAAAAAAAAAGCAGAACAAAAATTTATGTAATAAGCTATAACTATTAAGATAACGTGACCAGTAACATGGAAGGTGAGGCAGGATTAGGAGGTCACTGAGGCCCAAGTGACTTCAGGACTAGGGTCAACATATTACTGAGACAGCTTGAGAGCTGTTCTTACCTATGTTTCTTTGGAGCCAGCCAGTTAATGCCAAGAGACAGACCACGATTCTCCTCTAGACAAGAGAGCATGGCCAGAGATTTGTGTTTTGAAATCAGACTATTGTAACTGAACTTTCCAAACAAAGACAACACTCTATGCTGTTTTCTCAAGGCCATTTAAGACTGAACACTACTATTACCGGGATTAAAAATTCTCTGTTGAGGTGAGAGGAAGATGAAGCAAGTGCTTAGAAATGCAGTCTTCTGGGAGAAACAAATATTGACTTCCAATGGAAGAAGTTGAGAACATTCCCTCCCAGTAGAAGGAGTTGTAAATGGCACCCAGGATCCAGGCGACCTATATGATGACAGAGGGCAGAGGTGTTATACTGTCTACAATTTATTTAAAATTTTACACACAAGAAACTGAAGAAGACACAAAAAAATGGAAAGATATTCGGTGCTCATGGATTGAAAGAATTAATATCATTAAAATGTCCATACTACCCAAAGCAACCTCAGATTCAGCACAATCCCTACCAAAATTCCAATGGCATTTTTCACAGAACTAGAACAAATAAATCTAAAATTTGTATGGAATCACAAAAGATCCTGAATAGCCAAAGCAATCTTGAGAAAGAACAAAGCTAGAGGTATCACACTCCCTAATTTCAAACTTTGATGCAAAGTGATAGTAATTAAAAAGTACGGTATTGGCATAAAAACAGACACAAAGATCACTGGAACAGAATAGAGCCCAGAAATAAACCTGCACATATATGGACAATTAATTTATGCCAAAGGAGCCAAGAACATATAATGGAGAAAGGACAGTCTTTTCAATAAATACTGTTAGAAAAACTGGACAGCTACATGCAAAAGAATGAAACTAGACCACTATCCTACACCATACACAAACAAATAACTTGAATGTAAGATTTGAAACCATAAAATTTATAGAAGAAAACATAGGCAGGGAACTCCTTGACATTGGTCTTGGCAATGTCTTTGTGGATCTGACTCCAAAGGCAAGGGAAACAAAAGCAAAAATAAACAAGTGGGACTATAAGCAGTTAATATCCAAAATATATAAAGAATTCATACAACTCAACAACAAAAAGACAAACAACCTGATTAAAAAATGGGCAGAGGATCTGAATAGACATTTTTCCAAAAAAGACATACAAATGGCCAACAGACACATGAAAAGATGTTCAACATCACTACTAGGGAAATGCAAATCAAAACCACAGTGAGAAATCACCTCACACCTGTTAGACTGGTAATCATAAAGACAAGAAATAACAAGTGTTGGAAAGGATGTGGAAAAAGGAGCCCTAGTACACTGTTGGTGGGAATGTAAATTGGTACCACCATTGTGGAAAACAGTATGGAGATTCTTCAAAAAATTAAGACTAGAACTACCACATGATCCAGCTATTGCACTTCTGGGTATTTATATGAAGAACGAGAAAACACTAATTCAAAAAGATATATGAACCCCCGTGTTCGTTGCAGCTTTATTTACAATAGCCAAGTTATGGAAACAACCTAAATGTCCATCAAGGTATGAATGGATGAAGAAGATGTGGTATATAGAGAGAATGGAATACTACTCAACCATAAAAAAGAATGAAATCTTGCCATTTGTGACAACATGGATGGACCTTGAGGGTACTGTGTTAAATGAAATAAGTCAGATGGAGAAAGACAAATACCATATGATTCCATTCATATGTTTAATGTAAAAAAATACAAAAGAAATGAATAAATAAAACAAAAACAAATTCATAGATACAGAGAACAGAGTGGTGGTTACTAGTGGGGGAGGGAGCTGAGGAGTGGGCAAAATGGGTGAAGGGGGTCAATTGCATGATGATGGATGGTAATTAGACCTTTGGTGAAGATCACGTTATAGAGTATACAGATGTCGAATTATAATGCTGTACACCTGAAAACTACATAATGTTATATACTAATTTTACTTAAAAATATTCTACACACACATACAGATGCACGCACACACACATATATTTTACATGTATTATTTTAAAAGTTCAAATACTAACTTGGGTCCAGATATCGATGTACAGTCTAAGTGTGGTCAGCTGGCACTCAAGTAGGAAGTCCATACACAAGAGGCAGCTACTGAGAGTGCCTTTGTTCCTTGTTTTTCAGTCAACAAACTAGGCTTTGCAAATTAACATATTAAATGCCAGAAATGAAATTTTATTGGTGATATAGGCATGTTGTCCAGAATGATGTTTTTTTGTAAATGGACTCGCATAGGTGAAATAAAAAGTAATTAAGGTTTATGGACTGGATGAATCTAGGGCGGAAGTTACTGCCCATCCCTGCACAAAGAGTTTTTAAGAATCTAATAAGTTTGATAGACTTTACCCTTTGGAATGCAGCCCAAGATCATTTCTCCCGCTATTTGTTTAGGAATGCGGTTCTTAAACTTGGCTGCACATTAGACGTACTTGGAATGCTTTAAAAAGCTGCAAATGCTCAAGCCACACCTCAGAACAATTAAATCAGAATCCTTGGGGCAGCAGTCCAGGCATTAGGGGTTTTTAAAGCTTCCTAGGTGATCCCCATGTGTACCCAAGTTTGAGAACCATGAGTCTGAGAGGATATATAGTGATAATTATTATAGTGTTTGCAGATTCCAGCCTCTGCAATGGTTTTGGATCTGTCTAGGACCCTTTCATGCAAGGAGGTAGCTGAAGTACCTAGAGGGACAGAATTCTGGACTTCATGGAACCCACAGAATAGGCTGTATGAACCGTTTTATGTCTGCTTGATAATCAATGTTTGTATTTATGGCAGCATTTGTTCTAAGACTTAAGATATCCTGACAGAAAAGTTAAGAGGAAGCAATTACCCTTACCCACACCCAACTTTTGGGCAGCACTGTCTGTCAAAAATAAACTAAGCATTGGGCAAAAACCAAATAGGCCTAAGTCAGATTGCAGTGGGTGCTGGGGATGTAATCTGTTACCCAGGCAACCATGAGCTGTTTTGTCACTATTTATACAGATTGTCACTATTTTAGGATACTAAATTCTGGACAGAGACCTAATTACCATATTCATCAAAGGGTAGAGACATTAGATAATAAGTAAATAATTTGTCTCTAATGAGGAAAGCAATGCTGTCCTAGGGTAGAGAAATATTTATTGGATACAGTCACCAACCACAGGAGAGCAAACATGTCCCTATATTTTTGCCTCTGTAACTAAACAAAATTTTGAACTTGAGCTTTCATTTCAACTCAGTGGTAGAAAATTTAATCTTTCAAATTCAAGGTACATTCAGTAAGTTCTGGTTTGAAACTCAGTCTCTCCTAAGGTAGAATTTCCTGTTTTCCCTTTCCTTCTATTTCTATTTGTCCTGATCTATATTCCAGGGGGATTTATAAATAAGCTGGCATTTGGGATGGATGAATGGATGGGTGGGTGGGTGGATGGACGGATGGATGGGTAGATAGATAGATAATGTATAACTTAACATTAGAATTAAGAACCCATGCTGGCTTTGGCTGAGATGTATAAGCTTAATCAATTTTAATGACTGACATCTATCAACTACCTCTGTGGCTCAAATGACCATATTCTTTCTGCTCTGCCACGCCCAATTTATTACAAGCCGATGTGTGCCTTCATTTTCCTGTCATTTTGAGGCTTCTAAGTCTCCAGGCCACTCTTATTCATTTTTATATCCCTCTGAAGGGAAGATACCATTTTAGATGCTCTCTGACCTACTACATTGAGGGACATGCACTTACAACTTACTACTCTATAGATTTCAGATGCCAAAGTGGCTTTGGGACTTCTCCAGGGGCCTTTCACTAACCCCTCTTTATGTTTGGGTCCCACTAACTCTGTCTAGATTTCTCACACACACTAAACCCTGTTACATAACCCTGGAATATTTAATCCACAATTTAACTCCCTTGATTACCTCTGCCAAATACATGGGTTCTTTACCTGCCCATAGGCAGGAAACTGTTCTTACATCCTCATACAATCTTTTGAGTTAAATACATATGGCATAAACTCTAGGTCTGCTTCCTTAAAGGCTGAGTTTCTTGGCATTCCACAATGTCAGGTTTTCACAACCTGTGTTCTATGGGTTTATAAAATCTACTCAGAAACTCACTTAACTTCTTTAATTCCCAGCTGAGTTAGCCCTTTCCTGACTCATGGAATACCGGCGACTCAATTGGGTGGTGTGCCCAAGATTGTTAAAAATAACAGGAAAAAGAAAACCTTGGTTATTGTCAAAATATTGCCTCCTGCTATACCTGTAACAGAGACTTGTGCCTTTGAATGACTGGGATAAAATGGATAACATTTTATCAGAATATCTGTATTAGCTTGTATTTAAAGTGACTTCTTGTAAGAAAACCGAAGCTCTGATATATTAAGTGACATGTCTGAGACTGCAGTGCTAATTAATAGCAACTCTGGGAACAGAAATGTGCAGTGTTTTTCTGTTGGTGGAAGCTCTAAACTTGGATTGAAGAAACAGAAAGTGGCTTCTAGCTGTACAAAATTAATAAACAGAAACCTCAATTAAATAGTCGGAAGACCAAAAGGGGAGCTCTCATGCCCTACGATGATTACAGAGTCCAGCAGGTAGAAAGAAGAAAGATTCCTGTTCTTTCCTGGCAAGGACTCAGTCAATGAAAAGCCATGGACTCTTTGCTTACTATGGGCCTCCCAAGTTCTTTTTCCCCCCTCTATAAAAGCAGTTTCCTTCCCTTGCTGCGCGAGCACTTGCACAAGGCTCGCCAGGGTGCAGGCCCAGAATTGCAATTCTCTGCTGATCCTGAATAAACCCATCTTCGCTGGAGAAAGACCTGGCAGTCTACTTGCTTTAGGTCAACACAGCTAGCTCCATATCAATGATTCACAAACACGGCTGTGCACTAGAATCAACAACAGATCTTTTGCAAAATACATGCGACTCTCCCACAGCATGCATGCAGGTTCACCAGGCCTGGGTTAGTTTCCATGCCTCTCTACTTAAAATCAACTTCCACAGATAATTTCTATGCTTTGTAAAATAAACAAAGCTGAAGAGCATGTGTAATACACATCCAATCGGCTTCAAATATTACCTTCCCTCGACGGCCTTCCAGTAGCTTTTTCCCAGTCTCTTCTAGCTCCTAAAGCTACATGTAAAAGAACGAAATTAGAACATTCTCTAATACCATATACAAAAATAAACTTAAAATGGATTAAAGACCTAAATGCAAAACCAGATACTATAAAACTCCTAAAGGAAAACATACGCAGAACACTCTTTGACATAAGTCGTAGCAATATTTTTTTGGATTCGTCTCTTAGCATAATGGAAATAAAAACAAAAATGAACAAATGGAACTTAAAAGCTTTTGCACAGCAAAGGAAACCATCAACAAAACGAAAAGACAACCTACAGACTGGGAGAAAATATTTGTAAACGATGCTACTGACAAGGGATTGATTTCTAAAATATACAAACAGCTGAATATCAAAAAAAAAACAAACGACCCAATCCAAAAATGGGCAGAAGACCTAAATAGACATTTCTCCAAAGAAGACATACAGATGGCCAACAGGCACATGAAAAGATGCTCAATATTGCTAATTATTGGAGAAATGCAAATCAAAACTACAATGAGGTATCACCTCACACCAGTCAGAATGGCCATCATTAAAAAGTCTACAAATAATAAATGCTGGAGAGGGCGTGGAGAAAGGGGACCCTCCTACCCTGTTGGTAGGAGTGTAAATTGGTGCAGTCACTATGGAGAACAGTATGGAGGTTCCTTAGAAAACTAAAAATAGATTTGCCATATGATCCAGCAATCCCACTCCTGGGTATATATCCAGAGAAAACCATAATTCAAAAAGATACATGCACCCCAATGTTCATTGCAGCACTATTTACAATAGCCAAGACATGGAAACAACCTAAATGTCCATCGACAGATGAGTGGATAAAGAAGATGTGCCACATATATACAATGGAATATTACTCAGCCATAAAAAAGAATGAAATAATGTCTTTTGCAGCAACATGGATGGACCTAGAGATTATTATACTAAGTGAAGTAAGCCAGACAAAGACAAATATCACATGGTACCATTTATATGTGGAATCTTAAAAAATGATACAAATGAACTTATTTCCAAAACAGAAAGAGACTCAAGGACATAGAAAACAAAGTTATAGCTGCCAAAGGGTATGTGGGGGAGATAAATTAGGAGTTTGGGATGAACATATACACACTGCCATATATAAAATAGGTAAACAACAAGGAACTACTGTATAGCACAGGGAACTATATTCAATATCCTGTAATAGCCTATAATGGAAAAGAATCTGAAAAAGAATACGTGTGTGTGTGTATATACATATATATATATATATATATATATATATATATATCTGAATCACTTTGCTGTACACTCGAAATTAACACAACATTGTAAATGAACTATACTTCAATTAAAAAAAAGAAAAAAAAAGACCAAAAGGGGGGAACTAAGGTAGCCATTAGCTCTGATGTAGGCACAGCTTGAGGCAGTGGTTTTAACACTGTTGTGTGCTTCAGGATCATCTAAGATGCTTGTTAAAAACGCACTTATCAGGTGCCACTCCCAAGTTGCCTGAACTGCTTTATGGACACGTGATAATGGGTAATTAATAAATGGGTATATGCTAGAGTTTGATTCAAAGCTGGCTTTTAGTATGACCTGGAAGTGAGGCTTTGGGGCTTCTTCAGCCGTTACCCACATCAGAACTGTGGCTGCTCTTGTTGTGTATCTACCAAAAGCAAACTAATAGCTGTGCGTGAACAAATCGGTTTAGGTTGTAGGGTTTATTTATTCAATCATCTGTCTCTAATAGTTGAACCTTCTTTCCTTTGGAGGCTACAAACAGTCTGTTTCCTGATCTTGGCTTTGGAACATAGTCTGGCAGTGAGTAGGAAGTGAGAATTACTTGTCTGTTGGGGGATTTGGCAGGACGGCATGTAAAAGCATTTCCCAAACTATTTCTGAGCCTGCTCAGAGGAATACCAACACTTCCAAATCTATAAAATGAGCTGTGATGTTTACTAAGTGGTGAGTTTGAAAGCACTGAATTTGCTGATTGATAAATGCCTGTTTGGAGAACAGAAAATACCTGCCAAGCACAATCTGCCACTCAGTAATTTTCAGGGAACACAGATGGCAGGCGTATTTGGACCTTAACAGCTCTGGTGACCTAGAGAATTTGTTTGTAGTTTAATTATTTTGCAGGTAAAACAGAGGACAGATGTATCACACTAGGTCCAGCAGCAGGATGAGCCTAGGTACTGGTCCAAACCATTCCTCCTTGGCTCCTTGCATGAATCCCTGGGAATACGGAGATAAAGAGTCCAAAAATCTGTGTGGTGAGCTCTGCAGCCTGTGCTGTCAGACAAGGCAGGTGAGAACCATTAGGAGAAATGCCCCTCCCTGTTGGGGTAATTATTAGGGTCGCCTCCTTACCAATAGATTGACGTCCAGTGGGAGGAAACCCTGAGAGAATGGGCTGGGGGCAGGGTGCGGGGGGGAAGAGTAAGAGAAATAAAACAGAAAAAGAACTGGAAGATGAAACTGCAAAATTAAAGGTGATCCTGGCAAGACAGTAAGGAAATCCTATTTTGGCCAATCTTATTTTGGCCTACTGATTTGCTTCGCTGTCTGCTCCAGATCCAGAGAAGCCTCAAGATAGCAGAGAAGTCAGAAAACATAAAAGAAGTGATACCTGAAGAGCATGGAAAGGAAACAAAACAAAAAGTACTTTCTTATGGAAAAAATGTCATCCTTTTTGTGACGGGTTTTATTCACAGAAGTGACAGCGATATAACTGTCTTGTTATATAAATTAATGTATATTACCCTCACTGCACTCTGAAAACTCTGAATGGAGGCAGGATGTGGTATTTATTGTGGTATTCCCGGCACAAAGCATAATGTTTACAAATGGTAGGTGTTTGTTAAGTGAATGAACATAGTGAAAATGTCTCTATTCAAGTGGAAGGGTAGCGGGCGGCAGGAGATGAGATATGAATTCTATGGGCACATGAAATAACACTCATATTTCAGAAATTGTGTCCCTTTGTTCCCTTATTGTTTCTTTCCTCTGTCCCTCTGCCATTTATTTCCTTCCCTTCCCTTCCCACATTTCTTTCTCTCCCCCCCATTCATTTCCTTCCTTCCTTCCTTCCTTCCTCCCTCCCTCCCTTCTTTCCTTCCTCCCTCCCTCCCTCCCTTCCTTCCTCCTTCTCTCCTGAAATTGAGGGAACTGAGGCTAAAAAGGGCTAGCTGACATTTCCAACTTCCTCCATGAAGGTGATGATAGAGCTGGGACAAAGATAATTCCTTTGGTCACCCAAGCCAGGTCTCTTGTCTCCACATCACACACACTCTCCCTAGTTTAGATTTATGTACAGTCGAAGAGAGCCAAGCTGTCACCATGACACTGAATGAAGCTCGTACTTACTCTCTCTACATGGCTCTGAAATTATGACATCAAAGGAAATTAGTGGCACTTCACACTCTGCTGTATTTCAGGCATAGGAAATACTTGGTTGTGATGGCCACTAAGAGGACAGACATGAGTGATAGGAAACAAATTTTGTTAATAAGTATGTGTCAAAAAGTACAATACGTGTAGATGATCAACACAGTAAGTGTTTTCTAAAACTGACTGCTCTGAATTTCAATTACTATCATGGGCTTTGTCACACTTCAGCTATATGCTCACAACACCCAAATTAAAATGAAAATATGAAAAATCTGTCAGTTCATATTTGTTTGAGTATACAATTCCATAAATGTGCATGTTGTTTTTCTAGCTAAATCCATCTGTTACTTTGGTATTGTGTAGACATATCCATAATTATAATTTTATTTTTGTATTGCCAAGTGACTATTTTAGGAGGCAGAAGACTTGAATACTAAGCCTCTCAGTAACCTAGAAAAAAATTACTTAGCCATAGTCCTACCCACTAATATTAAAACTAGTAATATACACCCTTACACTATTTCATGGAGGATTATGAGCCAAATTAAATGACATTCAATGCATAGAGGAAGTTTTCCAAAGGCCAGTAAAAAGCATTATTCATTTTATTTTTTAAGTGGAGTGAAATGGTAATATTTGCCGAGGGAATAGGAAGCGCTATGAGGAATCAACCAACTTTATTTGCCCTCATGCATATTTTTACTTTTCCCCAGAACTAATGAGCCCTGACTCTGCTCAGCAATAGTGAATAATTGCATCTGAAGTTCTACTGAGATTTTGCTCTAGTGTTGGTTTTTTTTCTCTTGCATTTGTACCTTCCATTTACATTTACTTTCTCATCTATGCTTTGCTTATTAGAAATTGTGCTTTAGGGAAACTGTTTTAATTTTTTATTCTTTTACCCTTAGCAATGATTATTACTTGATGCAATTTAATTTAAAGGATTGGAAGGGAAGAAGCCGTAGGCAGGGAGGGTAATTTGGAGGCCGCTAGCTTATGAATCAGGTAAGTCCTTGGTGAATGATAACAAGAAAGCCGTGACTTATAAATAAGAAACATAATATACTGTTTTGTGTGTGTGTGTGTGTGTGTGTGTGTGTGTGTGTGTGTGTGTATGTGTGACCCAGATTTATCTTAGTTTTTATTGGCTTTTTAAAAATATGATAAATGAGGTTAACATTTTTCTAAGTACTGGAACTTTAGAACAAGTATTTTACAAAGAAAATATCTGGCCAATACCCTTCAGCTTTCTCTCTCATCTTATACGAAGTGTTAAAACTGCAAAAACACAAAAAAAGAGAAAGCAAAATGAGTAATATAGAAAAAGTAGGTAGTTGAAGAAAATTTATTGACATGATCTGCCTTAGAAATTGTTCTTATTGTTCCACCTGGTGGAAGGGTAAGAGGGAGGGATAGATTGGGAGTTTGGGATTGACATGTACACACTGCTATATTTAAAACAGATAACTGGACTTCCCTGGTGGCTCAGTGGTTAGGAATCTGCCTGCCAGTGCAGGGGACATGGGCTCAAGCCCTGGTCCGGGAAGATCCCTCATGCCGTGGAGCAACTAAGCCTGTGCGCCACGACTACTGAGCCTGTGCTCTAGAGCCCGTGAGCCACAACTACTGAGCCCATGTGCCACAACTACTGAAGCCCACGCGCCTAGAGCCCGTGCTCCGCAACAAGAGGAGCCACTGCAATGAGAAGCCCGCACACTGCAATGAAGAGTAGCCCCCACTCACCACAACTAGAGAAAAAGCCTGCATGCAGCAGCAAAGACCCAACACAGTCAAAATCAATCAATCAATCAATTTTAAAAATGTATAAAATAGATAACCAACAAGGACCTACTGTAAAAAAAAGTACAAATATAAAAAAATTAAAAATATAAAAAAATAAAACTGATCCTGTCACTTTAAAACCAAAAAAAAAAGTAATTGTTCTTATTACTTGCAATAAAGAAACCATGGCAAAGTTGAATCTTGAGCACTGGAAGAGATAAAATTCCACAAATCACTGTGTACCATGGGAAAGTTGAATGAGATGTTAGTGAGGGGGTGATGGAACCAGCTTGTAGGGTTTTGCTGGGTTTTGGGGGGTTGAACATAAAGTTATCCTGAAGGGAGTTAATATGCCATAAATCCCTACATCTGACTGGGTTTGGAAAACTACCCCCTGAGCGTGTATGGAGGTTTCCGTTGACTAAACAAATTTAGGGCTTGTTAATATGTTTTAGTCAAGGCTCTTCTAATGAGCATCTGGGATTACTTCAGAGACAGAACTATGATCCTATGCAGAAACTGGTGGAAATCAATCTCTCTTTGAATGGTATACTTATCAGATTTAAGTCAACTTTAGGTTAAACATTCTTCTTCCCCCAAAGTCTAAGAATTTCTGAAAATGTTTTGTATGTGTAGCTATGTTATTTAATGCTTTATTACCTGTGACTTTTTTGGTTTCCTATGATGTTAAACAATAAAATTCATGTTAACTCACAAAACTAAATAACTTCCTGGGTTTTGTTTTGCTTTTTTGTTTGTTTTTGGCTTTTATATAATCCTACAGTTTCAAATACTAAAGACTTTGAAGCAACTTGTTAAACCCATAGGCCATGGATTTAGATTGCCTTGGTGCAAACCCCATTCCTACTATTGACTAGAAAAGCACCCTTAGGCCACCCTCTTTTTTAGTTTTCTTATTGGGTAAATTGGGAGAGGGAAGTGGTATTTGGAATCTTTATTGATACAGTTGTGAGAATTTTATCATACAGATCTTCCTTGACTCATGATGGGGTTATGCCCCTATAAACCCATCGTAAGTTGAAAATATCATAAGCTGAAAATGCATTGAATACACCTCATCTACCAAACATCATAGTTTAGCCTAGCCTACCTTAAACATGCTCAGAACACTTACATTAGCCTACAGTTATGCAAAATCATCTAACAGAAAGCCTATTTTATAAGGAAGTGTTAATAACTCATGTAATTTATTGAATAACGTACTGGAAGTATAAAACAGAATAGATGTATGGGTACAGAACGATTATAAGTGCATTGGTTATTTACCTTCATGATGGTGTGGCTGACTGGGACATGTGGCTCGCTGCCACTGCCCAGCATCACAAGAAAGTACCATAGGGCATATCTCTAGTCTGGGAAAAGATCAAAATTCAAAGTACAGTTTCTACTGAATGCGTATGGCTTTTGCACCAACATAGAGTCGAAAAATCATAAGTTGAACCATCGTTAAGTTGGGACCATCTGTATACCATGTGTCACCCTCATAGTAAGCATTAAAGAAAAGTCAACGATTATAATAATTATTCAGTATATAAAACTCATTTCTCTCCTCCCAGTGACTTGATCCTTATCATAAAACACGAATGGAGATTTAGAAGTGATGTCAGTGAGATGGCAGAAAAGGAACCCTCAGACCTTGTTCCCCACAGAGGCACTGGCTTACCAGCAATATATGGCCCAGAAAGCCTTTATGAGAATTCCAGAAACCATTGAAGATGACTCAGCACCCCAGGAAAGGGGAAAGCCAAGAACAGTCACATTGAAATGGGTAAGAAAAATTGTTACATTTCACCCATGATAGCCCTTCCCCAAAGCCAGCACAGCTTGGGGTGACTGGAAGAAAACACTCAACTCAGTGCTTGTCCTTTGGAGGGTAAGAGAAAAGTGGAACGTATACCCAGTATTCCAGCCATTCAGGGGGCTGCCTGAGGGACTGGCTTCTGTCTCCCCTGAGTTGGAGTGCTGATGGGGAACCAGCTTACTTTTGAACCCTGGGGGCTGCTGAGAACAAAGTAAAGCTTGGGGGCTTGTTGTAGCAACAAAGCACCTAGAGGACCATAATAGACACTGGAGGGAACAAGACATTACAAGATCCTGAAAAGCAAACTGGAAAATCTGTACAGTCGGGAAATTATATGCACAAGCACAGAGAAGACACATCGTCAGAAAATGTTTGAGAGGCCCCTAGAATCTCTAGCCAGGTTGACTGGTGAAGGTCTTCTGTACAAAGCCAGTTTGTAAAGACTGGAAGAGGTGGATTTTTTTTTTTTTTTCCAAATACCCAAATCCCAGCAAAAGCCAACAAGGCATATGAAGACACAGGGAAACACGGCTCAATTAATAAAAAAAAAATCTCCAGAAACTAACCCCAAAGAAACAGACATCTATGAATTAATTGACAAATAATTCAAAATAATTGTCTTTTGGAAGCTTAATGAGCTTCTGTTAAAAAAGAAAAACAACAACAAAAAAAACCCCAGAAAATGATGTGTTGGTGAGGATGTAGAGAAAGCAGAACCCTTGTACACTGTTGGTGGGAATGTAAATGGGGCAGCTGATGTGAAAAACAGTATGGAGGCTCCTCAATAAATTAGAAACAGAATTATCATATGACCTAGGAATCCCACTTCTAGGTATATATCCAAAAGAATTGAAAACAGGATTTCAAAGAGATAATCTGCACACCTATATTCATTGCAGCATTATTCTCAATAGCCAAGAGGTGGATATCCATCACAGATAAATGGATAGAGAAAATGTGGCATATACATGCAATGAAATATTATTCTCCCTTAAAAAAGGTGAAAATCCCATCATATGCCACAATATGGATGAGCCTTGTGGATATTATGCTAAGTTACATAAGCCAAGAGGACAATTACTGCTTGATTCTACTTACATGTGATATCCCAAATAGTTAAATTCTTAGAAACAGAAAATAGAACAGTAGTTGCCAGGAGCTATAGGCATGGGGAAAAGGGGAGTTGTCTTTCATTAAAATCAAGACAACACACCCAAAATGGAGTCGTTCATGCTAAGCCCCACGTCACCAAACTGAGACTTAACTGAATTATAGTTTTGGCTCTCCCACAAAAGGAATCTTAAACCAGTCAATCAGGAATCACCTAATCAGCATTAGTTAGATAATCTGCCTGAGAGACCCCAGACACTGCCTAAAGGAAAGAGACCTTGCAAGAATCAACCCACTTTTTTTTTTTTTTTTTGGCCTAGTATAACTTCCTTGTTCCCACTCCCTTCTGCCTATAAAAGTCTTTCATTTTGTACAGTTCCTGAGAGCTCCTTTCTATCTGCTAGATTGGGTGCTGCCTGATGCATGAATCATTGAATACAGCCAATAGGATCTTTAAAATTTACTCAGTTGAATTTCATTTCTTAACACTTTCAATGGGTATAAAGTTTCAGTTTTATAAGATGAAAATTTTCTAAAGATCTGTTGCATAGCAATGTGCTTATGGTTAACACTACTGTACTGTACACTTAAAAATGGTTAAGATTTTAAATTTTGTTATGTGCTTTTTTTTTTTTAACACAATAAAAACAGAAAATTTCATGCTAGGGTAAGCTCTAAAAATTTATACTTCATCTATTCCCTTCTATTCCTATGCCAGCATTTTGTCACGATTTCTCTGTCTCTTCTCCTTGAACTTAAAACTACTTCCATTTCCTTTGTCTTTTGAATTTTTCATTCAGTGCCAAATGTTTGAGAATAACAGAGTTCAAATTTCTTTAAGAGATGCTTATAAGAAAAGTACACAACTCTGAAGATTCAGTCAACAGATGATGGTCTAAACCACAATTGTTTCTCCATGCTACACCAACCTGTAGGTATAATTAACTCTTTGAGCAATCTATTTTGGGGGAGGAAAAATAATTTTCTCTCTTCCTTTCTAGTTGCTTGGCTGTAATAAAAGACAGATTAATAGGAGAAAAACAAACAGAAGTTTAAAAACACGTATACCTGCTGTATACATGGGAAAGACCCAAGAAAACTGAGTAACTCCCTGAAATGGCTCAAGCCACCACCTTAAATACCACTTTCAGCTAAGACAAAACATATTGGGGGTGGGGGTGAGACAGTTATGGGAGGTTATCAGGCAAAGCACAGTAAACAGGGTATGTTTGTTCCGCAGATTTAAGTCATTGCCTTCTCTATCAATAAGAGTTTCTAGAGTTTTAGTCATTCTCCTCTTACTGGTACAGAAAGGGAGAAACTCTTACAAATGGAGATTTCCTTTATAAATTTAAATTTACCTTACAAAAGGGTAACTTCTACTTGATTTTCAGAGCCTCTCTTGTGTCTATTTCTTAATATTAAGCAGCTCAAAATAATCCTTATGCCAAAGAGGCATATTTTGGGGTGGCATATTCTGGTCCCCTTCAGTATACACCAGTTCTAAAACTAGGGAAGGTACAGTAAAATGTACCTCCAGTGTTAGTAACAGCAAAAGTATATCACACAAAACAAAAACCAGACCAAAACAGAACAAAACATGAACTGAGTGTCCTCATCCTAACATTAGTTTCCTATCTGGATTCGTTTTATCTTTTTGCCTATTGCCTCTTCTGCCTCTTTGAAGCCTGTCTCAAAGATTTCCCTTATCTTCTATGAAAATTTGCTGAAAGAGTAAAGAATGTAAGTCTTATCTTCCTTTGTAAAGTCGAATGTCTCATTTTCATTTAGAAGTAACTGTTTTATTCGGATTATTAGTGTATTTAGCATATCACTTTACCATGAATATTCATTCAAGAAAGAAGATGTGTAGGGGTCAGTGTTCTAGGCTACTTTTCATTTTATTTTACTTTTTATGTTTTTGAGGTTCTAGTCCATGCCAAACACTGTATTAGGAGCAGTAGATTAAAACAAGACAAAACAAAACTAAAGGAAAAACAAATGCAGTCGATAATTTTATCTTAAAGATCCTAGGCAGGGACTGTCCTAGAAACTCAACTTGAACAAATTGAGGCACAGAGGGACTCGATCTGCTGCAGTAGCCAAGGGAAGGTGGGCAGTGGTGCGGCCAGGCCTCTGAGACAGTGGGAACAGTGGTGCTGTCTCTGCCAGGCTCTGTTTCTCTGCGGTGGGCTCCTTTATCTTCTGTAAGCCAGCGTCTTCCACACGGTCTTCAGCCTGGCTCTCACAGCTCTTGTCCTCACAGCTTCACCATCAGAGAGGGGCGGAGCAGAGCCCAAATCCCAGAGAAGCACTCTGACTCCCTGGCACAGAGTCTGTACCCGTCATTGTGTCTAGGAAGATGCACGCCTGTGATTGGCAGCCTCTGTCAGGATCCTTTGTTGCAGTGGGAGCACAAATGACTGAGCTGTGTGTCTGTTCTGAATGTTAATAAGTATTTTGTTAGATCAAAAATAGATTTGGAAGAGAATCCCCTCCCCCAGGCCTAGGTTAGTTGAGCAAGGCAAAAAGGTATGGATGGATTCAAATATTATCCCCTGAGGCATTTCTCAAAATTATTTTTCACCCATCTATTATTCTCTTTCAAAGAGACAGTTTAAAGCAGCCTAGTTTGGAGTATATAACTACTTCTCCATCCGGACATAAGCATAATCATCTGTAAGTTCTTGGTTTAAAATTACTGCTGGTATCCTGCATTTTTCTCTCCTTCTTTTCCTCCTCCCAATCCATGGCTGCATTTTGCTTGTGATGTTTTATGTCTAGGCATCTATTTGGGTCAATTCTGTTAACTTATTTCTCCACAGGAAGAAGAAAACCATGTCCCGCCCTAGCACGTGGGAAGATTTTATCTCATTTTGTAGAATGTTTTATATGGCATTCATTTAAATTCTCCTTCCTATGATGGATTGCAGATCTCTCTCTTGTATAATGTCAGTTTGGTGCTAAAGTAAAATGTGAAGATTTACTGGTATCTTTACAAAAGAAATATTATCCATGAACTCTAAAGCAATAAAAAAAAAAAAAAATTCACTGGAGGATGTAGCAGAATGAGGGAGGAATCTGGATGGTGGGAAGAAAAGAATCCCAGAAATAGCATTTTGGTTTGTTTGACCAAAGGGGGATAATCTGAAATGCTGAGCAGCACAGTGTGCTGAGGTATTTGCATGACGATAGGGCACACGAAAAGGTGAAGCTCCGTATGATGGGTGTTTGAACAAGTCATAAAGGGCCAACTTGGATGCCACAGATTGATTTCTGCATCATAGAAACATCCTCAAGGAGCTTGTGCTGAGGAAACATGCCATATAGGCTGAATCTGCAAATGCTTCACAGCTTTCACTTCTCCCCTCTCTAAGTATAATCTCTTGCGACCAATGAATCCCTGTTTTCTCCCTGGTAATCACAAGTGGTTTTACCAGTGATGTTTTGTTACTTTACTCTTGATTTGCTACAGACGGTTGTGAAAAGATGAATCACTTGTGAGTGCAGTGAGGAGATAAAAGTCAAGACTTCAGTGCCTGGTTTACTGATGAATGCACACCAAGTACAGCAGCCCCCGATGGCAGCAAATGTCCATGAGTCCTTACGGGGAAGCAGAGAAAGCCCACTTCCTTCTCGGTCTAGTAGATGTGAAGCTATCGTCAGATGCCAACTAACAGGCTCCTGGTGTCTGGTTAGGGTGGGAATTGCTTGCTCATAAGAAGCAATTGATGAATAATAAGTCATAAGAGCATCCCTGCAAATACCTACCAATAAGTATGACCAGCAGATAAGGCTTCCTGTTGCTCTTCTTACAAAGAAATTTAATACTCTATTCCTGGGGAATAAAACTGGATCCGGGCCCATCAATTCTGGCAACTCACGCTTTCACTTGTGTCATCAAACCATTTTTTTTTCTGAAAAGGGTGTAGAAATTTAGTGGACTATCCCAAGCAAGTTTATTCGTTCCCTGTTGATTTTTTCCTTCTTGTGGACTTTCCGTTCCTTCATTCCAAGAGCACTTCGAAGGTTTTCCTAAACCTTCACCCATAGCCTCTCATTCCTGAGCATCGCCGGCTCATGCACTCATTTCGTACATATTAAAGGCCAGGCACCGAGCAGCCCTGACCTTCAAGATGCTCAGCATAGAGAAGAGGACATGTGGAAGAACATCAGTCATTGCCATGCTGTACAATGAGATGAAAATGGAGCACTTCCTGAGTCAGCCTGAGAACTGTGAAGATACTTATGGGGACCCGTTAGCATCAAGTGAGCTGATTCTTGAGGGACTAGTAAGGATTAACCAGAAAAGTTAGCATACAGGCAGAAGAGGAGGAAAAGAAATTCCAGCAGGTAGAACAGCATGACCAAAGACCTGGAGGTTTGAGGGACCTTATGACACTGAAAGAAGTGCAGATAGACTAGCGAGTCTGAATCTGGAACCTTATAGGTCACCTGGCTCAGTACAGTGTTCAAATGTTTTCAGGGGGTAGAAGATAATCCCACTGCAAACAAGACACAGGAAAACATCTCTATTCTCCCATGAATGTGGGCATGAAATGGAAAAAAAACTGAACCAAGCATGTGATTGCTTTAAAATAGGCACAAATCCAGAGAGAGATGGAAGAAGTTGAAGACTGAGGTAGAGGGGCAGTTTCTAAGCCCCTCTTGTGCTGAATCTTTTCAGGATGACTTTCTTCTTCCTCTTCCTCTTCTTATTCCTCCTCCTCCTCCTCCTCCTCCTCCTCTTCTTCTTATCATTACTATTATAATTATTTTTGAATTGCTGCATGTTTATACTGCTCTCAATGTCAACCCCAATATTCAACTAAAAATCCAACTAGAGACTGACTCCAATTTGTAAATACATTATGTCCCCAAATCCCATTTCTAAATCAGCTGTTTTACTCACAATGTATTTGCCCATAGAATTAGTGTTTCAAAAGGTAGCTTTTGAAAACACTGGTAGTTGGTGTATTTCAAGGAATTGGTCCACTTCATCCAAGTTATCAAACTTATGGGCATAGTTTTTTGTAGTGGTCTTTTATTATCCTTTTAATACAGGCATACCTCATTTTATTGTGCTTCGCTTTATTGCACTTTGCAGATATTGCATTTTTATAAACTGAAGGTTTGTGGCACCCCTGTGTTGTTAGATGATGGTTAGCAATTTTCAACAATAAAGTATTTTTACATTAAGTTATGTACTTTTTTTTTGGCTGCATTGGGTCTTTGTTGCTGTGCATGGTCTTTCTCTAGTTGTGGAGAGCGGGGGCTACTCTTCATTGCGGTGTGCGGGCTTCTCATTGCGGTGGCTTCTCTTGTTGAGGAGCATGGGCTCTAGGCGCGCGGGCTTCAGTAGTTGTGGCATGTGGGCTCAGTAGTTGTGGCTCGTGGGCTCTAGAGCGCAGGCTCAATAGTTGTGGCACATGGGCTTAGTTGCTCCGTGGCATGTGGGATCTTCCTGGACCAGGACTCGAACCCGTGTCCCCTACATTGGCAGGTGGATTCTTAACCACTGCACCACCAGGGAAGTCCCCAAGTTATATACTTTTTAAAAGACATAATGCTATTGCACACTTAATGGACTACAGTATAGTGTAAACATAACTTTTATATGCACTAGGAATTTAAAAAAATTTTTTTGTGCAACTCACTTTGTGATATTTGCTTTATTGCAGTGGTCTGGAACCAAACCTGCAATATCTCCAAGGTATGCCTGTATTCTTGCATCAGTAGTGATGACCTCTCTTCCTTTTCTTATATTGCTAATTTGTGTCTTCTTTTTTATTAACTTCTTCTCCAGGTAAACAGATCTTGGCTCTCTTTCTCTAGATGTGCTGTCTCTTCAGATTTAGGGGTAGCAAGTTGCCCTGTGACCTTAGTTCTTTGGTGGGTCCAAGAAAAGTCATTAATTTCCAGTCTGTCCAGCTTCTTCTGATTGTAAGGATCGGTATGACGACTTGCTCTTTATGTGTTTGTGCTAAAACTAGAAGTGCAAATGTTTCTATGTATAGATTAGGCTATTTGTAACCACGAAGTCAGATATAAAATGTATAATTTATTCTAGTTTATTCACAAAATTAAAATTCAAAGTTAAAATATTTTTAGGAAGAACGTTTTATGTCCAAAGAAAACATACATGGCAGAGCTGAGTTAAAACTAAGCTTGCACTAAATTTATGCTAGTATAATTGCATATGTGTGAATTTGGTTCCCAGCAAACACTTATATACCCCAGACTGTGTATGAAACATGATGCTGGGCTCCACCAATATAGGAAGCACAAGGATAAAACCACCAAACTCAGGGAGCTGACATTCAGTCGGAGACAGACCAGTGAATAAAGAATATGACATACGTTATAAAAAAAATACGAGCATGGTGTTATGGGAAGAATGAGGGGATCCTCAATATGAAAGTACAATTTCAGAAATAATTTTCCATATATTCATTTAGATTTCTGTCCTCAGCACTCTGAAATGCACTGAGTAATGGGGTTTGTCCCCTGGAGACCATGAGACTTTGGAGGATGCCAGGGACGTATGTTAAAAGGAGTTCTGCACACAAATTGCATTAGCATCAGTGTTAATCCCCATTTCCCTAATCGGCTTATGGAAAGCCATCTCCAATACTGACATTTCTCTATTTTATCTTCTTTTCTAAAAACCTTATGATCTGGTTTTGACAGGAATAGACATATTTCATTCTCAAGAAAAATATATATGTTTGAGATTTCATAGTGTTAAATGGTTTTTAAAAAAGGAGTATTATCGCATTCTTGGAGAACAAAATGCCATAGATAGTCTCAGAAAGCAGAGAGAAACTCTACAAAGAATAATAGAATCACCTGACTGGCATCAGGACAGGCATTGCTTAGCAACCGTCTGTGATTTGCATTGATCAAGTCAGCAGGTTCCATGGTCCCAAGGAAGAAGGAGATCTCTACTATTCTTTAAAGTATTTATTAATTTGGGGTCCAAAGTTTATTCTCAATTATTTCCTTTTGCTTTTATATCATCCTCCAGATCTGGGCATGGAGTGATATGTGAGTCTCCTTTGCATTTTGACAACACACACAGACTACTTGTTTATAAAAAATGCTACAACTCTGAGACATCTCTCAGGCCACTTAATAAAACTGTCATTTTCCCTATGCCTCTATTATTATTTTAAAAATTTTCCTTTTCTCACACCCTCACCTCACAGACAATATGTGCCTCATTCACAAACCACACCAAGGATACGGATTTTTCTTGATAAGTTAACAGTACTGCCTCTTGGTTTTTATACTCTCTACAAGGCTAAGGAAGACTAGAGCTTAAAAGACAGTACTGAAGTGCTTCCATAATTTAAACTGGAGTCACAACATCTTAGTTTTCATCTTTTGAGGGCCACCATTTGTTCTCTTTTGCTAGACCAAAGAAATGGAACAGAGATATGAGCCCAAGTGGATGATTTACTAGAGCCTCTTCAGAGAATAGCCGTGGGCTTTCGGACTCAGCGTTCATGCCAAAGCCTAGTGAGCAGTGTCCCTTTCCTGCCCTCCCTTCTTACGGCCCTCTCATGAAGGCTGTGGAAAATATGAGAGGACCAAAGTTCTTATAATTCTCAGCACACTGTATTCCCCTCCTGTATGTTCGCAATCTTAAATGGTCTTTAAAGTGTCTCTGTACCTCTGGCTTTCCCCTTTCTAAATGCTTCAACATGAAACCTGAAGGGCTCCCAAGGCGAGCCCTTGGCTTTGCCTTGCAAGTCCTGGCTGGCCAGCCAGTGTAGTTACGGCAGGGCCTGAGGCTGGCCTCTGTGATACGCCATGTTCAAGGCTGTCACCTGTGAGCTCAGTCTCTCCATCCATAAGCACACAGGACACAGTTAAAGATGAGAAAATAAATTTTTACCTGTTAAGTTGCAAAGAGACATATTTCTCTCCTCCTTTATTAAAGGGACTTGCTCAGTAATCCTGAAAATAAAACCCTGTAGTTCTAGTGCTTTATGCCTTGTCGCATCACCACATATAAAATGAGCTAACCGTATGATCTGTTCTTCCACTGAGAAGTGAGGGCAGGTTTCCCAGTCAGAGCAGCAGAAGCCCTTCATTTTCCCTGGTGGAGTTAGGAATGGGCCAGACTCTGCAGTGAACTCATTCCTGTTCTGTGGAGATCAGAGTTGCCAATATCTGCATCTACATAGTCCCCCTTGATCTACCAGGATATACTTGAAGTTGATTTGAAGGATGCTTAGGAACCAACATTAGCTTAAAGCCTTAGAATACGCTGTCTCCACCTGAGTAATTTTCTTATTAAAACGTTTTTGGAAGAGAGAGCACATGAAAAAAGCAGAAGCTGAATCTACCAAATGTTCACTGGGTTGTTCTAATATTTTCCTGTGAGAATAAACTAATGAATTCATGGATCACTGATATATAAACTGCTCAAAAGTCCCTTTAGTCTTTTGAAGTCCACAAAAATGAGAGGAGGACCACAATGATCCACTTATTTCTTTCACTCACTGATCATCTGAAACACGATACCCAACGCCCTAGACATGAGAAATACAAATACTACAAACAACTTCTTCTATAGTATATGCTTAAGAAGTACATAGTCAACCAGAAACTGGCATATATTTGTCAAATCAAGTTGTAGGTGTCAGTTTTCTATGCAAATTAATTCCCCAGGATGATTTAATTTCAGTGCTTTTACTCATAAAATTACATATTTGGCTCTTCCCCACCCCATTCCATATTCTTAAGCTTACGTTATTTAAATCTGAAGAAAAAAATAAAAATAAGTAAAGACACTACTTTCAGTAAGAAACATACACATCAGGGGAACCTGAGGGCTTGATCTGTTCCCACAAGTGAGCTGCAAAATGGAGCATTTGAGCTGTTCCACACATATCAACCTCAAAGACTATTTATCTGAAACATCCAACAAATGGAGGCTATGGTGTTTTCTTGGCTTAATTAGTCAAAGGATTTCCTCCACTTTCCATCTTGTTTTGCATCAAGAGACCCAACCGAAAGTCAGAGAGAAACCTCTTTGTTGCACAGCATATCCTCCATGGTCACTGCTTCTATTGTGACTGTTGGAACTCATAGGTGCTAGTGAAGCAGGAGATGGATGGGCCCCAGGCTGAGCAGCTGGAACCTGTCCCCTATGGACAGATATTCCAAGATAAAGATAATGGCAGGAGCAAGGAGGAGCTGAGTCCTGCTTGGACAAAAGATAAAGAGGCCATGTATTTCTCATTCTTGAGGTCAAGGAGACCTCCCTGACTACACATCCGCAGAAAGGCTCCTCGGGGGTCAAAAAGGGAGGGGGCACCACCCCATAATAGGTGTGTCAACCTCCCCATAGTCCTCTGTGCTGGAATCCCTCTTGACAAAAAGATGCGCACACATGTCGGGAAGGGATCTAAGACAGGTCAGGTGTGGAAAAAGAAGTGAGATAATTAGCCAAAGGTAAACAAAGCCCGGGAAGAACTGCCCTATATGAGTGATTTGAGTCCCCTCTCTGGTGCGCTCCTCCTCATTAGGGAGGACGCCCACACCCTTTCTCTCTGGGTGTGCATCTCTGCGTTGCTTCTGTCTTAACCAAACGAACTGTTTCTCTGTGTGCTCTCCCACTTGTGCAGTGTCTCTAATTATAAACTTTGTATGTGTTTTTACAGTTTTTGCCTCCCTGAGAAATTCATTTTTCAACAGGGGCGAAGCCAGCAAAAGCCAACTTTGCTTCTAGCCTGTAGCCCCTGGCGGACTGGTGGCTAGGATTCCTGGTTTTCAGCCAGGCTACCCAGGTTCATTTCCTGGGCAGGAACTAAGATCTCGCTTCAAGCCACCACACACTGCTGTCTCTTCAAGGTCACTAGGATTGTTGATCGGGGTCATATTGTTTAAGGCAGGTTTGCAAAGGGAGATGTAAATGGTGGAAGAGCCATTTTCCTGTAGGTGGTTTGAACTCAGACTTAATTGAGGGCTTCAGAAAGGAGGGATGGCCCCAGAGAACATTAAAGAGAACTGACCAGCCTGACTTTCAGTGAGATTAGAAGCATAAAAGATCATATTTTAAAAAATGGCACCATACTTATGCCTCCAGTCAAGATATATTAATAAGGATTAGATTTACGTTTTCACATAAAACAAACTTAAAAAAAACTGGCCAAACTATATGAAAAACTAGTTCTCAAGTCATCATGCAATGAAGGACAGTGATTACTGAGATTTGAAAACAAACTAGTCAACCTAACTATTGATGAGATGTATGAGGTAAATATGATTAAAAAGTGGCAACAGATATCAAATGTTTGGAGATGGGACAGGTCATGAGCCATAAAAGTAAGGAAGGACTCAGACAAGCAAGAATGTACAGAAAGATGAAGGGTGATTCTTTAGTTTGGGTTTTTATTTTATTTTGATTTTTGCTTGTTTGTTTCTGTTCTCTTCTAGACACATGCTCCAAGTTTAGAGGTGAGATGGAGAGGCCCTAAATACAATGCAATTTGTGGCCAAAGTTCAGTAACTCAGGACCAGGAAAAAATGAATTAAGAAAAATTATATCAACTGGTGGCAGCTGTATTTAAAGGGGATATGAGTTCTGTAAGGGATCTCAAACCAAAAGAATTGAATGATAAGACTGACCCATTTTCCCTACAGAGTTGTTGAGATGTGTTTCATTTTATCTTATACTAGATCTTTAAAGCCCAAACTGTAGTGGAGGAGTGGCGACTGTCCACTGAGTTGAGGTAGTAAATAATTCAGCTTGAATCCTCATATGGCTTCAATTTTTACATAATAGAGGTGAAAAGCAAATGTCTAAGAAATAGTTCTCAGGGACTTCCCTGGTGGTCCAGTGGGTAAGACTCTGCACTCCCAGTGCAGGGGGTCCAGGTTCGATCCCTGGTCAGGGAACCGGATCCCACATGCATGCCTCAACTAAAGATCTCGCATGCTGCAACTAAGATCTCACATGCCGCAACTAAGACCCAGTGCAGCCAAAATAAACAAACAAATAAATAAATAATAAAAAAGAAGAAATAGTTCTCATTTGTCTGTATTTGGAAGATTTTCTTATTATTATCAGTGACCTAAGTAAAAAGAAATTTCACAAGCTATTAACATTATTTAAATATTCAAACAATAAAAAAGAAAACTCCCTCTCCAGAAGACCTGGATAGCGTCTCCCAGCCACGCTGAACCGGCTCTGGGCTTTCCAGACACCGGGTTCCCTCATTTTCTTCTGCTGGGTCAGCTATGGCAGCCGTGAAGACCCTGAACCCCAAGGCTGAGGTGGCCTGAGCCCACGCGGTGTTGGCCCTCAACATCAGCGTGGCCTGGGGGCTGCAGTACGTGCTGAGGACCAACTTGGGGCCTAAGGGCACCATGAAGATGCTTGTTTCTGGTGCTGGAGACATCAAGCTCACTAAAGATGGAAATGTGCTACTTCATGAAATGCAAATTCAACACGCAACAGCCTCCTTAATAGCCAAAGTAGCAACAGCCCAGGATGACGTAACTGGTGATGGTACTACTTCCAATGTCCTAATCATTGGAGAGCTCCTGAAGCAGGTGGATCTCTACATTTCTGAAGGTCTTCATCCCAGAATAATTACAGAAGGATCTGAAGCTCCAAAGGAAAAGGCACTTCAGTTTTTGGAACAAGTCAAACTAAGCAAAGAGATGGACAGGGAAACACTTATAGATGTGGCCAGAACATCTCTACGTACTAAAGTTCATGCTGAACTTGCTGATGTCTTAACAGAGGCTGTAGTGGACTCCATTTTAGCCATTAAAAAACAAGATGAACCTATTGACCTCTGCATGGTTGAGATCATGGAGATGAAACATAAATCTGAAACTGATGCAAGCTTAATCAGAGGTCTTGTTTTGGACCATGGGGCATGGCATCCTGATATGAAAAAGAGAGTAGAAGATGCGTACATCCTCACATGCAATGTGTCATTAGAATATGGAAAAACAGAAGTGAATTCTGGCTTTTTTTTTAACAAGAGTGCAGAGGAGAGAGAGAAACTAGTGAAAGCTGAAAGAAAATTCATTGAAGACAGAGTTAAAAAAATGATAGACCTGAAAACGAAAGTCCGTGGTGATTCAGATAAAGGATTTGTTGTTACTGATCAAAAGGGAATTGACCCCTTTTCCTTAGATGCTCTTGCAAAAGAAGGCATGGTAGCTCTGCACAGAGCTAAAAGGAGAAATATGGAAAGGCTGACTCTTGCTTGTGGTGGAGTAGCCCTAAATTCTCTTGATGACCTAAATCCTGATTGTTTGGGACATGCAGGACTTGTCTATGAATATACATTGGGAGAAGAGAAGTTCACCTTTATTGAGAAATGTAACAATCCTTGCTCGGTCACATTATTGATCAAAGGACCAAATAAGCACACACTTACTCAAATCAAAGATGCAATAAGAGATGGCTTGAGGGCTGTTAAAAATGCTATTGATGATGGCTGTGTAGTTCCAGGTGCTGGTGCAGTGGAAGTGGCAATGGCAGAAGCCCTGATTAAATACAAGCCCAGTGTAAAGGGCAGGGCCCAACTTGGAGTTCAAGCATTTGCTGATGCATTGCTCATGATTCCCAAGGTTCTTGCTCAGAACTCTGTTTTTGACCTTCAGGAAACACTAGTTAAAGTTCAAGCAGAACATTCAGAATCAGGTCAACTTGTGGGTGTAGACTTGAATACAGGTGAGCCAATGGTAGCAGCAGAAGTAGGCGTATGGGGTAACTATTGTGTAAAGAAACAGCTTCTTCATTCCTGCACTGTGATTGCCACCAACATTCTCCTGGTTGATGAGATCATGAGAGCTGGAATGTCTTCTCTAAAAAGCTGAATTGAAGCTTCCCTTGTATCATCTGAATCATAGACTCTACAGAGCGATCCTAAGAATATAGCTATGGAATTTTTGTCCAAGCTTCAAATGATTTTCAAAGGATTTTCTTTTCCCATATAAAAAAAGAAGAGAACACTGGCACCTATTCAGATTCTGAGGTTCTGAAATTATAATTACAGTATTTTAAAAATTGCACTGTAGTGTACACATACAGGCCATACTTGCCAATAAACAGGATGTTTTGCTTTAGCTTCAGTGATATAAAAATACATGATAGGCACATGTTATCTACCTTCTTATTAAATATTCCTTAGAAAACAACAACACTAAAAAAAAAAGAAAACTCCTTTAGTTTCAGCATAAACACACAGGCACTCCTTCCCACTAAATGCTCTCTCATCTTTATGACATCCTTTTGCTAATTTATAGCTGGGATTTCTGCCATGCTTCTAGTGAAATAAGACATGTTTATGACTAAGGCTTTCACACTTTCAAAAAATTTTCAACTAGATACTTGAGAAACTTAACAATATCTTCCTCCCCTAAAGTCAGTATAATTCACAGAGATATAAATATTGAGCAATTTGAATTTCTTGTGGTTGCCAAACTTACAACCATATTTTACAGTTAGTGGATTAAGAACACCTTTAGTTCTCTCTTGAGTTTGTCAGAAGAGTAACTTGATTTCTTTCACCTGCTTTCATACTTTTCACCTTATGTCGTTAGACCATGGGATTTTATATTATTTCTCCCAATGGAAAATATAAGACTTCCATAAATGAGGGCTTGACACTTAAAATGTTTATTGCTTATTAGGTATATGATTTGCAAATATTTTCTCTCATTCTGTAAGTTGCTTTTTCATTTCGTTGATGGTTCCTTTTGCTGTGCAGAAGCTTTTGAGTTTAATGTAGTCTCACCTGTTTATTTTTGCTCTTGTTGTCTGTGCTTTTGGTGTCATATCCAAAAATTCATTGCTAAGACCAATGTCAAGGAGCTTTTCCTGTACACTTTCTTCTAGGAATTTTATGGTTTCAAGTCTTAAATTTAAGTCTTTAACCATTTTGAGTTGATTTTTGTGTATGGTGTATGATAAAGGTATAATTTCATTCTTTTGCATTTCTGTATACCATTTCCCAAACAACACTGAAGAGACTATCCTTTCCCCGTTGTGTATCCTTTTTTAAAATTGAGATATAACTGACATAAAACATTATATTCATTTCAGGTGTACATCAGAATGATTTGGTATTTGTATATATTGTGAAATCACCCACCACAATAAATCTAGTTAGCATCTGTCACTATACATAGCTACAACTTTTTTTTCTTGTAATGAGAACTTTAAAGACTTACTCTCTTATCAACTTTCAAGTATGCAATACAGTATCATTAACTACAGTCACCATGCTGTACATTACTTCTCCATGATTTATTTATTTTATAACTGGGTGAAATGGGTGAAGGTGGAAATGGATGAAGGTGGTCAAAAGGTATAAACTTCCAGGTATAAACTTCCCATTGTGTATTCTTGGTGCACATGATAAAGCAAATACCATATAATCTCACTTATATATGGAATCTTAAAAAAAAGTCAAACTCACAGAAGGAGAGAGTAGAACAGTGGGTTACCAGGGGCTAGAGGGTGACAGAAATGGAGAGGTGTCAGTCAAAGGGTATAAACTTTCAGTTGTGAGGTAAATAAGTTCTGGGGATCTAACCTACAGCATGGTGACTATAGTTAATAACACTATATTGTATATTTGAAATTTGCTAAAAGAGTAGATCTTAAGTATTCTCACCACACACAAAAAATGGTAACTATGTGAGGTGATATATGTGTTAATTAGCTTCATTGTGGTAATCATTTCATACATATATATATATATATATATATATATATATATATACACACACACACATATATATATATATCAAGTTGCAACGCTGTATACCTTAAATGTATACAACTTTAATTTGTCAATTATACCTCAAAAAAGCTGGAATAAAATAAAATAAAATACAGGTTCATTGCTTCATAATGTTTCCATTTGGCAGTGAGACCCAGGATTGCACTACCAGTAGATATGCAATGTATTTAAATATAAAAATTTTCCTCAGCATGCACTGTCAATAAACATAGATAATTTGGCTTTGTTTTTGAACATGTTACAAACAGGATATTAATTCTTAGATGACTTAGCTCAAAGGTCGATTCCAGAACAGACTCTGGCAACACCCACATACTCCTGTAATAGGTTCTAATAAGAAACACAAACATATATCACGCCTATAAACCCAAGTTTCAATCACTACTTTGGACCCAGAAGTAAGGATGGTGAAACCAACACTACTGTGCTTCCATACAGCTTCTCTACCAGGCCTACAAACTCATCTGACAGCCCTAAGATCAGCCAGTATATCCTACTTCCTGATATGTATCAGGTATTTTAAAAATATTTTTATTGTAAAATTAATGATCCATGTAGAAAATTCAGAAAATCCAGAATTGTAAAGAAGAAAATAAAATAACCTATAGTTCTATATTCTAAAGATAACTTCCATTTTTTTGGTGTGTTTCCTAGAAATATTTTTTATCTTTTTGCTTTTGTTATATTATCATGAACACCTTTTCATATCCTTAGACATTCTGTAAAAGGAATTTTAATGGTTGTATAATGTTTTACTGTATTCAGGTAATATATAATTTATTTAACCACATTGCTATAGTGAAGAACCTGTTTTAAACATTTTTTAATATTGTAATGTGGTGCATGTGCTGGAATATAATCCTCTAACTCACAGGAGATACACACTTCATGCATTTCTCTTTTAAATCATCTAGCATCCTTGTCTTGGCTCACCAACACTCTCTATCACACTATCTTGGAAACAATAATTCGTCACAGGGTGTTTTCGTGACCTAAGTGCAGGTCAATCCAAGACATTTTCTGGTTTGATAGAGAGATGCTATGAAAATAGGGGAAGAAATGCTCTTTTATCTCTGGAGTTGCTAAAGCAGACAGGGTGGAAACCTGCAGCTGCTGGGGTTCGTATTTTCTTCTTTGAGAGGAAATCCATCTGAAGAGTGAAGTCAAGTAAAACAAGCAGAGAGAAATGATAGATGAAGTGCAGGAATGTCCTGGCACATACTGGTCCTTGCTGCCTGACCCTGGGCCCTGGGGATTGCAACTCCTCCTTCAATTTTGTGAATTTCCTTTGTAGTTTTTCTAGCTTTAGGAACAGCCACATTTCCACTTTTCATTTAAATTATTTTGGGCTGGGTAACTGTCACAATTGAAAAAACTTTTGTTTATTTTGGCATCTATAATTTCTTTCTGAAGACTACTTTTTAAAGTAGAACTTAGGGTTCAAAGAATAATATTTCAAAGCTCTTGATACATATTGCAAAATCGAATTACAGAGAATTAACATCAACTTGCACTCTGTCAGTAATGAATGTACGCCATAGACAGGTTTCTGAAAAATCTCCAAATGATGATACAACTGTTGTCTTAAGGTTGCTTCTAATTCTGAATTTTTATTTTATTTATTCCACCAATATTTATAAAGCAGCTGCTACAGTGTGCCAGGAACTGTCCATGAATTAGAATACAAAAAATGACGACACAGGCCTGACTTAAATGAGTTCACATCTGGTTGGGGAAGAAGAAGCCTTCCTATCCAAATATGTCATGGACTTCCCTGGTGGCATGGCGGTTAAGAATCCACTTGCCAATGCAGGGGACACAGGTTTGATCCCTGGTCCAGGAAGAGCCCACATGCCGCGGAGCAACTAAGCCCATACACCACAACTACTGAGCCTGCGCTCTAGAGCCCACGAGCCACAACTACTGAGCCCGCATGCCACAACTACTGAAGCCCGTGCATGTAGAGCCCATGCTCCGCAACAAGAGAAGCCAACGCAATGAGAAGCCCTTGCATCACAACAAAGAGTAGCCCCCTCTCGCCACAACTAGAGAAAGACCGCGCGCAGCAACGAAGACCCAACACAGCCATACATATATACATACATAAATAAATAAATAAAACCAAATATATCATGATGCAATGAGTAATATAACAATAACATGCTTGGAAAGTGAGCAAATGGGAGGCTATCAGCACCTGGACTGGCTTTGTGGAATTGATAGAAGGTATACAAGTTTAAGAGTCTCCCCACAAGAGGGGATAAGAACTGTGGAACAGGCATACCCATAGAAAAGATCTGAGAAAGCTGCAGAATCCCTAATAGGGTTGAAGGAAGGTATTTTTCTCCTGAAATCAGTCAGTAGAGACTGCAAGAGGTGACTGCTTCTTCAAATGCAAAGTCAGTAATGTAAGACTTCAAGGAACATGAAAAAAATTGAGAAAGCCTGATACTACCAAAGGAACACATTTTCCAGTAACTGACCCAAGAAATGGAGATATGCGATTTGCCTCATAAAGAATTTAAAATACTTGTTTTAAAATACTGAACCATTACATTGTATAGCTGAAATATAATGTTAAATATCAACTATACTTGTATGAAAAAATAAAGCAAAAGAGTTGTTTTCACAAAACTCAGTGAGCTACAAGAAAACAGAAAGACAATACAATGAAATCAGGAAAGCAATACGTGAACAAAATGAGAAGGTTAATATAAAGATAGAAATAATAAAAAAGAATGAAACAAACTTGGGAGCTAAATATTACAATGAAGAAATGAAAAATGCAATAGGGAACATCAATGTCAGAGTGGATTAAGCAGAAGAAAAAAATATGTGAAGTAGAATACAAATCGTTTGAAACTATCCAGTCAGAAGAGAACAAAGGAAAATGAAAAAGAGTTCAGAAAGCCTACATGAACTATAGGAAATTATTAAGAGAAGCAATCTAACGATATCACTGAGAAATAACCTATACATTATTGGCATCCCAGAAGGAGGAGAAAGGGAAAAAGGAGTAGAAAGGTTATTTAAAGAATTAATGGCTGAGAACTTCCCAAGTCTGGGGAGAGATCTGAACATCCAAGTTTATGAAATTCCTAGGCTGCCCCAAAATTTCAAAACAAGATAATCTTCTCCAAGGCACTTTATTAAAAAAAAACAAAAAAACAAAAAAAAACAAAAACTGTCTAAAATCAAAGAGAAAGAGAGGATTTTAAAAGTAGCAAGAGAAAAAAAATTACACACAAGGGAACTCCTGTAAGGCTATCTGCACATTTCTCAGCAGAAACTTTGCAGGCCAGGAGAGAATAGAATGACATAGCCAAAGTGCTGAAAGAAAAAAAGTGGTAACCAGAATATTTTACCAGGCAAGGTTGCCCTTCAGAAATGAAGGAGAGACAAAGATGCTACCAAATAAACAAAAGCTGAGGGTGTTCATCACCACTACACCTGCCTTACAAGAAATGCTGAATGGAATTACCTCTGTTTGCAGATAATTTGATCTTATATATAGAAAATCCTAAAGACTCCATCAAAAAATTGTTAGAATTAATAAACAAATTAAGTAAAGTTGTAGGATACAAAATCAATATTAAAAAAATCAGTTGCATTTCTATACATCAACAATGAAATACCTGAAAGAGAAATAAAGAAAACAATCTCAATTACAATAGCATCAAAAACAATAAAATATTTAGGCATAAATTTAACCAAGGATGCAAAAAATTCATACACTGAAAATTATAAAATGTTTAAGAAAGAAATGTAGAGACACAAATAAATGGTACAATATCCCCTGTTTGTGGATCAGAAGAATTAATATTATTCAAATGCCCATAATACTCAAGGCCACCAATAGATTTAATGCAATCCGTATCAAAATTCCAAAGACATTTTTCACAGAAACAGAAGAACAATTCTAAAATTTGTATGAGACCATAAAAACCCCAAATATTCAAGGCAATCTTGAGAAAGAACAAAGCTGAAGACATCATACTTTTTGATTTCAAAATACATTACTAAACTATAGTAACCAAAACAGTATTACTGGCAAAAGTGGACACATAGACATATGGAACAGAATTGTGAGCCCAGAAATAAATCCATGCATATATGGCCAACTAATATTTGACAAGGGAACCAAAAGTATTTAGTGGGGAAAGCATAGTCTCTTCAATAAATGGTGCTGGGAAAACTGGATATTCACATGCTAGAAGAACGAAATTGGACCTCTATCTTAAACCATTCACAAGAATTTACTTGAAATGGAATAAAGACTTGAATGTAAAACCTGAAACTATAAAACTACTAGAAGATGAAGGGAAAAACATCATTGACACTGGTCTTGACCATGACTTTTTGGATGTGGTGCCAAAAGCACAAGCCACAAAGGCAAAAACAAAAAAGTGGAACTGCATCAAACCAGAAAGCTTCTGCATAGCAAAAGAAACAATCAACAGAATAAAAAGGCAACCTACAGAATGGAAGAAAATATAGGCAAACCATATATCGGATAAAGGATTAATATCCAAAATACATAAGGAACTCATATAACTCAGTAGCAAAACAACAAAAAACAATCCAACTAAAAAATGGGCAGAGGACCTAAATAGACATTTTTCCAAAGACATACAGACAGCCAATAGGTACATGAAAAGATGCTCAACATCACTAATCATCAGGAAAATGCAAATCAAAACCATAATGACATATCACCTCACACGTGTTAAAATGGCTTTTATAAAAAAGCCAAGTGATAACAAGTGTTGGCGAGGATGTAGAGAGAAAGGAACCCTCCTACACTGTTGGTGGGAATGTAAATTTGTGCAGCCACTATGGAAAACAGTATGGAGATTCCTCAAAAAGCTAAAAATAGAGCTACCATATGATCCAACAATCTCATTTCTGGGCATATATCCTAAAAAATGAAATCACTATTAGAAGAGATAGCTGCACTTCCATGTTCAGTGCAGCATTATTCACAATAGCCAAGATAGGAAAATAACCTAAATGTCCACTAAATGTCCATTGATGGATGAATGGATAAATGGATAAAGAAAATTATATATATATAATTATTATATTATTATATATATTATTATAATTATATAATATAATGGAATATTATTCAGCCACAAAAATGAAGGAAACCCTGCCATTTGCAACAACCTGAATGGGCCTTGAGAGAGCATTATGCTAAGTGAAATAAGTCAGAACAAAAAAGACAAATACTTTATAATCTCACTTATATGTAGGGATCTAAAATAGCTGAACTCATAGAAACAGAGTAAAATACTAGTTGCCAGGGGGCTGAGGGGTGTAGGAAATGGGAATATTTTGGTCAAAGGTACAAACTTGCAGTTATAAGATGAATAAGTTCTGGAGATCTAATGTAAAACAGGATTACTATAGTTAACAATACTACATCATACACTTGAAACTGCTGACAGAATAAATCTTAAACATTCTCACCACAAAAAAGTGGTAATTATGTGAGATGATGGAGGTATTAAACAACCTTATTGTGGTAATCATTTCACAATATATATATTTATCAGAGCATCACACTGTACATCTTAAACTTACACACTGTTATATGCCATTGTGTCTCAATAAAGTTGATTAAAAAAAAAATGCTAAAAAAGAAGTTGCATGGCCCCTGCTGTTTTTCCGTGATATGCTCTGCCGGAAAAAAAAAGTGTCAGTAAAGCTGTTGGCAAGTTCCTTTTGAACCCCATCTCTTGATATCAGAAATGACTAGCTTGTATATTGTTCTGAATCTAAAACTCAACTAGTGAGAAAATGAACAAGATTGTCTGCTGGGGTTTAAAAAACTTTTCTGGGAAATTTTCCCCAGCTGAAAATTTCTTTACTGATTTAACTGACCTGGTTATTTCTTTTGTTATTCATTTTATTTACTCCTATATTACATACCTCACCATTACATTTTATTTAACAGTCTTTCTGTGAGTAGTAGGCCTCAGTCTTGAATTTCACTGGTCTATAATACCTTTCTTTATATTTAATGTTACTAAAGTTCATTGAATTTCCAAATGAATCTCCTTTGTAACATCTCTATGTCTTTTTCTATCAAATATAGTCATTTTCCAAAATGGTAGCATGAAGTATCATTTACATATAATATTATTCAACAATTCTGTGATGCTAAACATTTCATCAGCCTCCATAAATAGTGTATGATTTTTAAAAGTAACAAAGAGGATGTGAATGGGAGAAAATATTTGCAAATGAATCAATGGACAAAGGATTCATCTCCAAAATATATAAACAGCTCATTCAGCTCAATATTAAAGAAACAAACAACCCAATCAAAAAATGGGCAGAAGACCTAAATGGACATTTCTCCAAAGAAGACATACAGATGGCCAAGAAGCACATGAAAAGATGCTCAACATCACTAATCATTAGAGAAATGCAAATCAAAACTACAATGAGGTATCACCTCACACCAGTTAGAATGGGCATCATCAGAAAATCTACAAACAACAAATGCTGGAGAGGGTGGAGAAAAGGGAACCCTCTTGCACTGTTGGTGGGAATGTAAATTGATACAGCCACTATGGAGAACAATATGGAGGTTCCTTAAAAAACTAAAAATAGAATTACCATATGACCCAGCAATCCCACTACTGGGCATATACCCAGAGAAAACCATAATTCAAAAAGACACATGCACCCCAATGTTCATTGCAGCAGTATTTACAATAGCCAGGTCATGGAAGCAACCTAAATGCCCATTGACAGACGAATGGATAAAGATGTGGTACATATATACAATGGAATATTACTCAGCCATAAGAAGGAACGAAACTGGGTCATTTGTAGAGACGTGGATGGATCTAGAGACTGTCATACAGAGTGAAGTAAGTCAGAAAGAGAAAAACAAATATCGTATATTAACGCATGTATGTGGAACCTAGAAAAATGGTACAGATGAACCGGTTTGCAGGGCAGAAGTTGAGACACAGATGTAGAGAACAAACGTATGGACACCAAGGGGGGAAAAGCGCGGTGGGGTGGGGATGGTGGTGTGCTGAATTGGGCGATTGGGATTGACATGTATACACTGATATGTATAAAATTGATGACTGATAAAAAAAAAAAAAAAAAAAAGAGGATGTCACCAGTAAAACAGCAACACTGACCTCTATCAACCAAGCTTCCTGGGCAAGGATCCAAAAAGTCTAGGGACATTCTATCTAATAATACTGGCCTAATCAAAGATATCTGCCCAAGAAAAGGAAATTCTATTTAGTGTCTGGTTAACAGCTAGTCCAATTAATGATATCAATTCTGCTTGTGAGAACAAAGAAGAACTTGGAGAGGAGGTGAGTTAGGGAGGCACATGCGGGCTGTGGAGGGGTCACCTTCCAACAAGGCTGTCACTCCATCCCCCCTCTTATCTGTCTACACTGGAGAAAGATAGGAAAGTAGTGAAGAGCCTGATACAGGACATTCACTCTAAAGCTGTTGAGGCGTAGAAAAGTCTGTGAAATATCCAGCAGCAAAAACACAAGCTGAGAGAGAGAACGGGCTATTACTTCCTCATATTTCCACTCAGAGATTTTCAGACAAGAAACTATTTAAGCCAAGTTGACTGTATTATTTTTTACCAGATGAAGAAAAAAACCAAAAAAAAAAAAAATATATATATATATATATAGTCAACTGGTTTTTATACCGTTTTCAAAGATGGAGGCATAGCTCCCCCAAATGCAAACATTCCAAATGCAAACCATTTTTAGTCTTGAGGGTAATGGATGCGGAAGTATAATAGCTCCCATGGTCAGGGAATAACTGATAAAACTGAACGCTGCAGTTTATCCCTGGCCCTGGGAGCAGTCTGTCTGCTCCAAGTGCCAGCATTAAGAAGATACATCGTTTGGAGATTTTAACAGAAACAATAACAAAACCAACTAAAAGTCTTTTACGTAAGCTGTCCATTATGTAGGATGGGCAATTCTAAATATCTGGGATAAAATATTCCTATCTGAAGAGATCTTCTGTTGGTTGGTCTAAGTTCTGTGGTCATTGTTGAAATTTAATACTAGAGATGAAAGCTTTAAATTAAAACACTTTTCTTTCTTATCCTCTTATAAACATCGAGAGTTAATTGGGAAAATCCCCATTATACAGTCATCCCTCAACAAACAGGGACTCAACTACATGTGTTGTTTGAGAGAGTTCCTAATGTTCTGAGCTCTGTGAGCTTGCTTTATTCAGAGCTCATGTCACTCATCCCTGGGCTCTTGCCTTTTCTTGCACATGAACAGGAGATTAAAATTGAACTCTGCAGGCACAGTGAGCAACCAAGCAAAGAAACATAACTTGAGTTACTTCAATTCTGTCATTTTAAGCTACCAGTTGGAATTTTCACATGTATTTAACATTTTAAACAGTGAAAAATAGTGCGAACTGCAAAGTATAATGATTTTCTTCTGTTAAGTAAACATTTTGACTTGCACATGAACTATTTTTTATGAACTTAAATCTTTATTATTGAGATTTACTCTTCTAAAGTTGTTTGTTCTTTAGCTTTAAAACAATTAACAAAGAAATCAGTTCCCTAATTGTTTCCAGATATGATTTGATATAAAAAAATTCCAATAATAAATATTTCATTCTCTGTTTTTCTATTATATATTGATAGTTTTTGTTTTACGATGACTACTGACAATATTTTTCTATGTAGATAAATGCGGTCTTAAAAATGATCTTTTCCACGTATAAACTATATTAGGCATGCCACCATCTCATCCATATCATAGCTGCTTTACTCCCTTTTACCTCTGTGGATTTTTGCTCATTTCTTGACAGTGACTGACACCAATTGTCTGTGACACCTTTTTTTCCCCCTTTTAATTCGGAGAATTTATGTTTTAAGTCTTGTGGTTACTCTCTGATCAAAGTACAAACACTCTGATATGTTACAAACAAGTGAATAAAAACAGTTCCTGGGTATGCTTATTCATCCAAATATTTACCCATATTTACCCGTACTTTCAGTATGCCTCTTCTGCCACTTCATCACAAACTCCCACCCTGAGACACAATAAACGGGCACCAGACTTGGTTATGGGTTATCTCCTCTGCTCATCACCTAGATGACAGCATAGCTTGTTTCTTGCTTCACTCAGATTCTCAAATGACAGTTTATCAGAAAGAGTTTGTCTTTACCACCGATAAAAATAACCCCCATCCCTTTTACTCTGTTCCCTTTTCTCTACTGTAGTTTCTACTATTTGTTCACTCATTTACTGTAATTTCCCAATATTCTGTGAGCCCCAAAACATGAACATTGGCTGTCTTATTTATCACGATATTTGGTAACATTGCCTAAAATAGTGCCTGGCACTAGGAAGCACTCAATATTTGTTGAACAAATGCTCTGATCTCCAGGAGACTCTGGAAAGGAAGACAACTTGTAAAATGCATTGTAGGAGACCCACCTTCACCCCATTTTTGAGTTTGATGAGTGGGAAACTGGAACGAATCTTTTAAATTTGGAGATACAAAGGTAGAAAGAGAGTATACGCCTCTCTATTAGTTTGCTAAGGCTGCTGTAACTAAGTTCCATAAACTGAGTAGCTTAAACAACAGAAATGTATTGTCTCATAGTTCTGGAGGCTAGAAGTACGAGATCAAGGTATCAGCAGTGTTGGTTCCTTCTGAGGGCTGTGAGGGACAATCTACTCCAAGCCTCTCCCCTAGCTTCTGCTGGTTTGGGGGCAATCTGGCAATTCTGGCTTCTAAGAAGCATCACCCTGATCTCTGCCTTCATCTTCACATGGCATTCTCCCTGTATGTATGTCTGTCTCCAAAATTCCCTTTTTATAAGGACGCCAGTCATATTGGATTAGAGCCCATCTTAATGACTTCATCTTAACTAATTGTATCTGCAAAGACTATTTCCGAATAAGAACACTGAGGGTTAGGACTTCAACATATGAATTTTGGGGGAACACAATTCAATGTGTAATAGCCTCCTTGGCAAACCTGAGGGAGATGGGAAGTCTTGTAGAAGGTATCCTGAAGAATCATGGAGATCCAGCACAAGATTAGAAATGGTGGGTGGCATGTTCCAGGCATAAGGGGCAACAGCCTTCCATTTACTCTCCTAAGGGTCTTATGGTTTCAAACAAATAACAGAACATCCAAAAGCTGAAGTGATACCCCAAGAGAATATTAGTTTAGAGAGAAATTGCCGGCAGACCTGTATATGTCTTGAAACTAGTTCAAGGGAATGCTGCTACAGAGGGTGCATTTTGCACTGGCTTTGGGATTCAGTCGATTTTGTGAATTTCTGCTGACGGCAGGGTGAGCGGAGACAAACCCAAAGGCCAGACTGCATGAGTTATATCACTTTAGATGCCAGCAGGAGACCAACATAGAGCAAGATGGAGAAAAACGCTGACTTCCCACCGGTGACAGTGGCGTTTGTGTAGGCCAGTAGGATTTAACATCAATCCCAAAGAAAAAAAAGAGTCCAAGTACAGAATTTTTCTGAGTTAAAGCTGAAATGACTGAGAAAAATCACCAAAGTAACTAGGCTTATCTGGAAGTGGTAAGATCCGAATAATAATAATAATGTCATTATTGTATCAGAGAGAACCAGGGACTGGTATAGAGTATGTTGTGATAGAAATTAATTCGTGGAAAAGAAAGAAAAGTTACATCTTGTCACATAAGGCCTAAATTTGTAGTCTATTAAGTCTGTACCCATCAAGTTTTCTTTAACCAAGGAGATTCTTTAACCAAGGAGAATATTGGATGGATAACTCCCTATTGATGTACTATTATGAATAATACCTAGACAGTACCACATAAAAATTAAAGGTTTCATATATTTTACTGGCTGGAAAAATACATATTATGGGTAAAAGCCATATGTTTTTTGGTGTGAACATGATCAATATTCCCGCTAATCCATTAAATTTCATATAATAAATGGATCACCTAAAATAATACAAGAATAAGACTTGTTCTTTTTTCTGTAATTTTAACCCCCTCTACAATATACCCTTCTAATGGTTACTTATGACCACTTGCTCACTCTTTAAGGCAGATTGGGTTCCTCTAGGAGATGTGACCACAGCCACCCTTGCATCCCACCTGCTGGTTCTTGGCCTTTCTCATAGCGAACTGACTCAGGACAGGGTCAGTTCTGCCTTCCTTTCCCTAGATGTCCTTCCAGGTTATGCACAGCCATTGTACCCATTCCCAGCTTACTGGTCATTATTTTCCCCTTGACTGAAGTGAAAACATTTTCTTCTGGAAAAAAACTGTGGAGGCCCTGGTTTTATAAGTTTGATGGCTCTTATAATAACATCATTTAAAACAAGCAAAAAAATGCCTTCCTAAACCAGCTACATGTTTTACACTATTCATATGTTCAGGAGTATCGCTCTCTTTAATTTTCACTTCTTTCACCCCTTCTGTAACAGGATCTTCTTTTCCTTTGGGAAGCCTTACCTGCCGTTTGTGAGGATGAGGCACACGAGGGTTACAGGAATCTCTCTTGGGGCTCCATGTATGCTTCCTTGCTTCGGTACACCACAAATCAGGGTCCTGAATAATGTGCAAGTCACCCCTGACTGCTGAGTTGGATGCATCATCTCACAGCCACCTGAGTAATAAGAACACTCTTGATGACTTGGTCCCTCACTGATGGTCCCTTCCTTCTTAGCCCGGGGTCCCATTTTGCTTCTTGTATTTTCCTAGGATATAACAACTACATTGAGGAATGTTTCCTCTCTCTCCTTATTCTCACTACCTTCTTGTAGGAGTTTATGGGAATCTGCACACTAAATCATCCCACAAGGATGTAAGACTCTCTCTTTTTAGGGTCTTTCTGACATTTAAAAATAAAGATTGGAACTTGTGATAGTAGTTAGGACCACTATAAAGGAGCAGATAGCCTGTATTTACTTGATTGATGGGGCTCACTGAAGAGGTTTTTACACCAATTTGCAAGGGACAAAAGATGCCTTTATTTTGATTTGCTTTTTATTCTTGTTAAATAAAATGAGAAATAACTTGTAAAATATTAACCTTAAGAAGAGGGTAGTTTGTTGGCAATATTTCAATGTATATATGAATAAGCAAAGGTGACTGATAAAGAAAAATGTGTACTATTCTAATCAATAATTATCATTCATACTGCCCTGCCACATAATTCTCAATTTAAGTATTTATGTACACACCCAGATAAAATTTAAACTCCTCCAAGAAAGAGGAAAGTTTTATCATGTACTATAATTTTATCTAGGACACCCAACAAGGGCTTTTCACATAGTGGGGCTTTATGTATATTTGTATTGTATATGCAGAGACGTATATATACTAAATGTATCACATATATATGCATATATCTTATATATATCTTTAATATTTTCATATATTACACACATATACTAAATCTACCACATATATCTACTATATATTTACTCTATATCATGTATATATACTTAATATATATTTACATATTTTGTAATATACACCTTACATGTATGCATCTTGTGTAGTTTATAAGATATGCATGCATGTATTATAGTTCACATATATCTTATAATATTTTCATATTTGGTGCGATTCTTATTTTAACAGACAATTTTTTTCCTAGGAAGCGAAAGCCAAGTAAAAAGATTTGGAATCTTTAAAAGACCCATGTTTAGACTTTTAAATGTTAACGATGCTATGAATTCCTAAGCTGTGTGCTAACCAAACACATTATTAAAAGTGCTAATATTCAAATGTTGTGAAAATCACCAGGTGGGAGCACAACAGAGGAGTCTGGTTTGCAGAGGAGCCCTCATCCTGGGGACACAGGGTGAAATAAGGACGCTGGAGCGAAGGTGATGTGATGTAATTGTGAAAATTCTCCCTGAGGCAGGATACAGTTTCCTCCTTTCACTTAGTCTGATGCCGTAAACAGGGCTCATTTCACCCAAACCGGAGGTCTCCTCATTATCCCTTCACACCCGGCAGACACAGCCTCTGAAGCAGTTTCCTGTGGTACTTGCCGGTCTAGACAGGCATGATTTGCTCGGATGTTGAGAGGTGAAGGGGCAGCGCCCGCGAGGCCCCCTCGTGAATTTCGCAGGCAGGTCTCTTTAATTCAGTCACTTGCTGGACCTGCCAACTGAAATGGGCATGTGAGAGAAAGTTAACTGTCCAGCAAAGGGGCTGCAGGGCCGGCTTCATCTCGGCCTTTGTCAAGTGCGACTGTGTTTTAGTGCAGTGGCAGTAGTTCCAGAGGGGAAGATGGAGCTGTGGCAACTTGTTTGGATCTAACATGAGGCTTCAGGACGTGCCCGGGGAGACTCGCGCTGGGAGGAGCCCGAGTCTCTGGCCACGGCCTGTGGAGACGCGGCGTTGGCTGCTGTCTGTGCATTTGCACATTCTCAGTTGTGCTTGTCATCTTGTCATCCTCAGCTGTAATTGCCTCTTTTCTAGCTTATTCTCTGATTGGCATCACCTGCACTGCAAATCGGCTTCGCACTGAATATCCTCTGTTGGCCTCTTGGTAACTTCAACACCCCAGGCGCCTTGATAAACATACTCAGAGCACCAGCGTCCAGTTTCAATGCTGGAGAAATGGGTTCTCCTCATCGCCTTTCCCTCCCCTCCTTCCTTCTCATTTTGATGGGCTTCGTCCATACAAATATGGTCTACTTAAGGCTAAAACTACATTCCACAGCACACCTTCTGGCCCCTTCAGTATCAAAAGTGAACTATCTTTGCCTTAATTTTCCCTTTGGTAAGGGGTAGGAGGATTAGTATAGGGAAACCAAGCAGGACAAAAAACCAAATTCTTCCACATTCCACATTTTCCTAAATGGATTACTAAATGCATATTGCCAATCACACAATTTTGTTTAGGCAAAAGAGAGAGAGAATATCAACCTGTTGCTATACACTACTAATTACAGATGAGAGAGGATTAAATTGGAAAGAATCTCACTGCAGGAAAATGGCAAAGGAAAAAAAGAAGCCTAATATTGTTATTATTCAACAGAGACAACACACAAAGAAAACAGAGTTTAAGCCTTTCTTCAAAGGAATTTTAGACGTAATTTGATGGATTTTTACAATGCAATTATTATTATTATTATTTTTAAGAATCAAAAGTACATTTTTAAACAAAAGAACTCATGGAAGGGCAAAATCTCCCCAGCATGGACAGGAGAGAAAAGGGTCTCAATAATTTCACAGTAAGGGGTTCTTTACTATGAAATCCCTGATTTCTGTCCCGTTTTGGCTACCTCTT